>NW_026782507.1:600000-1171827 GCF_031769215.1 Ylistrum balloti
TTTGAGAGGATACTTTTTAATCAGTAGTGAAAAAAATGTCCTTCGAGAGGATACTTTTTAATCAGTAGTGAAAAAATTGTCCTTTGAGAGGATACTTTTTAATCAGTAGTGAAAAAATTGTCCTTTGAGAGGATACTTTTTAATTAGTAGTGAAATATATGTTTTTCTGCGGATGTTGTGCTGTGTAAATTAGCAGCAGGTGACATATTTAATCTAGGCTGGATACATTGTCCAGTAATCTGTCTATGTCATGCCATTGTCAGTACAGTAGGTATATTTTCATTTCATTTGGAAATTAATTGAAAAGTTTAAAACTGACAGAAAATATGCTGTCATTTATAGAAATAATAAACATTTTTCTGTTGACAAGTATTATATTGTGTTCCTGATGTAAATTTCATATTCTTAGTCATCATCTTCTAGAAATGCCAGTAAGAAATCTTCAACACATTGCCACTTTGGTCTCGCAAAATTTATTTTCTATTAAAGATGCACAATTAATATAGATGAATGATGCCTGTTTTAAATCAGTTCTTTATTGGATGTGTTAAATTTCACATTTCTGAAAACCTTTTTATTAAATTGAATTCCATTGTCTTAATGAATATGTGTCATATTGAAAATAAGACTAGATGTTATGTACAGGCCCTTGAACCTTTTGCTTCCATTTTTTTAGTTGTCTTTACAATAAAAAAAAATCCTAATGTTTAATGTTTTAAAAGTTCAAAGTATTCAATTTCTGTTTTAGATAGAAACGTTATTACATTACATCTACCAAGATAAATGAGTTAAATCTACCACAAACTAGGTGTCATTTAATTTCATGTCCTTAAATGTGAGAAGTGTAGAAAATTCTACATCAAACTCTTACTGTCTATTTCTTTCAGTCAGAATAAAATGTCGCCTACCTTCAGAAAGTTGGTTGATGGGTTTTTTTTTTCAATTTGATAATCTTATAAAAGAATGTCAAATCACTCTGCTGTAAGTCAAATATCATTCATAATAGAATGGGTGACAAACCAATATTCATAAGCTAGTTATCTGTAAAATTCCACACAAGCTTAACAAATGTTTTGCAAAGCAGTTTAAGCTATAGTTAATTTCACTTTTAGGGCTTGTTTTCTGTACAGTGTAATTAGCAATTGACACTTTGTCTTTCGAAAACAGTTGAAGCTTAATTAATTTTTAATCAATACTGCCCTCCTTCTGCTAGTGTTGTATCTAGACAAAAGATCTGTCCTTTTTCTATGTTGAAAGTAGAGATAGAATATCTTAGTGTTACATTAAAACACTAAAGTTTCTTCAGGTCAACCTGAAATTGACCATTGCTCAAATCGTATAAAAAATGATTAAATCACCTGATATTTCCTTACATTTTATCAGTATTTAAAAAATTCAAAATCTAACTTTACAAGTATATCTATAGAAACCAAAATCTATTTTGGGATCTAATTTAGTCAAAATAATGTGTAAACATAGCATAGAATATCATGTAAATGCCAACAGATGTGATAACAATGCAACAGAATTGGTTATATGGTCCTGTTCCTTGATAACCCTTTAATATAGCTTGTCACCCTTGATTTTAAAGGTTAGTAGGTGTTTTATCAAAGTCTCAGCTAATGGAGCTTTTAAACCTTATATTTCTGTTATGTTAACACTACAGGGTAATTCTTGTTTATTATTGAGTTCAGTATTTATTCCAGTTTCTAAGATTAATTCAACTCTCGTTACTTGTAAGGGTAATTATCTTTTCAATAGATATACCTGTAAAGGTAACTATCTTTTTGTATAGATATACCTGTAAAGGTAACTACCTTTTCTATAGATATCCCTGTAAAGGTAACTACATTTTCTATAGACATACCTGTAAAGGTAACTAACTTTTCTATAGATATACCTGTAAAGGTAACTATCTTTTCTATAGACATACCTGTAAAGGTAATAGCTTTTCTATAGACATACCTGTAAAGGTAACTATCTTTTCTATAGACATACCTGTAAAGGTTACTACCTTTTCTATAGACATACCTGTAAAGGTAACTACCTTTTCTATAGACATACCTGTAAAGGTAACTACCTTTTCTATAGAGATACCTGTAAAGGTAACTACCTTTTCTATAGACATACCTGTAAAGGTAACTATCTTTTCTATAGACATACCTGTAAAGGTTACTACCTTTTCTATAGACATACCTGTAAAGGTAACTACCTTTTCTATAGACATACCCGTAAAGGTAACTATCTTTTCTATAGACATACCCGTAAAGGTAACTATCTTTTCTATAGACATACCCGTAAAGGTAACTACCTTTTCTATAGACATACCTGTAAAGGTAACTATCTTTTCTATAGACATACCTGTAAAGGTAACTACCTTTTCTATAGACATACCTGTAAAGGTAACTATCTTTTCTATAGAGATACCTGTAAAGATACCTGTAAAGGTAACTATCTTTTCTATAGAGATACCTGTAAAGGTAACTACCTTTTCTATAGACATACCTGTAAAGGTAACTACCTTTTCTATAGATATACCTGTAAAGGTAACTACCTTTTCTATAGACATACTTGTAAAGGTAACTACCTTTTCTATAGACATACCTGTAAATGTTTCTATCTTGTTTACAGATATGTCATGGTCATTTGAAAGATGATTCCTTGTTTTATGGATATATTTTCTTGGTCTCAAATGAAAAACAAGTGGTAAAATTTATTTCTATCATTTGAAATAATGACAGCAGACAGCAATCAGAATTGTTCTTCAGTTTTTTGCTTCTTAAATAAAAATACAAGTCTGCCAGAAAAAGAATGAGGATAATTGAGAACTCAAGAATGGTTGAATGTTTAGCATGCAAATAAAAAATTTGAAAAAAAATCCAAAAAAACAAAGCCTGCTTGAACTGCCTGTTACAGCTAATCAGACCTGGAAAACAGAGACGGAGATTTGAGATAAGATCGCTGGCACCTTGTTTCTGAATTTGATTGACAAGTAGAATCAGAGCTCGTCTGGCTGACTACCGTTGACAAGAATATATGGAAGTTACGACACCAGATCAACACGATAAACAACTGTCAGAATTCTCAAACTAATTCATTTTTTCTTTAAATTGAAAAAAAAGTCTGCAAACCTTATAAAGGTTTCATCTGAAATATCAAATAATTGTCAGCTATGAATTAAAAAATGATAGAATTTATTAATTTTCCTCTGAAATATTTTAATGAGAATTCAGAATAGATTTTGGAGTCAAGTGTCTTTATTAGTTAGCTTATAATGCAAGAAAGTAATTTGATGTCAATTAAATGTTGATTACTGAAAAAAAATGATAATGAAAACTAAATTTTATGTGGTCAGATTTCATTGCCGAGCATTTACTGTTGCAGTCTGTGCTTGGGGAGTGATGCCACGACACAATAAATATAAAAAACGGGAGATGAGTGTTGTGTTTAATGAAGAGAAAGGGGAAAACGCTAACTAGGGCATCAATTAGGGGAGTGTGCGTCATGTGACCAACTATATGACAGAGGCGTGCGTAAGGGAAAATATGAAGTCATCTGTTGTTGATGAATGTAAATAGAGGGCAGTCAATCTCCAGTAGCTTGTTTATTTGCTGTGGAAGGTGTTGACAACTAAATGCATGAGTACGTTTACAATTGAATCTCTGGTGGTTTTTTTTTTTAAATCACTCCTGTTGTAGTAGGATTTCCGCAGAGGATTGGCAGTGTGTAGTACAAGTCTGTGGAGTTAAACAGATCTTACTGTTGTGACACTATCTTGACTGTCATCATATGTACAGTCACACCTTCAGGCTTATTCGTAAATGATGCAAGAACTTTGTTTGTCAATTTATTCAAAAATGAGGAGAGGGGTGAATGAATTTCTAAAAGGTAAGTTAAAAGGATGATGGATCGCTTTCATTACTATAGTAACACTTTAGTTTACTAGTTACTTACTACACAAGATCATGAGACATGTGAAATGTCCTGGATATTGATTACTTAATATCTTCACAAAAGAAAGTTAAACGTTGTTTGTAGGTATATCTATTTAAATATTCATCTCTTATTTCTGTAGTATATTTAGTGTGTCAATCAAAGCTAAATCTTTGTGTTGTGTTTAAAAAAAAAATGTAATGTGTAATTTAATTTTGAAAAAAATTATTTTTAATAATTGAATTAACAATATCTCAGTTAAGTTTATGATATGCAAATTTGCTCCACTTATGTCATAAATAATGGATGATTTAAAAATCAACCTGTCACACTGCTTGTTATCTCCCTTTGTTGGTATATGGTGGGTTTGTCCCTGCCAAAGGTGTATTTGTTTTGATTAAGGATTGATTGGGTGTATAACGGTATAATGATGTCTAATGGTTCATGTCATATTTGTAACATGATCTATTGCCGAAATTAATTGGAAGACTCTTTATTCTGTACAATTCATCTATTCGATGTATTTTAAATCAGGTGGTAAGAACAAGCAATTTCAATTTAAATGATATCATACTTTCATAGAATTGATACTGGTATTTTAAACTCACAGTGAGATAAATAATTCTTACAGAGTAAAATGATGAACTTTACTACAATACTCTTATTTCATAGACATTATTTTAGACCTGATCATTTGTTTATAATTTCACAGCCAGGGTCTCATACAACTATTAAATTGTAATGGATGTATAAATCAGAAATTTAATTTCTTCATTTTTGAATTTTTTTTTTTTTATTTTGCTGCCTGTTCTAACGTCATCAAGAAATATTATATTCCATTCCATGGAGAGTATTTTAACCAGAATGAAAACATTTCTTTTCATTTGCAATTCATTTGCATAATATATGTAAGTAAGTGCCATATAAGGACATTAATAACAGAGGTGATAATTATGGTGATGAGAGATTGATGGCGAAGGTGACAGGGTGAAAGATGAGCCACCAACACTCAATCAAGATTATTTATGTATGCCTTTAGGTTGTTATTGTTTTCCTCATATAGACAAAATCTTATGTGTTATGTAAATTAGAAACCTTGATATACTTGTAGTAAGATATGATACATCAGGTGGAGGTAATCTCTTTCTGGGAAACAAAGCAGTTTCTTATTCATGGATATTTATATTGTACATATTTTTAATTTTTATAGTTTAGATTTTTCATGCCTTATAATGAAAAGAGTGTCACCATGTTTATATGATATTGTCATAGAAACATACATTTATCCGACTGTCATCATGTTGGTATGATGTTGTCTTGGTGACATACATTTGGGAAGTGTCATCATATTCGTGAGATGTTGTCATGGTAACATGCTTACCTTCGTCTGTGTGTCACCATGTAGGTGTGATGTTGTTATGGCAACTTGCTTACCTTTGTCTGAGAGTCACCATGTGTGGTGTGATGTTGTCATGGTTACATGCTTACCTTTGTCTGTGTGTCACCATGTAGGTGTGATGTTGTTATGGCAACTTGTTTACCTTTGTCTGAGAGTCCACATGTGTGGTGTGATGTTGTCATGGTTACATGCTTACTTTTGTCTGTGTGTCACCATGTAGGTGTGATGTTGTCATGGCAACTTGCTTACCTTTGTCAGGGAGTCACTGTGTGTGGTGTGATGTTGTCATGGTAACATGCTTACCTTTGTCATTGAGTCACTGTGTGGGGTGTGATGTTTTCATGGTAACATGCTTACTTTTTAGTGTCAACATGATGGTGTGATGTTGTCATGGTAACATGCTTACCTTTGAGTGCCATCCTGTTGGTGTTATGTTGTCATGGAAACATGCTTACATTTGGCAGAATTTCATGTTTTCATCTCAGTCAAAGCTATCTGTTACAATCAGTTTTATATCTGTAGATCACAGGTAAGAGGTAATTTCTTTCGTTCTGAACTTCTTGTGTTCAGCAGTGTGTTTTTATTATGATTATTTTCTTTCCATTTGGAAACTAATTTCAGACAAAAGTTTTTTGTAATAACTGACTTCTTTTGATGTAAATGAATTCTTGATTCTGAAATTTTAAAAGAACACATTTTTCTGCTGTGACTTTGGAGGAAATAGTTATCTAGCATGGAACCCCTGCTTAGAAGTCTACATTGGAGAATGATATACCGCAGCGACCTCTGACCCCCTCAACGAAAACTCAACTTTATGAAACTTTCAATTGTCGGATGATTGTTCAACGTGGTCTGGATCAGTGTTCTATTGCACATCTTGTCCAGACTCACCAATGATATTACAAAATTTGGTTCTGTTCTGAAATAAGAAATTCAAGAATTGTAGAAAAAAAGCATGCCTTATTTGATAGAAAAGACATTATTATGGTAAACTGGCTACAAGTTGTGGTATGGAGACGTAGTGGTCTCGTGCAGGACTTGTATGGAGGACAACATTGACGGTTTCCAGAGGTCATATTTCATAGCGATTTGTCTGACTTAATTTCTGCAGGCATAAGAAACAAAGATGAGCCTAATAAATCGTTAAAAGGGTGTGAAGTTGATGGAAGTTTGTTGTAATCAGCAGACAGTGGAAGAATTTGTTATCGCCCATCACATGGGCTTCATTTCGTAGCTGGCGGAGACCACTGATACTGTACGCCATGGCTAATATGTGAAAACTGTCAACATTGAAATGCAAACAAGGAATCAATAGACTAGAAGGCTCCCCCCAAGCTGCATGCATAGATCGTCAAGTGGAGATTATTGTTTAGCTGTCAGAGCCAACATGACTTGTACCAATCAATCTTGTCACCTGAAGGATCAAACATGGCTGCATTCAATCTTGCCTCAGTGTCAACAGTCCCATTAACATCCCATGAAAATATAGCCAAGCTCCATCCTGCACACAATCCTGGACTCCCATCCTGTGTCACCTTCTGACATCAGCATCAAAGCCTTTAGCCGCTACATCACCCTGGCCAAAGTTAGAGCTTCTATCACTCCCACTTAGCCCTCAAACATGTCTGTTAAATTACTGTTTTACTAATGTAGGTCTGTTTCTGTTGTGAAGGAAGATTTTGCTTCATTGCCCTTGTAGAAATTCCAGACTTTGATGCTAAATCTTGAAGATTTGCTTCTTCATTAAACATTCTTTTCTTTCATCATGTAATGTTCCCTTTTGTATAAGAATGTCTTGTTTCTTTCTTTTGTCAGGGAATGTTTGTTTTGTCTTTTGTTGTCAGAGAATCTTTATTTTGTCTTTTGTTGTCAGGGAATCTTTGTTTTGTCTTTTGTTGTCAGGGAATGATTGGTTTTGTCTTTTGTTGTCAGGGAATGATTGGTTTTGCCTTTTGTTGTCAGGGAATGATTGGTTTTGTCTTTTGTTGTCAGAGAATCTTTATTTTGTCTTTTGTTGTCAGGGAATCTTTGTTTTGTCTTTTGTTGTCAGGGAATGATTGGTTTTGTCTTTTGTTGTCAGGGAATGATTGGTTTTGCCTTTTGTTGTCAGGGAATGATTGGTTTTGTCTTTTGTTGTCAGGGAATGATTGGTTTTGTCTTTTGTTGTCAGGGAATGATTGGTTTTGTCTTTTGTTGTCAGGGAATCTTTGTTTTGTCTTTTGTTGTCAGGGAATCTTTGTTTTGTCTTTTGTTGTCAGGGAATCTTTGTTTTGTCTTTTGTTGTCAGAGAATCTTTGTTTTGTCTTTTGTTGTCAGAGAATCTTTATTTTGTCTTTTGTTGTCAGGGAATCTTTGTTTTGTCTTTTGTTGTCAGGGAATCTTTGTTTTGTCTTTTGTTGTCAGAGAATCTTTGTTTTGTCTTTTGTTGTCAGAGAATCTTTGTTTTGTCTTTTGTTGTCAGGGAATCTTTGTTTTGTCTTTTGTTGTCAGAGAATGATTGGTTTTGT
Source organism: Ylistrum balloti (assembly GCF_031769215.1). NCBI lineage: Eukaryota > Metazoa > Mollusca > Bivalvia > Pectinida > Pectinidae > Ylistrum > Ylistrum balloti. The sequence continues at coordinate 607,840 of NW_026782507.1, forward strand.
CTTTTGTTGTCAGGGAATGATTGGTTTTGTCTTTTGTTGTCAGGGAATGATTGGTTTTGTCTTTTGTTGTCAGGGAATGATTGGTTTTGTCTTTTGTTGTCAGGGAATCTTTGTTTTGTCTTTTGTTGTCAGGGAATCTTTGTTTTGTCTTTTGTTGTCAGGGAATGATTGGTTTTGTCTTTTGTTGTCAGGGAATGATTGGTTTTGTCTTTTGTTGTCAGGGAATCTTTGTTTTGTCTTTTGTTGTCAGGGAATGATTGGTTTTGTCTTTTGTTGTCAGGGAATCTTTGTTTTGTCTTTTGTTGTCAGGGAATCTTTGTTTTGTCTTTTGTTGTCAGGGAATCTTTGTTTTGTCTTTTGTTGTCAGGGAATGATTGGTTTTGTCTTTTGTTGTCAGGGAATGATTGGTTTTGTCTTTTGTTGTCAGAGAATGATTGGTTTTGTCTTTTGTTGTCAGGGAATGATTGGTTTTGCCTTTTGTTGTCAGAGAATGATTGGTTTTGTCTCCTGTTGCTTGGGATGTTTTACTTTTAGTGTCAGGGATTGTTTGCTTTCAGTTTAACTTTGTCATGGAATTTTTATTTTTTACTTCAGTCCTTTGCTTTGTAATATTTGTTTTTTTGTTTTTATTTGTGTGGGTGTGTAAGTTGGTTTCTCATTCATAAAACCAGTGTATTAGATTTGGTTGGCCTTATGTTCACCATTTAGCACAGGACATTGATTTGAATCAAAGCATCAGGTTGAGTTGGCCTAATACTCTGCATCTTTGAAAGACTTGGGGGCAATAATTGATGGAATCAGTGGGCTGATAAATGTATATTAATTACACACCCATTGTCTTTCATGGTCAGCATTCAAGTGTCTGCGGCTAAAAGGGGAGGACCATTGGGTAGAGACGATATCAAAACTGGGCAAAAGTCAACAACACTCCAGACAAAACTTATAAATCACACACACAAAAATATTAGTGGGAGAATCATCTGGTGTTAGTCCCAGCTGGACTGGACACCAGTTATCTATTGGTCACTCGACTGGTCAGGCGATCAAATCCTAGCACCGTTATTGACAACTTACTTTTTTTTACGACTTGATATAAAGAAGGCTATGTAGATAGACTCTGGACATGAAAATCTCGCACACTACCCAACGCTACATTTTCTGTCTCATTCTATCTGTCTAGTACTGTACAAATGTCATGATTTCAAAATGATGTCAAAATGTAATATCTTTTTGATGTCTTACAGAAAGGGGAACTGCATTTAATTTAGTTGATTCAAAATATTTAGAAATGAAAAAAGAAAGTTCAGAAATCATGATGTAGTGTCATAACGAAATTTTGATCAAAAATAAAATTCATTAGCAATGGCAAAAGTTAGAAGCAGTGAAAGAAAAATGGTTTTACATTATTTCTGTTGAGAATGAATATAAAACATCAATCGCGATACAATAAATGAAGGTGGATTTTCAAAATGAAAAAAAAAAAAAAGAAAAAAATTAAATTAGAAAATGGTTCAGAGGACATATAGTTAAGAGTAAACACTGTTTTATTTGATATTTCTTTTATAAGAATATTTGGAGACCATTGAAAATGGAAAATGTTATGGATTGAAGACAGTTTACCCATTCATTTTGGAACAGACTAAAAACCTAAAGTTAGTCTGCTGACATCCACTTAACAGGAAAGTAAACTATTCAAGCTCATCCTGTAAAAGTATAAAGTAAGAAAAAAATATATATTCGTTTTTATACTTTCTTGGCTTAATTCGAAGCAGAAACCCCACAGTTAATGCAGCTAAGATGAGGGAAAGTACAGTTGTTATCTGTAGCCTCGTGTGTATAAGAATGATGGTTTGGTTTAACATGGCGCCTACCAGAATCTCCCATGGCAAGAAAGGAGGCCATTTTAGTTTGCATTTCTAGATACGACTGGTACAACCCATGCAGCTGATGTCATGTGAAAACCTGTTTCTATGGCATCTTGATTAGCATTGACTTCATTTAAAGATTTAAAGATTGAAATGTTCTGACATTGACGATGGTACGACACTGGTTGTGTGCAGGCCTAATAGCTTATTTGTGAAATGTAGGATGCCCTATACTGTTACAAATCTGAAGAAAACGTAATGAAATGCTGATATTTATTTTATAATAAAATGAAAATTTAGCTTTTTCATTTGAATTTTTCTGATTTTAATCATTACAAATTTTAAACAACTCATTTTATCAAATTAAGGAATACTTTTTAGGGGATTGCTATTTAAAGGTTATTGATACTTTTGAGTTTGTATCAAAAGTTTATACAAATGGAGATACACAAGAGAAACATTAAATAGAAAAAAAAGCAAAGAAGTAATGTATTGCATTCTTAAATGCTTGTCGAAATTAAGATTTTCTCAATAGCATTCTTTACAATAATTGGTGTTTATTTACAACGGTATCATACTGTTCATGTAATGCTGAGACCAGCATTGCAATTGGTTCCACTGTGTTGTGACATCACAATGATCTTAATAATTCTTCCATGTTTCAGCCATCACAGAGTTTACTCTATCTTACAAAACGAGGTTTTTGCTCACCATAATGAAATATATATAACATATTGCCCAAAATTATTTTGGTCATGTAACTTTAAATCATAAAGTATTTTCTTAATGTTCTTGGTATAATTGCCAGCTGTTTCTTTGGGAAAACTGCCATGGGATTTACCGACAGGTCACTTATCCTTACATTGAAAATAATTACTTCAGAAAACAATTTGTTGCTTAAATAAGATCATCCAACTTTGACCTATGTCACAGAGAGGTTAGAGTTCAAATTTTGGCTGGGGTCAGTAATACTAGGATAAACTTGGTGATTGAGAGAAGTGAGACTTTGTCCACCTCAAACTTTAGAATATTTTACTGACAACAGGCTACGACAGAATTTCTCGATTTGATTTAGGTTTACAAAGAGTCAAGGTTTTCTTGTTATACAGTTATCAGAATATTTATATGTTAATCTGTTTTAAAAACTTTCTCTTATCTTAATAAATAACATTTAGTTATTTCCCAATAGCCACAAATTGAATGAAATATGTCTATGTAATTTGCCATCTAAGTTGAGCTTCATGTTATTAATTTCATAATTACATGTGGAGCCTATGTTAGTATGAGATTGCTAGGTGTAGATGAAGCAGGATGAAGCAGTGGTAGGCACGTCTTTCACCTCATTAGTGTTGTATAACCCTGGTATGATTGATAGCACTAATTTGGATTGCTGAATTATTTGACTCTATCACGATAGTTATACATAAATCGTGGGTTTGAGTCAGGGTAATGTTTCTTTGTTATGTCATGACTGTAGGTTAATTTTAGACCGTGATGTGCAGTCACACAGGTCTACCTGGGGATGTGCGTAGTCAGAGTCAGGTACTCCGGGGACACAGAGCCACATGACATGGCTCGTGACATTGCTGAAAGTATTTCTGGTCAGGCAAACAAAAACACTGACATGGAGTTCACAGATACTCAGGTTTTGGTCAATGATCCCAGCCTACTTTCACACCAGAGTCACAAAGGTACACAGCTTTGAATAAAAACTCAACACATTTATGTTGATCAAGACTCTTATATGTGTACCATGTGTTTGTGTAAGTAATGCCACATTGTCTTGTTCTGTTAAGTTACTCTAAATTACTCATATTCAAGAACTGTAATGATTTGGGGGTTGAAGACATTGAAAATCCTGTAGATTACACAATTACTATTTTTTTCCAATTCAAGTTGAAATCTTTCATAGTTATTTAGTCTGGTTAAATAACTATTAGTATAATGCCCAAGGTTTTCTGTGTGGTTCATTGGTTCTGTAATGTTTTAGTGTGATCTTTGTCACTGAATTTAGTCTTGTAGCCATTCAACATTCATGTTGTCATGATGGATTGTCCTTCAAGCAGTTCAACCTTGTTGTTGTCATGATGGATTGGCTTTGTAGCAGTTCAACCTTGTTGTTGTCATGATGGATTGGCTTTGTAGCAGTTCAACCTTGTTGTTGTCATGATGGATTGGCTTTGTAGCAGTTCAACCTTGTTGTTGTCAACGATGGATTGGCTTTGTAGCAGTTCAACCTTGTTGTTGTCACGATGGATTGGCTTTGTAGCAGTTCAACCTTGTTGTTGTCATGATGGATTGGCTTTGTAGCAGTTCAACCTTGTTGTTGTCACGATGGATTGGCTTTGTAGCAGTTCAACCTTGTTGTTGTCACGATGGATTGGCTTTGTAGCAGTTCAACCTTGTTGTTGTCATGATGGATTGGCTTTCACGCAATTCAACCTTGTTGTGGCCATGGATTGTCTTTGCAGCCATCCAGCTTTAGCACCTGAAATTCATACATAACCAATCGAGAATTATACTGTCACTCAACCTGCCCAACTTTTCCTTCAGAAATTCTGAAAAGTGAAAAAGAAAGCATTTTTGAAGATCAGAGCAAATCGTGTTCACAAGTTCTTTATTTTGGTGTGTCAACTATGAAAAAGGGTGATTGACAGGTATATAGAGACAGTAAAACCTGGCTACGTCAAACTTATTGGGGCCATGTCAGTAGTTTGATGATTAAGCTTATTTCAGTATTCAGAGGTTGGTCATAGATCGTCAGGTACCAACCATCCATGTCTGTGAATGATATATTCAATATATTCAATATACAGTTCTGTGACGACTCCAATTTATGATTATTCTGAAATTTTGAATGACTTCTGACATAAATTTGTCTAAAATTTAAAGGAGAGAAATGTAAAAAACTGAAAAACAAAAAAATGGAAATTCACAGCAGCAGCATACTCATTTAGAGTAATATTTTAAAAATAATTATGCGGAGAGCATGTCATTATGGTTTGTAACACTTAGTGTATGTAAAAAAGACTTTCAGTGTTAAATACAGACACAGTCAAATGATCAATACATACAGTCACCATATCACAAGGAAAAACAGAATGATTTTAAACTTTTAGCTCGGGGAAGTAGAATTTTAGGAATAACAGTAAAGATGGGAACGATCTAGACATAAACATACTTGAGGGTACATGTACAAAACTTAGACGTAATTAATGTGATATAAGCCTAATATCTTACACAATTCTTAAACTATCAAATGTTTGAAGTGAATCATTTTTACTTCTTCACTGTGTTCTGCACCTTAATATGCACCATTTCATAAATTGACTTACACACAGAGACAAACTCCCTGTAGAACAAAATTTTTATGACGATTGATAGAATCAAAAGAAAAATTAATTTAATTGAAATGTCCCAAGAAAACGATAAGAAATAGGTAAGAACACGGTCAGGACCAAGCAACCAGTTCCACGATAGCAGGTATTCGAGGAACATGAGTTTGAGTAAGTGGGGTTTAACTGTAGTGTTGAGCAATGTACATACTTTCTGACTACATAAGTATTTGAGTTATATATTTTTCACTGTATAGACAAAATACTAATCTTTTTTGACAGCAAAACATAAAGTATAAGTCATCATATTTTTTTACAGCCGTAGCAGTCAAGAAGCCACATTTGTGACTTTAAAATCGTAAAATTTTAAAAGAGTTTGTTTCAAAATGCTGTTTGAAACAAATGGTGACATTTTGGTATTAGAATTGAGTGCAATATTAAACCGATATGCAGTTCTTAAGTTTGTCAAATAAAGGAAGATAAGCAAGTGTGACAGGCATATAGTCAACAGGCTTACCAGGCGCAGACTTGATATGTTACAAGTAAATATGATAGACATACATACACATTGTTTTTGACATCTTATGAAAGTTTGTGAGTTTATAATGTCAAAAGCTATATCATGAAAAGGCTATATACTTTGTCACAAGAAAGGAATTGAAAGGCTTAAAGTCGAGATTAATTACCATATCACAGAAATGGTTGAAAAATAGAAAGAAATAAAAGCTTTTTTCTTTTTTCGTAGAATCTTTAAGTATCCTCAAAAATGCAAGTCCCTGGAATAACTTGAAAGCTAAGTTGACGGAGAAAGGGTGATTTATGTTTTAAACGGTAAATATAGGTAGAAATATCCCTTAAGAATGGTGAACATCAGGATGTTTGGAGGTGACAGGTAGTGATGTATTGGTTTTAAGGTTAGCACAACAGCTTTTCTGAAGGCTAGTTATCTTCACAGCAAAAATTCTTACAGTACACAATTACGCTTTTTCTTCTTGTCATTTATTTGCCAACTTTTCAGATTTTTCAATGGGAAAAATCTGTTCGGTAAAATCTAAAAACATTGCACAAAAGGTGTTAACAATGACAGATGCAAACACACAATAAAAACCGTTTTGTCCAATAAATCTGTTGAACTCGGGCAAATAGCAAACTGTTTGAAATTGTGCTGCTGTCAATGTCTGAATGAAAATAAAAGTCTTCTTAAAAAATTGGATTCAGTATAGATTTATTATCTTATTCTGACCAAAGTCAAAATATCAGATTGATGTTATCTTTTTGACAGCCTGTTTACATAATAATAAAAAAAAATCAGGACATGCAGAACCACCGCGATTTGGTCATGACAGAGATGGCTGGTGACAACTCTCCATGACAGTGTTAGCTTGATTTTTATTGGTTGTTTCCCTTGGTAACAAGGCCCCTCCTGTCAATAAATCTATCATTCCAAGGTCAGTGATATTGAAGATTTCTCTTATATCCTTTTAAATTTGATAACAGTGATTGATGACTGGACATGAGATTCTCGATCAGATATTTAAGATTTGAACAGATCAGTCTTTATTCTGTATACAATTTTCACTTCATGAATAGTTCCGAAAAGTACCGAGTTATTGATAAGATATGTTAATAACGCCCATGAATAGACTTCACAGCCGCGTAAACCTATCATTTATAAAACATACAATGTTTATGATAGGATAGACTGCCAAAGTTTTCAATTAATCAATCAGTTTTTCATTTCGTTTGGGGATCAAATTCATGTGTTAATTATGGAAGAAGAAAACAGAGGGAAGAGAGCATTGTTGTGGTGATATAATGCCTGGAGTGAGATAATGAAATTAAAATTACTGGCTGTTGGTACATGTAATGATTTTTGTCTTAATTATCCAATTAGTGTGGTTTATGTATCTATTCACAGGGCTCAGTTAAGGGGAAGTCAATTGACAACAGTCTCTTTGATCCTCACAGATGAATACTTCACAAATTTGAGAAAATCATTTATCCAAATTAAACTCTTCTATCTTGATGAAATATAGTTATTAAAGTATAATTATGAGATAAAATGAAAATGTAATAAAACTTCATTGGAGAAATAAGCTTTTTAACTTGGTGAAATATGATCACTTTCGTATTTTCACATTAATAAACTGTTTTTCGAATTAATGTACAGTCATCGTATTATGCTGTTCAACATACCACCACGCTTGGGCCAGAAATCAGCAGTGTAAATACTTGTTCAAGGCTATTTGAGGTCGTTTTTCTGATTTAAGTGGTATTTATGTAGTGGTTTATAGATCGTGGATGTGTGAATGCCAATATTATTGTCAGAGTCATGGTTATATAATATTACAATTAAGTCATTTGATAGAGGCAAGGCATCAGGGTTTTTTTCTGAAACAGAAATTATCATCTACCGTAATTATTACCCAGTGTAAGTACAATTTATGGAAGGCAAGATAATGTTATAATAGTATTGAACTATCTGTCCACAACTGATTGGATAACCCAAGGGTTGTTGAAAGACGTTTAAAGAAAAATAAAAAAGAAATTTTGAGAAATTGGAAAACACATGTCGAAGATTTGTCTGTTTTAGGACGAAGTGATCCATTTGAAAATTAAGATGATATATGAAGCCAAATTCATTGATGGCTTGCAGGATTTTTTCAAATCGATGAAAAAGTAAATCATTTTAAAATCTCAATAAATCACTTGCCAAGTTGATGTTCATTACCAGACATGAATCACACAGGAAGTCTTGTAATTGCAAGAAGATTAAAGATACTGCCTTTTACCTGATAAACACCCCTTCTTTTTCAGCCTCTCTGGAGAAGTTGTATTGTGCAATGATTATGCAAGGAATCACTAAATTTGTAATGTCTGCTTCCCTTTCCAGAGACGCTTCAGATTTTTTTCCTCCCTCGCTCTCTTTCTCACTCTCTCTCTCTTTTTGGTTCGGAGACGGATGAGGGTACATTAATTGGAATCATACTGTCAAACAGATAGACTTGACTTTGGGAGATATATATTTTTTAAAAATAAGGCATTTAATGTTATACATTGGAACTGCTATATAGATGTATATTCAGCCCAATTTGCATTTCGTCAAATTTGAACAAAACATCTCAAATCATATTCAATTTTACGAAATATTTTACCTTTACCCCTAACTTGTGCTTATCCATATCAATATCTAGTCTTACAAGGGAAGTAACTCAGGTATTGATTGGTTTATTAAATCTATTTATATCGACAGGTATACCCTTCAACCCCCAACAGTGAATTGTGCCCATTGCATCCCGGATCTCTAGTGCAGTGTGCCTTTTCCTGTAGGGATTAGTATACAACCTGATATGACCCCTGCCCCTCGTGTGTGGTGCTTTGGCCTTGTCCCTACAGGAACAACTGTTCTCAATGACCCCATTATATTAGATTGTGTCTCACTCCCTCCATTATTTCACCTGCTCATACCACCTTTTGATGATTCTTGCTCTCTCAGTAGGTTTATACCCTTCATCTTTTGTCAGCTGCCTCCTATCCTGATCTGGAGTTATGTGCCCTTGTTTTCCACACTACCATTTCATTTTGTCCCTTTAATGTCGTCATATATAAGCATAAATATCCCTGCCCCTATTTGAGGTGGCCCTTTTACAACATGTTTCAATTGGAATATCCCTACCCTATTATAAGGTGCACAAACACCTCATTTCAGGTGGGCCCTCCTACACCCAGTTTCAGCTAGAGTATCCCTGCTCCTGTATTAGGTAAGCCCTCTTAGAGTTTGTTACAGCTGGAATATTACTGCCCCTGTATGAAATTGGCCCTCCTAAACCCTTTTTTAGCTGGAATATTACTGCCCCGTATGAAATTGGCCCTTCAACACCCTGATTCAGCTGGAATATTACTGCCCCTGTGTGAAATTGGCCAACCTACATCCTGTTTTAGCTGAAATATTACTGCCCTTTTATGACGTAGGCCCTCCTACACCCTGTTTCAGCTGGAATATTACTGCCCCTGTATGAAATTGGCCCTCCTACATCCTGTTTCAGCTGGAATATTACTGCCCCTGTATGACGTAGGCCTTCCAATGTCCTGTTTCCTTTGGGTCCCCTATTTTTCGTGTCAGCTGGTGTGCCCCTAATGCAATGAGCTGTCACACAAGGGGTGGACATACTTGGACTGATTGATTGTCACCCTACGCTGTACACCAGCCAAAACACACACCATATAATTTGTCACATACTCCGCCATAAAACTTGATTCGTCACAATAGCTTCGTATCAAGTTTCATTTAATGAAATAGTGGCTCAGGATTGATAGCCGTCCTTCATTCATGTCATCGGTCCCTTTACACACTCAGGTAAATTCATGTTTCTTAATATCGGCTCATAATAAATCAGCGCGATTCTTGACAGGTCCTTTTTGTGCTGTGACAGATTTAAATCATCCATTTCCCCCACCTAGCCTTTCCAGGGCTAAGGGTACTTTACTGAATCCATCCACCCAAGCATCTGCCTCCAATCACTTAGTCGAGTCATACTATGTTAATAAATTACCCTGACGTAGCACCGTGGAGTTCGCACAGGTGGGGTGAGCTCAGGGGTAGTATCTTTGGATGATTATCAAACCAGATTCTTATCGCGACTTCAAAATATGATTATTGATAATAGATCTTGGACACTAGGCTGTCTTCTGTTTAATCAACCTACTTCAAAATGATTATACACTTTTATTCAGTATTAGATAAGATAGATATATATATCAACTGTAGTATATTTTTATATATATATATATATATATATATATATTTATATATATTGATATTTTTGATTGGCGTTTATAGTGTATGAAAAGTCTCGAGTGGGGGTAATATGCTATGAAATAAAAAAAAAAATTCTTTGCATAATAGTTAAGTTTGTGACGGCAGAGTGTGTGTGACAGGTTTCTGATATTTGATTTATACATGTCATTGTTCCGTAATATTCATCAAAGAGATTTTTTAAAATTCAAATGATCTCACACGCTGAATTAAAGACCCATTGAAACTCTACAGTGTCAAAACCAGGTCAGCCTATTATATCTGGAAGGTGCATTATCATGGTATGCAAGAGAAAGACAACATTTTAATTTTTTTTCCCATTCAAATATAAAAGCCTTACTTCATATTTTTAGCAAATCTACAACCAGAAAATCCTTTTATCTTTGTGAATTTTAAACAGTTATAATGTGCGTTAAAACTGAGTAAATTTTCAGCATTCATTTAAATATCAATGTTATAGTTACTACTTCCATGTTTTGTGAAAGACAAATATTTGTTGAAGAAAAAAATTGAACAAAATCCATTAACTGTACAACTGTCTGATAACATTGTGAAAGCTGTTCAGTCTGCGAGTCTCCACACTAAATCGCTTTCTAAAAAAAAACAAATTTGATCTCTGTTGTAAAATTCTATTTTATATTTGCATTGATTGTTAGAGATTTTTAAATCAAACTCGTGAAAAGAAAAGAAATAAAAATGTGAGAATTAAGTTAATGATTGGTACATTTAATACCTTTAGACTCCCCTGGGTGAGAAGCACTTGAGTCTGACAGGCAGCAATGCTTACAGAAAATCAATATATCTCGCCTATGGTCATCCTGTCAACTGATTTAATATGTCAACTCAAAAGGCTGAAATTTACGATTATTGACAGGTGAAAACTACCACGACTGAAACAAAGCACTCACAGGGACCCAATGCAGCTGGTTCTTGTTTAATAGTGCACGCTTTGTGTGATAGCCAAGAGTCGGGTACTCTCACAATTTATCATTACCCTAGCAAAGGACACCTTCCCAGGGAAAAAGACAGAAGATTGAGGTAGGGATAAATGTGTGGATAAAAACCTGGTGGAGTGTGAGATTTGTTTAAAGATTATATGACTTGGTATGGGTTGGTGGTGATTTATCATATTAACGAGAATAGGCTTGACACATATCCCCAAAAGAAACTAACACTGGTGTTTTGGTTAGATTGAGAAAATAGGAACGTACAACAAATACATTCAGGTGATGAATTATGTAGGGTTTTTAAGCTACATGTATAAACTATGATAATTTTTTTTTTTGTCAAGGTAGGATATGTAGAGAGTACTAACAGTATGTTTGTAAGGTTTGACTACTGTGTGGTAGAGTAGGACAGGTTACACTGATGTCTACACACCTGGACGTGTCTGTTATACGGGAGGCTGTCAAATAGATATGCTGCTACTGTTGGTCTCTGGGGCAGGTGAGCGACCATAACTAGTACCCCCCTTCCCACTCCCCCTCAGATGAATGTGTGTATCAGGACTTGATGACAGGCGAGAGATGAGACGTGACGGCCGTCATTGAGTGTACCGTGATTCAACAAAACGTTTAGGGCCTTGTTAGCTGGTATTGTACAATTATGATATATACCATTAGACGGCCTTCTCCACCTATCAGTCAGAGTGTTTGATATAGAGATCACCTATCCAGTGATACAGAATATCTCACACATATATTATAGAAAAAAATGTACAGGACAGGAAAAACAATAAGACGGCTATAAGCATTTATCTGGTACCAGGGACGATTCACTCCAGCATTGTACATGGATGTGTTGATATGTGACAAGCTCTGCCGATTTCCTTAGGAGAATGTCTGATTTGTGATATTACAGAGGTGTGATACTCGAGCATGATGCCAGGTTTGTTTGACTGTGGTGATGTAGATGTGATTTGTGGTATGGTGTTGTTGATGTACACAAAGGCTATGATTGTAAACCGTCCACACATGTTTGTACATACAAGATCAATACAAGACTTGTTCACCAGCCATAAAGTAGGTCTCCTGTGTTTACTAAATCAAGTCACATATCTTTACTTTTTATTTGTTTATTTCAATTTTGATCTCCTAAAACTATCTTGTTTATGCTATATATTAGAACAATCCTCATAATTTTAAGTACTGTATATACTGCTATCCTATCCATATTTTTTTGGTTTTTGGGGGTTTGGTCATTTTGTTTACATTTTTTTTTTTTTCCAATTTAAAATAATATGTCAACTCTTTAATGTTGGTGTTGATTAAAAAAATTGATTCAATATTTTTTATATCATTTTATTCAAGTGAATATTGATTTATTGATGTAAATGACATTGATGAAATGTTGTTTGAAATAATTGTGATCTTTTACATAATGAGTTGGAATAAACTACCGTCATTTTTTTTTGTTAAGTAAAGACATTAAAACATTTTAATTGTTATTTATATAAAAAAAACATTGACCAGTATATCATATGACAGAATTTTTTTCTCTCGATTGTAGGCTGCTTGACAAAAAACCGACATGATCTGCATTAAATTAAATATTGTATAATATATAGAGCACATGAAGAAGTCTGACATATATAAGAAATCTAACAAGTAATTAATTTATGACACAACAAACCTGATTGGTATATAAATTATTTATCTAATATGTTAATAACTAGACATAATATACAACTAGATTACCTAACCTGTGTTTAACTTGACATAGCTAACTTTACATGTGTTTCCTAACCTATGTGGTCGTTAACCTGAATACCTGTATGTAATATGATATTACCTAACATTTGAGATGATTTTACTTACCTACATATACTTACAGGTATGATATCTTTGATACAGTGCTGATTATATGGTTATCAATTATTTTTGTCTGATTTACCTCTTTTACTGATATTCTGCTTCCCTGTCAATTTCTACTGGATCAACTGATAACCTGTCTGTGTGTATCTGATATACTGGTTACCTGTCTGTGTGTATCTGATATACTGGTTACCTGTCTGTGTGTGTCTGATATACTGGTTACCTGTCTGTGTGTATCTGATATACTGGTTACCTGTCTGTGTGTATCTGATATACTGGTTACCTGTCTGTGTGTATCTGATATACTGGTTACCTGTCAGTGTGTATCTGATATACTGGTTACCTGTCTGTGTGTATCTGATATACTGCTTACCTGTTTGTGTGTACCTGATATACTGATAACCTGTCTGTGTGTATCTGATATACTGGTTACCTGTCTGTGTGTATCTGATATGCTGGTTACCTGTCTGTGTGTACCTGATATACTGGTTACTTGTCTGTGTGTACCTGATATACTGATTACCTGTCTGTGTGTACCTGATATACTGGTTACCTGCCATTATGTACCTGATATACTGGTTACCTGTCTGTGTGTACCTGATATACTGATTACCTGTCTATGTGTACCTGATATACTGGTTACCTGTCTGTGTGTATCTGATATACTGGTTACCTGTCTGTGTGTACCTGATATACTGGTTACCTGTCTGTGTGTATCTGATATACTGGTTACCTGTCTGTGTGTACCTGATATACTGGTTACCTGTCTGTGTGTACCTGATATACTGGTTACCTGTCTGTGTGTATCTGATATGCTGGTTACCTGTCTGTGTGTACCTGATATACTGGTTACTTGTCTGTGTGTTCCTGATATACCGGTTACCTGTCTGTGTGTACCTGATATACTGGTTACCTGTCTGTGTGTACCTGATATATTGGTTACCTGTCTGTGTGTACCTGATATACCGGTTACCTGTCTGTGTGTATCGGATATACTGGTTACCTGTCTGTGTGTATCTGATATATTGGTTACCTGTCAGTATGTACCTGATATATTGGTTACCTGTGTGTACCATGATATACTGGTCACCTGTCTGTGTGTACCTGATATGCTGGTTACCTCTCTGTGTGTACCTGATATACTGGTTACCTGTCTGTGAGTATCTGATAAACTGGTTACCTGTCTCTATGTTTCTGATATACTGGTTACCTGTCTCAGTGTATCTGATGTACTGGTTACCTGTCTCAGTGTATCTGATATACTGGTTACCTGTCTGTGTGTACCTGATATACTGGTTACCTGTCTGTGTGTACCTGATATACTGGTTACCTGTCTGTGTGTATCTGATATACTGGTTACCTGTCAGTGTGTATCTGATATACTGGTTACCTGTCGTTGTGTACCTGATATACTGGTTACCTGTCTATGTATACCTGATATACTGGTTACCTGTCTATGTGTACCTGATATACTGGTTACCTGTCTGTACCTGATATACTGGTTACCTGTGTGTACCTGATATACTGGTTACCTGTGTGTACCTGATATACTGGTTACCCGTCTGTACTTGATATACTGGTTACCTGTGTGTACCTGATATACTGGTTACCTGTCTGTATGTACCTGATATATTGGTTACCTGTGTGTACCATGATATACTGGTTACCTGTCTGTACCTGATATACTGGTTACCTGTGTGTACCTGATATACTGGTTACCCGTCTGTACCTGATATACTGGTTACCTGTGTGTACCTGATATACTGGTTAACTGTGTGTACCTGATATACTGGTTACCTGTCTGTGTGTACCTGATATACTGGTTACCTGTCGTTGTGTACCTGATATACTGGTTACCTGTCTGTGTGTACCTGATATACTGGTTACCTGTGTGTACCTGATATACTGGTTACCTGTCTATGTGTACCTGATATACTGGTTACCTGTCTGTGTGTACCTGATATACCGGTTACCTGTCAGTGTGTACCTGATATACTGGTTCCCTGTCTGTGTGTTCCTGATATACTGGTTACCTGTCAGTGTGTATATTGATATACCGGTTACCTGTCAGTGTGTACCTGATATACTGGTTACCTGTCTGTGTGTTCTTGATATACTGGTTCCCTGTCTGTGTGTTCCTGATATACCGGTTACCTGTCAGTGTGTACCTGATATACTGGTTACCTGTCTGTGTGTTCTTGATATACCGGTTACCTGTCTGTGTGTATCTGATATACCGGTTACCTGTCAGTGTGTACCTGATATACCGGTTACCTGTCAGTGTGTACCTGGTATACTGGTTACCTGTCTGTGTGTTCTTGATATACCGGTTACCTGTCAGTGTGTATATTGATATACCGGTTACCTGTCAGTGTGTTCTTGATGTTTGTTTTCAAAATTTATCTGATTTGTCGGTTAACTATCAATATGGACATGACTTAGTACTTACTTGTCAATATATAACCAATATTCTAAAATCATGTTTGTACCCAAAACAAATGCTAATTCAGAGTGATAATAGAAAAAAAAGGGTTGCATTACAAGTTTAGAAAATATTCAAACTTTGACAAATAAAATTCCAGGGAATAAATTTAGATACAACATATTTGTATTAAGTTTACCTGGTATACAGATTGTTGATTACCTGAGTCAGTCTTTATACTGTTTATCACACAGATGGAAATGCAGATTTGCACTTAATGGGAAAAGTATGAAAATTATTGCTATCTAAGAGACATTTTTAGAATTAATTTTGAACCTCATCATCATTATTAGGTGTTTGTGAGTGGTAATCACCTAGGCAGTCAGTTGTTTGATAAGGCCAATAGTGTAAAGTACGTCAAATTGTCATCTGATTGTCAGGGCACTGTCAAATTTCATCATTATGGACGCACTCCCGGACACAATGTATGTACGTATAGAGAAGGATATAACAATATTAACAGGGTTTGATTGGCAGGTTCTGGGGCGAAATGTTAAATTATTACTGCTTTAGTGTTGCTTAAATGGACAGTGATAATTATGCAATAGTTGGAGGCCCCAATATTAGTTATTACTCATAAATTAGTTAATTTTGACTCAAATTTACCCCAATTTTGACTGATTTATCTTCTTCATATTTACACAAACATTTATTTGGGAACATGCCATGTAGATTTATTGATGCAGTTTAGCAGTAAAACATAATGAGGAAACGTTTATGTGGTAAAATGAAACTGGTGATATACAATATAAGGCAGTGTGTGAAGGAGATGATATTTGACAGCGCCTAAAAGTACATCAATCTCTCATCTCCTGTAGTAGAGCTGATTCTCTTTTGATCATCAAAATTGTTTCTTTTTGCATGGTGTCATTTGTAGTAAAAGGGACAACTCTGACAAAAATCATATCCTGTTTGTCTTCTGATTTAAGTACCAGTCTTAAAACATTCTCCCTTTTATCGCCATGTATGTCTGTGGACAAACATAAATTATCATACCTGGGTTTTTTTTTTTTTTTTTTGTAAGATTCAGTAGTGTGGTATTGTAAGTATGTATGCAATGCTGTGATAATGCTAGGTGTCAACTGCCGAGTTGACTTACCCTAAGGTTGATAAACATTGTATTTATTCTGACAAACCATGTTAGTACATTGTATGCCACTGTTTGTGAATTCATGACAATAATATAGGAATAGTAAAAACTTCCCCATTCTGTTCAGGAATACAATCACAAGAATCAACAATAATCCCTACTGACAAAAAGTGTCTTTTTATCTATTGAATATCAGCAAAAATGTTTTGATATGAAGATTTAAGGAATAAAAAAGACAAAAATGAAGCTGAAAAAAGAGAATGTTCCTTGAAAATAAAATAAATTAACTGATTTTAACAAAAATATTTCAATACTAAGATTTGAGGAAACAAAAATCAAAAATATGAGGTGAAAAAAATGGATGTTCTCGAAAATAAAGTGTCTAGTAAATTTAATGAATTTTTAGCATGAATGTTTCATTATCAAGATTTAAGGAAACAAAAATACAAAAATGAGGTTGAAAAAAGAAAAATAAAGTGACTTAAGTCTTGTCATGAAATAATTCTATGGAGAACTATATTTCTAAACCAGAAATTTTCTTCGTCCTTACTTAACACTTGTGGTGGACTACATACATCAAACCTGGTGGTGATTTACGATAGTGCCTTTATTACTGTTGGGTATAAACTCTACCTTGTGGACATGTTTTTATGGGTGTTTACTCCAGCAAGGGGTGGACATGATTAATGCATTAAATATTCACATCTAAGTTCACCAGCTCCATCAGTATTAGTTTTTACGAGCATCCTATGCATACAGTTTGTACTTTACATGGTCAATTTAAAGTGTAATGGACCAAAATCTAAATTTCTTGCATGATATCAGAAGGTATTTATATTGATAATATATTAGTTTTCAAAAGGCGGCATTTGAGCAACTGTTGTAGTGATAGAAATCTTGTGACTTGTGTTGCAATTGGTGTATAGGCTGTTTAATTCATTGGTTCAAATTTTCAAAATTTTAACAAAATCTTGATGTAAAAATTACTTATTTTCACCTTGTCTTGTTACTTGTAAAAAAATTGTAATAATTAAGCTATATAATATCATTTATAGAAATAAATACAAGAGTTTAACAGAAACACAGACATAGAATTTTAAAACACGTCTTAAAGTTTGAACTATAAAATCTATAAATCTGAAGTAATTTTGAACATCATATTAGATCAATATATAGCTATATGTATATACCCGAATCCTTTTCCAAGATATGATTCAGATGAAATGTGTTTTGTTTAAAACCCAGCTGTAATGCATAAAGAACAAAGTCATCATCGATCAGATGAAGTGTCTGCATTTTTTCCATATCACTCAAAAATCACAATCAAATATCAGATCAGTTTTTTTTTTTTTTTTCTCAAATTATAACAAAAAAGTTGTTGATTATATAGGTTTGATTTGAGGTCGATGGTCTTTTTTTGTCCTCGAGAGAAATCATGAGAATTATTTAAAAGTGACATTGACAGTTCACAGGCAGACCCAAACCTCAGTCAAAATTGTTGTAGCAATGTCAGCTTCATACTGTTGTAAAATCTAGCATCTATCTGTATGTTAAGATTTAGCTCGACGTTAATGTTGGCGGGAATTAAATTGTTGAAATTTGTCAACAGCAAAAAAATAATGAAAAACAGGAATTTTGAGCTTTTTTAAACACAAAAACATGAAATAAACTATACATTTTAGGATTTTGGCTGACTTGACTATAGAGTCAGTGGTACCTTTGTAGCTCTGACAAAACAGATGTCATCTAATTATAAAAAGCAGCACAGTGGCTACACATATTGTTCAGTTATGAAAAGCATGCCTGATCTTTCATACATATCAGATGCTCTGACATCTCTGCTGTATTATTAATAAAATCAATCATTCTGGATTATGTTTGTTACTGCATTCTAGATTTTGTTTATGTGTGTTTGTTTGATTCATTTCTTGACATTAAAAGACATTTCACTGTGACCTAATTTAATATTTTTTGACCTACATCTTCATCAGTTTAGATTTTAGTCCCTGAATTAATGAAAGTGCAGTGTCTCACAGCAACTATTTCATATTTCTGGTAGATTAAAATGATGAAGGTGCACTTAAAGGATTTCAGGGACTGTATTTGTTAAAACAAAGACATCCCTCTGTCTATATTAGACTCACTTTCAGTACCTATACTTTTATTTCCCCTCTTCACAACCATATCATATTAAGGACACGTACTTGTAGTGTTACCCAAGTTCTTTGTCAGTCTTGTGGCATCATGTCGAGTTCCAAAGGATGTCATGTCTTGAGATCCTCTCTATATATTTGATTCCTATTTACCCCATATATCAAGGCACAGAGTTTAACACCCAATCAGATTCTGGTTTGCGTTAAGAAGCGTTGATTTTCATGTCTTATAGACATTTTTATGTTTATAGTTCAACACAATCAAGTATTTTTGTATCTGATATCTGTTTTCGTGTTTTTCAGCAAATGAAGAAAATGGATGTGAGAGTGGAGAAAATGAAGGAATTGGAGAGGACAAAGACAATGATATGAATGATGACAACAGTTTAAAGGAAACAGGAGGTGTGGAGAGTGAGGATGGGGACAAGGAGGTGGTAGAGAAGACAAGTGAGGAGATTCCAGTTGAGGGGGAGGAGAAGGAAGAGAAAGAAGACATTGAGAGTAAAGATTCAAATGCTGATGTAGGCAAGTCCCCTATGTCCTCAGACACCATGCCACATCACATGGATGACATAGTGTCTCCTGTTAAAGAGGAGAGACAGTTGTCTGGCATGAAAAAGGAGGGGGATGAGGAGAACAAGAACTCTTCCACCCCTCCTTCCAGACCTGAGACACCTCCTCTACAACGCCTCATGAGACAGGACCCTTTGCCTCTGTTTCTCCAAAAGAAACAACACACGCCACCAAAAAAACTTTTTAAAGATGGATTTTTTCCTACAAAGTTTCCAATACCTCCAATGACTCTCTCAGCAATGTCGGTCATAAAAAATGCACCAACACACCCAAAGCAGACAATGGCTAAAGCCAAAATGTACTCAAATAAACTACCAAAGACTTATTCTGCCCCATATACCCCTTCTACAGCAGCTTCAGCCAAATCACCCTCCTCAATCCACCATCCCCATCGTGTGTCCACCTCTCCATCATCAAGGACGCTTTTAGAGGAACAGCCCCTGGACTTGTCCAAGAAGGCAAGTGACAAAAGTGATCGTAGTGCTAGTAAGTCTCAGTACAAAAGTAGTTCTAATGGACATCATTCTTCTGGAAGGCATCATTCCACAGGAGGGCATCATTCTTCTTCAACTGGGGGACATGATGTGCCGTCAACTCTGCAGAGTCTTCAGCAACGCTTCGGAGGAAATCTGCACATGCGGTCGGTTAGGAAGCCCATCAGCGGGCTTCTGCCAGCGGTATCAGACATATCCAAATCTCATAGTTCTATGCATTTAAACTGTAGTAATCAGGTGAAAAATTCCAATGTTGTCAAGAAATCACATGTTGGTAGTGTAGGTAAGTCACCGCAGATTCATAGTCCTAATCATTCCTCTAGGCTGGAGAAAAACGTAGAGAAATCAAAATCTTCAAGATCGGAAAATGATTCTTCTCCGTTGTCACATGATACAGATATGAATTCCAATATAACATTGAAAGGGAACGAATGTGATGATAATGAAGATGACTGTAAGTATACAATGCACAGATGCACTTGTCTAAAAACTTACAACACTTTGTATGGTTTGAGTATACATCTACAAGAGACTGGACATGCCCCTGCCAGTAACAAGCAGGCAGCCATTATGGAATACCCCAAACTGGTGAGAGGTCAGGACATGTGGTTGAACCAGGAGTCCGAGCACACCAAGAGGATTCTACGCTGTATGCAGTGTGGAGAATCTTTCAAGTCTCTACCGCTTCTGACTGTTCACATGATGCAGACACAACATTACACCAAAATTGTCAGTTCTGAGCATGGGCGACGGTCACACAAGTGTTCGGCATACTGTGACCGGGAAATGGACCGTGAATGTATATTTAAGTGTAAGGTTTGTAACAGTACATTTAGTGACATGGAAGGCCTGGCGAATCACATGATCATGTCTGGTCATCACAAGAAAAATATTCTTCGGTCCCACAATTATCTCAATGATCTTGCCTTCCGTGGTCGACGGAAGCGATATTACAGTGATGAAGAGAGTTTTGAAGGTCTTGGAAATCCTAATGTAGCGTCATTTCTGAATTACAAACGTAAATGTCTAAGTCATCCGGTGACTCCTCCAATCAATGGCCACCGCCACTTTACTGACAGCCCCGATAGTGAAACTCCAGAAGACAGCACAATCAGTTGTGAGAACTGTGGGGACCGCATAGAGACTCAATACTTTGTTGAACATGTGAGGCTCTGTCTTCGCACGAAGCAGGCTGATTTTGAAAGATCACGCATGAGTTTGTTCAAGGACGAAATAAGTTCCATTAAGTCAGAGAAATCCCATGATTCTCAGGAATTAGATGATGTAGATGAAGAGACTGCATCTATGTTCGATAAACCAGATGATTCAGAGGAGGAGATGGACACTAAGCCAGATATACAGGAACTAGACTTGTCTCTCAACAAACAGAAAGCACTGAATACCTCCGACAAATCCAAAGAAACTGAAAGTAGTGAAAGTGATGACAAATCCCACAATGAAAATAACACAAAAGAGGCAAGCGATGATGGACAACAGGAAAGCAAAAACAATGTTGTTCTTAAGGAACTGTCTGATGAAAACATGTCTCTACCATCACCTGAAATAGATAAAGACAGGGTCAAGGTCAATGAAAAGGAAAAAGAAGTCACATCACCTCTTCCAATGACACCACTTGTCATGGAAGACAAATTGGATGACTCCTCAAAGAAAAGTCCAGTGAAAGTCACAGAGGACCATGAAGACCCTTCAGAGCAAGAAAAGGATTTGAAAAATGTGAAAGTGAAAAAGGAAAAGGAGATGGAATGTGACTTATCAGATAATTCGAAAGTAGTAAGTACCACAAATTCAGCCAAGAACCTTGATATTATTGACCCAGGCAGGGCGATGGAGAACATGGAAGATAATTCTGCACTAAAAGCCATGGAATCGTTCATTCAAAAGAGTTTTTCCTCAAAATTTGACTACCACAGGGGAAACATGGTGTTCAATACCGGTGAGAAAACACTCCTGAAGCCATCTGTTTACCGTGACGACAGAG
Source organism: Ylistrum balloti (assembly GCF_031769215.1). Taxonomy (NCBI): domain Eukaryota; kingdom Metazoa; phylum Mollusca; class Bivalvia; order Pectinida; family Pectinidae; genus Ylistrum; species Ylistrum balloti. Next base: position 629,460 of record NW_026782507.1, read on the forward strand.
AACATAAACACGGAGCACTATATCGCTTCGAGAAATATAGAAAATACTTTCAACAAGATGAACCTCGTAACAATGGATCGGTGAAAAAATCTACAAGTGAGGTACAGGATACACTGAATGTTTGTCTTCAGCCATCCTCTGCAGTATCGACTGCAAAGGATGATCTGAAAAAGTTGGAAAAAATGTGTGAAAGTGTTCGTAAGCCAGTGAGTCCCTCTATTGACAATGAGGAATCACAGAGCACTGGCAATTCTGAAAACGGTGAAACTTTGGCAAGTAAATATCTCAATTGTGAGGAGGAGGACGTGAGGCCAGCCAAAGAATCACAGTCAGGGTCTTCAGCTCTTGACTCTCTGAGCAGTTTTGTATATGGACAACCTCTTAACAGTGAACATCCTCTCGACAGTTTGCAAAAACTCATCACCAAAACAGACCTTCCAAAACTACTCGCTTCATCTCAGTCCATCAAATATCTCCGACAGTCTGAGTCGCCTGACTCGGGGCTGCCACTCAACCTGTCCCTTAAAAAGGGCCAGGATGATGACACAAGTGACATTGTAGAGCGAGATGGGTTTTCGGACCACGAGGGTAGTCAACATAGTGGTAGTGAAAGTGACGGCACTGCGGAGTACCGATGTGCAGCATGTAGCAGGCATTTCGCATCTAAAGGATCATATCGCTACCACCTTAGTAGGTGTCATTTATCATCGGTAAAACGATATGGAATCAAAGAGGCATTCAACATGAGCCCGTATGTCTACCTCCCACTTGATCACACTGCTAAGTTCTCAAAATACTATGAAATGGCACATGAATTAGCTAGCAAGGGGAAATAACCTTTATCTACAAAATTTTAACTCCATTTTTTTCACCTTTTCTCTTTACCATTGTGCTTTTTATATCACTGCCAAACATTTTCTTGTTTTCAATTGTTTTTGTCATTAACTTTGATAAGTATATTTTTTTTTATAGAATTCCTGAGTTTAAGGGTAATGTAAAGTTTAGACGTTACAGTTGGTTTTGTGGATATTTTCCTGTAGTTATTAGTCGTATCCTTCTGGTGTTTAACATCCTAGTGCTGTTTACTGAAATCCGAGTTTAAATTGACTCAGAACCTTAAATGAATTACATGGACCCGATTAAAACACAGTATCTCTCTATTTAGTCAGTCGTATTAGTCTAGTATTGTACTTAACAGTCATTGATTGTCTAGTCAGAGCCATTTATAAAACTAAAAATTAATGCAGTTATCGTTGACATTATTTTCATATTTTCCGTGATGTGCTGTTTCGTATTTTTTAATTAAGATATTTTAAAGAAAGTTTTGAGAGAGATAAGATATTAATCAAGAACATGAAACGTTGAATTTTTTTTTTTTCATTATTGTGGTCCCAAGCTCTGGTCGTGTCAGAAATATTTCAAGGGATAGGAGATCTTCAATGCATATTTGGTTTTCAGTTTTTCTTCTTAGTAAGAATTCCATCTGCTCAGGGTCATGGCATTTGTACTATGTCTACTGGTGCAAAACTCTGAAACAGTCAAACATTTTATGCAAAATGTTTCTAGTTTAAAGATACTAGCACCAAATGTAATGCTATGTAGCAATGTATGTTTCATAATGTATGAATCAAGGGTTTTTGTTTTCATCAAAATTTGATATAATTTCAGTCAGCTCAAAAGCGACATTCAAAAACTTCATTTGTGAGGTCATTAAGTGGTAGTTACAGCAGAATAAGCCCTAATCAACAATCTGTGCAATACAAAACGTTATTTGTTTTCAAAGAAATTTGATCATATACATAAAGTGTGATGCTAGATTCAAGAAGAATTCTGAATATTAAGGGGGTCAGATTCAACAGATTTCATTGATAATTCAATGGCAATTTTATTCTTGTATTATTATAAACAGAAAAATAACTTCATTTCATACCTGAAACTTGTTTAAGACCATTAAAGGCATATGTTTGTGTGAAGATAGTGTAAGAACAGTCTACTGTTAATTAAATCCTTTATCCTAACTTGGCAGAAAAAGGACTAGTTATCTCAAATTACGTGATAGACTGTGGATAAATTACATGATAGGCTATGGATAAATTACATTATATGCTATGGATAAATTACAAGATACGCTATGGATAAATTACATGATATGCTATGGATAAATTACATGATATGCTATGGATAAATTACATGATATGCTATGGATAAATTACATGATATGCTATGGATAAATTACATGATACGCTATGGATAAATTACATGATATGCTATGGATAAATTACATGATATGCTATGGATAAATTACATGATATGCTATGGATAAATTACATGATATGCTATGGATAAATTACAAGATACACTATGGATAAATTACATGATATGCTATGGATAAATTACATGATATGCCATGATATGCTATGGATAAATTACATGATATGCTGTGGATAACATTACTTGATATGTGATGGACAAGTTAGGTGATATGCTATAGATACAAGACATGATAAAGAATGTACTGCAATAGTATGGGTCATATCATAGAACTATTCAGATATTTCAGAAGATAGATAGGCGTTATCTAAGGTTATTTAAAAACCTTGCAACTTACTTTAAATCTAGGGGGTTTTTTTTTTTTTTGGTTTTTTTGATGATCATACCATTAAAAGATATTGAATTACATTTGATAATTTGTAAGAAAGCCCACAACTTCTATACTTAAAAGTCATTAGATAAGAAGAAATATGATTTAGTGTGAAGGAAATGCATGTTGATGGAGACACTTGGATGACCTTTTTAGTGACCTTCAAAATTTGTGTCTGTCCTCCCACTAAGATTGGCAAAGAAGACAGACATTGAGTCCTGATCTGTGTACAGCTGTCATGTTTGATACGGTCCAGAGGCATCCGCTGGATCTGCACTACAGAACCATCCTATTTACACATAAGTAGACTTATCTGCTTTATGATACGACAAATGTTTTGGCTAATATCCAGGTTTTATTTTAAATAATATTTCAGTTAAGTAACAAAAATTGAATGCATACAGACATGGTCACTAAAGTTTTAGAATTGGTATCGGCTGGGTCTTCCACCAAACATTATTTTCAGAGATAGAGAATATCTGCTTCATATTTCATTGTCAGGTAATGGTGTCTTTACCACATTTCCAATTGCGTTTCTTTTTTAAGCCAATTAAATACAGTCAATTCAGTTATCTCATTCCACTCATTTGGTTCCCTCCAGAGTAATTAATTATTTCATTCCCTAAAACTTTTTTAAATCTGTTTATTTATCGTCATGTTACAACACGAAAAAAGGATAAACAATTTGAAGTCGTAAAAGTTTATTTATTTTTAATGGTTTCCTGGTAAATTTTATGTATGACAACAGATTCTAATTCATAAGTCTTATTTCAGGAAGTAACTGGACAAAATTTTATAAAAAGTCGGAATGAGACATCACGTAATTCATTTACTTCTTAAATTTGAAGAAGGAAAAAAGTCCTTCTATGATTAAGTATTGTTGCCAGTGTACATTTGAATTACGAATCCATCAGAACATAACAGTCTTGTTACACAAAATTTACAGGTTTTCCCCGGCTATGTTGTGTACTGCTTACATGATTGATATGTTTGAGAAATTAATATTAATAGCTTAAATGTATACGATAAAGCTTCTTAAAGCTATGAAGTAAAACATTTATAAGACTAAGATAGGGTCCAAATTTATGGCTCAGAATAATTATGATATGACAATTTCTTTCTTTACCAGGATGTGTCGGTGAAAAGAATCTCCAATTTCGCTGAATGATGTAATTTCGGCTGAATTTTTAAATGGCAATTATCTTGTATGAGTTTTTATTTATTTCTTCTGTATTTTCAGAATTTATTTTGTAATATACAACAATTTATTTTCTGATTTAAGCTGATTTTACAGGAGCTACTTGTTCAATTTACTGATTGTGTCTTTAACTTCAAGCAGACAATTAGTTAAAGAGCACCATCAGTCTTCATTATTGATAGATTTTTTTCCTCGAACTCTTCATAATTCATCTTGATCTTCTAACAAAAATAAAGTAAAGAAATTGTCATGGCTGACTGACTTTTCCTGTGATAACTTATCAGGTGCTTTTTTTCATTTCTCTAGATAGGATTTCCTGCCAGATGTTTGACGTAATTCTTTGATATATCATATATATCTGTGTTGTCATGACAACAGTGTTATACAAACAACATTATTGCTATTCGAGAATGAAGTATCTTAATCAGCAATTAATTTGATTATTTAGAAAACTGATAATATTTAATTGACATAGGAAATGTTGAGTTAACTACTAAAAGATGAGAGCAAGTCGACAGGTGATTCCCACTTGACCCATTTCTGAAAATTTGACACCTTCTGAAGATAAATACCTGTACAATTTATATCCCTTTGGCTCTCCTCAACTTCACAATCAATCAACCACCAGCTCTCTGCCCTGGTCTAGCTACATCCCCCCTTACCCCTCCTCCCAACACGTGTGTAGTGAGGTGTGTATCCTGATGACATGTAAGACAAGACAATAGTGGGACATCCAGGTGTTTTTGATGATAGATCTGTCAGTCTTTCCTCAGCCTCTGTTACAGGGAGACCTTGTCCCATCTCAAAGCTACAGTCACCTCCAAGATAAATCCCCTTCACTTCCCATAAGGGATGAGGGCTAATACCTGGTAGCTTGCCCTGGTGTTATGTAGGATTGGCATCTCATCATTCAGAATTGGAGTTGTGGGGGGATGGGATCTATCATAGGGAGGGGAGGCCACATCAAACTCAGCAGTTATGGGTCCTGACAGGTGTACTTTTGTTTACTGTATAGACTAGAGGTGGAAAGAAATTGGTGCTAAAACTGTCTACACTAGTATAACTGTCAGGAACCTGAGGGTATCTTGGGAGCGTGTAACTATGATAAAGTACTGCCACTAAGCGACACAAAAATACATTTTAAAAAACTTGCGATTTATTATCAGACATGTTTTCAAAGTATTCATTTTGAACATTGAGCATTCTGCTTGTTTTTTTATAAAGATATTTGTATAGATAGATGAATTTCTTCCACATATCTTTGATTTTACATGAGCAGCTAAATATCGATACAAACTATAGATTTATATAAAATTTTGGTTATTATTGGAGGTGGGGTGTCAGTAGAAAAAAGTAGCTTGATCAAAACATCTGTTTGGTCTACTCAATCCAGTCCAATCCAACAACACAACACAAGAAATGTGTGAGGTTAACTCTTAATTGTCAGTGTTAGGGTAAATGACCAGATGGATAGGTGGGTGGTAGGTGGGATAGACAAATCTCCTCTGTACACAACAACTTACATCACCTGGAGTTTCAGGAAACATTACTCATATCCTGTCATTGTAATTTGTTATTCTCTCAGAACATACAGGTAAGGATTAACCAGGTAATTCTTATATAGCAGGAATTGTTCAAATATTCATTTTCATGCTATGTTGATGTTCGGGTTGTTGTAACATGACCGTATTGCTATCAATGCAGATGTGAACACATCATTCATTATGATGACACCTCACAATGACAATAACAATTTTTAAAACAAGAACATGTATGAAATTACAAAACTAGTTTCTGTTTCCATATATTTATCATTTACCTTATGAATAAGAGGTTACTTGTCAGCTGGATTAGATCTGCATTGAGTCCCTTGTATTTAGCATGTTTTTATATGAAATCCTTGAGCTTAATACAATGCTTTAAAAGTACTTAAGTAGAATTGTAGTTGTTTTGTTTTTGTTTATTTCTCGACCCCCCCCCCCCCCTCCTCCCTCCCCCACCCCCAAGAATGTTTAGTCCATAACAATACCAAAGATAGTATTTCTGAATCCCTTTACTGATGGTATTTTAATGCTTGCAATCTTAAGCACAATTTCCTGTTTGTTTCTGTTATCTTTCAATATCAAATACATGTACATTTTATATTTAAGCATAATTTCATTGCCTGAAATCCATCTCTGCATTGTTATGTTAGTGGGTGTATGTTACGAAGACAGAGAAATGAGTCATGAATGAATGTTGTTTTTTTTTTTATATCTATCACCTGATTACAGCAGGGTTTACAAATTCGAGATGGAATTTTTTTTTTTTTTTTTTTCAATTTTTTATTTCTCTATTCTATGTTAATTCTGCAATGTGTAAACAAAGTATGTTTACGAAACTAAGGATCATCGTTTACAACACAAGTTATGAATAGCTTAATGAGCTTTGTTTTATATTTTTGATTCCTTTTCTTTAAAGATTAAGAATCTAGGCAATATTTTGAGTGTTCCCTATGGTCACAGAAAGTACAACTGTGTTAAGGATTTACTTATTTTATCACTGTCAGAAGAATGTACTGTTGGAGGTTGTAAATGGGCTGTTAATAGATGGACAGTCCACAACCAGGTTTTACATATCGTGTGTGATAGAGCACACTTGTTGGGCCTTCATCACATCAGCAATTTCTCAGAAGGTTAGTGATTTCATGACTAAACATTCTCTCCCTGAATGAAAAATACGGTTTGTGATATTTTTCATGGAAGGGGAGGAAACTCAAGCTTACAAATTGGCAAATTAGAGGTTTTTACAATTTAATGTCCTTTTAAGCCACTTTTTTTAATATATTTTAGCAGATTTTCGCTTAAAGAAAATTTGGATTTGTAAATATTCAATACATGGTTATCAAGTTTGTAATCAAGCATGTATATATCTCATTGTTATATTATTGAATTTGTATAATTATATATATTTTCCGTCAACTCCTATTCAATAATGGGCAACGACGGTCTTAAAGGAAATCCCATAGCTTTTTACTGAAACCATTTTTGCAATATAGATGTAAGTGCTTACAATTGTTTATGGATGTATATGGTAACATACATATTTGTATATAATATATAATATTATATATATATATATATATACAAATTTATATTCAGTTTGAGAACACAAAATAATTTACATATCGTTTGTCGTGTCTTTAAGGCATTTATTTTGTAAATCCACAAAGCAAAATCCTATTTTGCATTTATGTAGATCTAGAGAGGACCACTCATTAAAAAAAAAAGATGTGTATTGTTTAATTAGATACCATGGTGATATGGTATTTTTAAAAGTTTCCCCTCCTTGATGGTAAAACATGCAATATGTTTATTGATAAGCTACAGATATTTAAGTTTAGATTCAGTGAAGGTGTTAAAGTTTTATTCACTTCAAAGAGTGGGAACTCTGATATACCTTCTTGTGTTTTTAACATTTCATCGTAAATACCATAACTTTCCGGTAACCATGAATTACCATTAAAAATAAAGAGAAGTATCAGTAATCTATATCATGTTCTGTCATTTTTTTAATACTTTGAAGGAGCCACAATATCTAGGGCATTTGCCTTTTGTGGTCTCGGGTGAAAACCCAAAGTACATGGTTTGATGTTCTATCCCCATGGCAGTTGGTGTTTCTCAGTAAGTTGTGAAATGGAATAATCTGCATTGACATGGTTGTGTCCTTGGGAAAGATATTTTACTTAAAATGTTCTGAATGCATATGATGGGCCTTCCATATGTTGTTCAGTGAGGTAGCCACCAGCTACTACTCATGGAGATCATGCCACAAAATGCACCGGACTGTTTGCTGAGCAAAAGCAAAAATCTTCAGTTGATCATAGTAGCAACCAAGATGACGGGAAAACGAGAGGAAATAATTTCACAATCAACTGATTATATGCTGAACAGCCAATTAACAAAGTTTAATTAGATAGAGTCAAAAGTTAAGTAACTGGTCTGTGCGAGAAATTCACAAATCCTTCAAATAACTTGCAAACTTTCCATTTCCTTGCTAGCTGAGCATGATATTTCCCAGGCAGGTGCATCCTGAACTACATGGCAACTACCTTCTACTAACTGTACTGGTCAAACCTCCAGTACTTACTGGAGCCTTCTGATGCTTGTCAATAAAACAACAAACAAAATATTTGATTTAATAAATAATTAACATTTTATTTAAACACCATAATAATAATCGGTATAAGAAAAAGAAGCCAAGAAAAATTTCACAGATTTCTAAGCTCCATCAACCTTTTATGTTTCATAAATGTTAAAATGTTTTAATAACATTATTTAAGAAAAAATTAAGAAAAAAACCGCAGAGATTTTTCCTCCGACTTAAACGCATTGTAGTTATCAATCACATTAAAATAAATAAAAAGAGACTACTTCTAAAGTAAACAACTAGCCCTGTGCAATTCATTAAATAGCATGATTCCACACCGCTTTAATACAGTGAAAGTTTTTTGTTGTTTTTTAAAAGGAGTCCAATTTCTCGCTAGTGTAAAAGTTAAAATAAAAGAGGAGAAAATTGAAAATCGGAAAATTAAATTGATAGAGAAATTCAGTCTTTATCATGACTTCTAAGAAAAATCACTTTTTTGTTTTGTTACACATTCTTAGATAAAACTGCAGAAAATTGAACAAGAAAAGAAAGCTTTACAGTATTCTATGTTGTGTTGAATGGGGCATAATTGATGATGGTTATATGGAAGGCTGTGTTTCTACTACTGTAGCATTATTTTGGCACATATACCATGTATACACACAGTAAACAAGAGATCCAGGCCACAAAACAATACTGTGAAAAGTATATAGCCTATTGCATGTGAAAATGGGCCAATTCATTGCACCTTTCTAAGTGTGTAGAATTTGGGACACAAAGACTTATCAAATTTCTATGCCCAAATTTCACATCTGAAGGTAGAATTTCCCTACCTTCTTTACCTACACAATACCCAACTCCACCTCTAACAAAAAGATTCATTGATAGTGACTTCAATGATGCAGAATGATATTGATATTCAATGTAAAGTTAAAATTCACATAGAACACATTTGGAAAGAACTGAAAAAAGATGTTAAAACAGTGACGGATATACATTAAAATTAAAGCAGTTTGCAAAGTAGAGTTTTTCTTTAATTGTTTCTTGCCATAAAGCAATATCTGATGCCAAGCTTAAATATTTTTAACTGACGAAAATTTCAATGTAATGATATCTTGTACTACATCTAAATGAGGAGAATGTCAGTTTATTCCAGAATGAGATTATCCCACATGATTGTTCCACAAAGCAAAGCTTGAGATGTACCTTGCAAAGAGGTTGGAGTAGTGATTATAAACAAAATTAGACACATTGTCAACATCAGAAACATTCATTCTCTAGAGTTTCTTAAAATATTCCATACAAAAGTGGCTGGAATGTTCCAATCACATTTCAAACTTAAACAGGAATATGGGCATCATTGTCATACAGCACATTAACACCAGTCCCCAGACCAATGATATTCTAAAACAGCACCGTGTCATAAAATAATGATATGTTTAAATAAAATGTTCAACAAATAGTTCAAATACCTGAACAAAAAATTCTTTGGGATTTACACACAGAATATTCATAAATCCTCATGCAGAACTAAATTGAGCTTGTCATGCAAGTCCATGATCCCTCCTTTCAAATTATACCTCCTACAAACAGGAAAAGGTATTTTTCCCATTAAAAATAAATGAATTCTAAACCTTTTCAGTCTAGGGATGTCAATTATATCATTCCTTAAAAACACTCATATATCATGAAACCCCCCCCATTCCTTTTAAAATACACCTTTAGACTTTCATATTAAATATCAATACAATAATATCAGAAGTTTTGCGGTTTGTTGTAATAAATACCAGTACATTTATAAAATGTACAAACATTCATACTCCAATTTTCTGTGAGTATTTTAATCTTTGATTGGCATATATGGATTTCAAACACAACTTTTTCATTTGAACAAATTGAAATGAGGCAGAATATGTCAAGGTTTATCCATAACCTCCTCCTGCCTGTAACAATTTTCACCAAATGGTCAACAATCTTTGGATCCACTTCAATTACTGGTTATTATTTTCAAAATCATCATTATCTTGCTATAACTGCAGTCAGTTACTATATCCAAGGCTAATTATTAAAATGTCATGGTTCTATGTAATTCTGTATTATAAACTCATCGAATGAAATATTAGACTTTTCCCAGAGGTTATTTTGGGATGAAGGAGGAATACAGTGGGGCAGAATTGCAAACCTCCAGTTTACCTTTGTAATATTGGTATGAAACTTAAAACATTTTTATAATATATTATTATGTTGCATGGCAACATAAATATCACATGTTATTATCACATACTGACTTAACTGGGAATTCTCAGGTAGTTATAGTACAACAAAACTTGTCTAACGAAACAAAGCTGCAAATAACCAAATACAAGTCAACTTCTACATTGATGTGTTATAGTAGAGAGACTAGTGGATTAAATCTGGGAATTTATAAACTGCTCAATCTGGTCCCAAAGGTTTTAAATGGAATTCAGTTAAAATTCACCAAATACAACCTCTGTATTCTTATAATGAACGATTTTGATATCTGAGGAACTTAACAAATTACATCTTGTATTTCTTTCCTTCTAAAGTTACATAATTATCTTCATCATCACATTAAAAATCGAACATCAAATAAGACCTCCACATTACAACTACACATAAGAAAGACGTTTCCATTTCAACAGCCATTTTTTTCAGCAGAATAACAATTGACCTATCCTTTTTGTTCTTCAAGGGAATAAGTCAGCCACTTCCTCCAAATTGATTCCATCTTCCTCCTGTGTTGTTGCTACTTCATGGCTGGAGTCCTGATTCACATCACCATCTGTACTGACACTGACTGTAGCACCAGCCGGTGGTACAAAATTTAATGCTTTGGGTAAGTTCATGGAATGCACCATGTCCATATGATGTGCACGCTTGATATGGGTTTTGAGATTGCCCTTCTGAGTAAAAGCTAGTTCACAGTAGGAACACTTGTGTGGTTTCTCTCCGCTGTGGCGTTTCAAGTGGATCTGAAGGGCATTTTTCTGGTTAAAAGCTTTGTGGCAAATTCCACATATAAATGGTCTCTCACCTGTAAAGACAAAAAGTATTTTTTTACTGGTTTTATTCCATGAACATATCTGACCCTTCAGGGTATGCAAGCGAGGATTTAAATTTCCTGTAGCCTCCTGATTTGACATCATAAAAAGATGAAATTATTTCCATGGAGATGCCTCCTAAGTACAATATGCATGTTGTTGGGTTCACTGTCACGTACCTGTGTGGATGCGTTTGTGCCTCGCCAGCTGACTAGGTTTCTGGAATGATTTCTCACAAGTATCACAATGATGTGGGGCAAACTTGTTTCGTTTTGGCGATGCATAAGGGTCATGTATTACCATATGTTCTCGCAGGTGACTAGCTCGCTTATAACTTTTATTACAAACCTGAAAATACAAAAAATATAACTGTCACATTTACGACAGAATTACATGTAGTGACCCACCATTCAAATGTCATCTTTTTAGCATATTACCTGTTTCATTACATCTGACTAGTGACAGGTTCTGTTTAGCTCTCTTAGCAGAGCATTAGTCTAGTAAATTAGTGTGCCAAATCTGGTAAGTAAGTGTTAAGTATGGTAAGTAAGAGTGCCAAATCTGGTCAGTAAGTGTGTCAAATCTGGTCAGTAAGTGTGTCAAATCTGGTAAGTAAGTGTCAAATCTGGTCAGTAAGTGTGTCAAATCTGGTCAGTAAGTGTGTCAAATCTGGTAAGTAAGTGTCAAATCTGGTCAGTAAGTGTGTCAAATCTGGTAAGTAAGTGTCAAATCTGGTCAGTAAGTGTGTCAAATCTGGTCAGTAAATGTGTCAAATAAGTGTGTCAGTAAGTGTGTCAAATCTGGTCAGTAAGTGTGTCAAATCTGGTCAGTAAGTGTGTCAAATCTGGTCAGTAAGTGTGTCAAATCTAAGTGGTCAGTAAGTGTGTCAAATCTGGTCAGTAAGTGTGTCAAATCTGGTCAGTAAGTGTGTCAAATCTGGTCAGTAAGTGTGTCAAATCTGGTCAGTAAGTGTGTCAAATCTGGTCAGTAAGTGTGTCAAATCTGGTAAGTAAGTGTGTCAAATCTGGTCAGTAAGTGTGTCAAATCTGGTCAGTAAGTGTGTCAAATCTGGTCAGTAAGTGTGTCAAATCTGGTCAGTAAGTGTGTCAAATCTGGTCAGTAAGTGTGTCAAATATGGTCAGTAAGTGTGTCAAATCTGGTCAGTAAGTGTGTCAAATCTGGTCAGTAAGTGTGTCAAATCTGGTCAGTAAGTGTGTCAAATCTGGTCAGTAAGTGTGTCAAATCTGGTCAGTAAGTGTGTCAAATCTGGTCAGTAAGTGTGTCAAATCTGGTCAGTAAGTGTGTCAAATCTGGTAAGTAAGTGTCAAATCTGGTCAGTAAGTGTGTCAAATCTGGTCAGTAAGTGTGTCAAATCTGGTCAGTAAGTGTGTCAAATCTGGTCAGTAAGTGTGTCAAATCTGGTCAGTAAGTGTGTCAAATCTGGTCAGTAAGTGTGTCAAATCTGGTCAGTAAGTGTCAAATCTGGTCAGTAAGTGTGTCAAATCTGGTCAGTAAGTGTGTCAAATCTGGTCAGTAAGTGTGTCAAATCTGGTCAGTAAGTGTGTCAAATCTGGTCAGTAAGTGTGTCAAATCTGGTCAGTAAGTGTGTCAAATCTGGTCAGTAAGTGTGTCAAATCTGGTCAGTAAGTGTGTCAAATCTGGTCAGTAAGTGTGTCAAATCTGGTCAGTAAGTGTGTCAAATCTGGTCAGTAAGTGTGTCAAATATGGTCAGTAAGTGTGTCAAATCTGGTCAGTAAGTGTGTCAAATCTGGTCAGTAAGTGTGTCAAATCTGGTCAGTAAGTGTGTCAAATCTGGTAAGTAAGAGTCAAATCTGGTCAGTAAGTGTGTCAAATCTGGTCAGTAAGTGTGTCAAATCTGGTCAGTAAGTGTGTCAAATCTGGTCAGTAAGTGTGTCAAATCTGGTCAGTAAGTGTGTCAAATCTGGTCAGTAAGTGTGTCAAATCTGGTAAGTAAGTGTGTCAAATCTGGTAAGTAAGAGTCAAATCTGGTCAGTAAGTGTGTCAAATCTGGTCAGTAAGTGTGTCAAATCTGGTCAGTAAGTGTGTCAAATCTGGTCAGTAAGTGTGTCAAATCTGGTCAGTAAGTGTGTCAAATCTGGTCAGTAAGTGTGTCAAATCTGGTCAGTAAGTGTGTCAAATCTGGTCAGTAAGTGTGTCAAATCTGGTCAGGAAGTGTTAAGTCTAGTAAATAAGAGTGCCAAATCTGGTAATTAAGAGTGTCACAGTAAAACACAAATGCCATGTAGTGATGCATACTCCATATATTGTACAGGTGACTACCCGATGTGTGTGTGGTATAGTGTAGAGATGACTATCTAGTGTGTGTGTGGTATAGTGTAGAGGTGACTTTCTAGTGTGTGTGTGTGGTATAGTGTACAGGTGACTATCTAGTGTGTGTGGTATAGTGTAGAGGTGACTATCTAGTGTGTGTGTGGTATAGTGTAGAGGTGACTATCTAGTGTGTGTGTGGTATAGTGTAGAGGTGACTATGTAGTGTGTGTGTGGTACAGTGTACAGGTGACTATCCAGTGTGTGTGTGGTATAGTGTACAGGTGACTATGTAGTGTGTGTGTGTGGTACAGTGTACAGGTGACTATCTAGTGTGTGTGTGGTATAGTGTAGAGGTGACTATCTAGTGTGTGTGTGGTACAGAGTACAGGTGACTATCTAGTGTGTGTGTGGTATAGTGTAGAGGTGACTATCTAGTGTGTGTGTGTTGTATAGTGTAGAGGTGACTATCTAGTGTGTGTTTGTGTTGTATACGGTAAAGGTGACTACCCAATATGCATGACTTACTGTACAGATATGTTGACGCCCTGTCCCAAGGAACTTGTCTCCACCAGCAACATCACTCAGACTAATGTTAGCTGATTCGCTGCCATGTGTCAGACCCTCGTCCTCTTCCTCCTCCTCAATATCAGGCAGGTTGTGATTATCTTCATCTACTGATCCTACAATCCCAACAGCATCCCCAATATCATCTTCCTCCTCCTCCATATCCTCCTCCTCTTCTAATTCATCCTCACCATCTTCATTAGCAATGTTGTTGTCATCTACCTCTGGAAGTGCTTGTAAGTCTCCTTGTGGGACTGTGATCTGATCAAACAAAACAATCATATGATCTAAACATCATAATCTTTACTCATCTTCAAATATTGAAGTTCTTTTGTATACAATACAGTGTAGTTTTCCAAGCTTAATCAAAAATCATGATGACCTTTACCTGAAACTTATAATCTGTTATTCTCACTGATTTTATAGCTAACCCAATCGATCTTACAAACATCTGTGCAAATTTTCTCTAAATATGTTAGGAACACTAGATAGTATTTACCATCATAAAAGTTTCAAATCTTTCAACATAAAGCATGCTAAATGCTGATATAAACTGTGTAGGAAATCCTTTAAATGTCATGGTCTAAATTTGTTATTTTTCCAGTAGTAAGGAAAGGTCCTCGACAGCAGGGATTTTAAGTAAACATTATTTTCCAAAACTTTGAGAATAGGACACAATTCCTCTATCCCAGACAACAAACTAGCTCATTCTAAAGTCCTTTATCATTTTGAAAGGTGCTTAGTATTGTTATATTGTATTCAATCACAAAAATCAACCAATTATAAATTTCTGCTTAAAGTGACTTAATTGTAAGATTTCGTTTTTTTTTTATTATTATTATTTTTTCTTGACTTTTGATTTTGGGCAAAATCATAGCATTTTTTGGGAACAACTGACAAGGGTTACAAGCTTCAAACACACTGGTCAGCACTCACTGTTGTGTATACCACCATTCACTGTTTTGATCGCATGTAGCCACATTCATCATGTGACCTTTCGTGACCTCATTTTAACCTGGTACTTTGTTTTGATTTTGAGATTTTCCCTTACTGTGCATGCGTCAATATTGATGTGAAAAAGTGATGAGTCACCTGTATTTTATTTCAATTTTTGGACAGTTTTATTAAAATGGTAATGCAAACTTTAAAATATCATTATTAACAGAATTAAATGTTATAATGCTTTTTATGAGTTATGACATAAAAATCTAACCAATTAAGACTTCAATAACTGGTCTAATGAAAGTTAATGCCTTAATACCTGTTGGTCATTGGCCAAAGTTCCGTCAGCTGTTACAACAAAGGAGTTGGGCGCACCATCCTGCATGGAGACCTGACCCTGTACAAGCCCAGCAGCCTGGAGGCTCTGCATACTCTGTATGCCCTGTATGTTGGCCAGATGCTGTTGGTTCTCGATGTGAGGCACGGTGATGGTAGACATGGGCTGTATGATGATGTTGGGATTTATCTGTTCCTGGACTGTCACTGGCTGTACATTCTGTATCTGGATATTTTGTACGTTCTGTACCAGGTTTGGGTCCGCAGCCTGAAGTGTAGTCTGAGTGATAATATTAGGATTGATTGTAATATTAACATTGCCCTGGTTCTGTAGCTGTTGTATGAGACTGGTATCAATCTGTACTGTCTGGGAGAAGATGTTAGGGTCAAGTCCTGTAATCTGTATACCCTGTCCTAGATTTCCAGTAAACTGTAGCTGTATTCCTTCAAGACCTTGTAATACATTAGCTGCCAGTGCACTCTCATTCAGCTGACCTATATTGTCCTGTACTGTCAGTGACACTGGTAACACATTTTGGGCCTGTAGCATTGATTGGTCAATATTGATCACCTGACCAACATTGGGTTGACTAGTCACTACAATATTTTGGACATCGGTTCCATTGAGTAAGTTAATCTGTTGTTGCTGTTGATTGTCTACATCGGCAACAACCTGAGTCAAGGTCTTTCTTCTCTTAGGTTGGTCAGGATTGTGAGTCAACACATGACTTTTGCGGTGACCTGAGGTGCGGAAACGCTGGTCACAGTGTGAACACTTGAAGGGTTTGGCTCCAGTGTGTAAACGCATGTGAACTTTAAGACTGCCTTTTGTAGAGAACATGGAAGTACACACATGGCATTTGAACCTTTTGTCATCTGAAATTAAACATTAAGATATTGTTTTCAAGAATTTCTCTTCTATAGCACACAGCTATAATAATACTCTACATCTGTACCATGTGTTACTGAAGTATATACAACTGATGATATTTATCAGTCTTCAATTGTTCTGACAACATCAACACAAGAGAATCAAAGGAAATTCTCC
The DNA here is from genome assembly GCF_031769215.1 of Ylistrum balloti. Classification (NCBI taxonomy): domain Eukaryota; kingdom Metazoa; phylum Mollusca; class Bivalvia; order Pectinida; family Pectinidae; genus Ylistrum; species Ylistrum balloti. Next base: position 645,671 of record NW_026782507.1, read on the forward strand.
TGACAGACTACATTTTGATGTGATTTTCATATCATTTACTGACAGACTACATTTTGATGTGATTTTCATATCATTTACTGACAGACTACATTTTGATGTGATTTTCATATCATTTACTGACAGACTACATTTTGATGTGATTTTCATATCATTTACTGACAGACTACATTTTGATGTGATTTTCATATCATTTACTGACAGACTACATTTTGATGTGATTTTCATATCATTTACTGACAGACTATTTTCTGATGTGATTTTCCCAATATTTACTGACAGACTATTTTCTGATGTGATTTTCATATCATTTACTGACAGACTACATTTTGATGTGATTTTCATATCATTTACTGACAGACTACATTTTGATGTGATTTTCATATCATTTACTGACAGACTATTTTCTGATGTGATTTTCATATCATTTACTGACAGACTACATTTTGATGTGATTTTCATATCATTTACTGACAGACTATTTTCTGATGTGATTTTCCCGATATTTACTGACAGACTATTTTCTGATGTGATTTTCATGACATTTACAGACAGACTATTTCCTGATGTGATCTTCCCGACATTTACAGACAATATTTTCGCATTTATTACCACTATAAGTGTCTGACTATTTGAAAACATTAACTTATGTTACTACACTTACTAGCATTATGAGTTTTCATGTGACTGTCAAGCGTAGATTTGACTGTGAAGCCACGGGAACAGATTTCACAAGAGTAGGGTTTCTCCCCCGTGTGTATCCTCACATGTCGGACAAGGTCACTTGGCTTCTTAAAGCTTTTCTGACAGTATGAACATTGGTGAGCATGTTTAGGCCCTTTTTCTAGTGTCTCATCTCGAATTTCCTATGATAAAATAAATTAAAATGTACAATACACATAAATTATTTCAGCACTCAGCAAATCTTTCAAAAAAAATCTACATGTATACACAAACCACATTTCACCGAATTTTCAGCCTATAGAAGATATAAATCCAATCATTGACAACATGTATTGACTTGCACTTTGATAATCTATTTAAAAAACAAAACTATTCTGCCAACATGTTTTACAGTCAAATCAAAGTAGGTATATGTATGACATGAAATGTTTATCAAAGTGAGCGAATTTTTTCTGTGAATGACCTTCTTATCTTCGACTCACAGACTTTTGTTTCTCCAGTTGCCCATTCTATTAAAATTTTTTGGGACTTACCTTCGGCTCACTGACTCGTGATTTTTCAGTTGCCGATTCCAGCAAGATTTTTTGGGACACTGAGAGATCCTCCTCTTCTGCAGTGCGTGACAACTCCTGTGTCTGTTCATCCGTAACATGAACCACAGATTTGGCCCTTCGAGGCAGTATGGTATGATCATCTTCATGGCCTAGGAAGGGAAGATAAGAAATGTTATAAGCTATTATCAACTTAATACTACATTTGATAAGAAGATATCTTTAATATATACACAGTCACAATTTAAACAATACACATCAATCAACCAACCTTACCAATGGAAACACCTATTTCTACGAAATAATCAGAAATATAACATCGTACCATAGAGCCACTTATTTTCACAGAGATGACATTTTTGCTATTTCACCATACATTCATAAAATTGCAAAAAATTTAATCTGTGAGGTAATTAGACACCTGTGTATTAGATGTCCCTTTATGTCAGATTCCAAAAAATTTTTGAAATAAATTTCAACCTTTCAAAAGAAAATTGCAAAAATTTTGAACTTATTAAATTACCAGTCATACAGTGATGACAAAAAAAAAAGCTATATAGTGATCACAAATTTTTTTCATAACTCAATGTTCAATCATATTGCCCATCTAATTGAAATTCTTCAATCTAGATTCCTAACAAATTAGATTTTCATTAAAAGTTATTTTTACATTGAAAGGTTGTATAGCCGGACAGTCTTACTTTTATGTCAATATTTTTTTATCTAGTAATCTCGGTGTTCAAACATCACATTCTGTATCCTTATAAGTAGACAACATCTGTTCACTTGCTTTTTACTTACCTTCCCTGTGAAGCCGCATGTGACGTTTACACATAGATGAAGTGCGGAATGTTTCCTGGCAGCATGGACACTTAAATGGACGCTGGCTTACATGTATGTTCATGTGACGTGTGAGCGATCCGTTAGTTGTGAACATAGCCTGGCACACATGACAACAGAACTCCTTCATTCCCTGATGAGTCTTCAGGTGGGACTTCAGGACTCCAGCAGACACGAACGTTCGTGTACAGGTCAAACATTTGAAGGGCTTCTCCCCTGTGTATCAAATGAGAAACAAACTTTAAACAAAATTCATGAAAGTTAACAAATACTCTAACAACGTTGAAGTAAAAATGAAGATACATAAATTACATAGTCAGTTCTCTACAAACCTGTGTGAGACCGGATGTGCTGTTTCAGGTGACTGGATTTCTTGAAGGACTTGTCACAAAATTCACATTTATACACACGTTTGCCATCGTCCACAGGTAGGAGATTGTACTGCTGTTCAGTACCAGTGACTGCTTGTTCCTGCTCAGACTGGTCAGCTTCTTGTGCCTCAGGAATTTGACCATCACTATCGGAACAATGAGAACTATTATGATACACAAAATAGTAGCTGATAAATCAAACTTGTGGTCAGTTTCCAAATTTGATGCATAAGTAAATTTAATATGTTCTCACTTAACCTTTGGTTCTGCATAATTTGTAAGTGAACCTATATGTGAAGATCACTTACTTCGTGGGCAAAATGTTCTGCATGGAGGTACTGGGAAGAGTAGATGTCAGGGAAGTTACCGACTGGTTGTACCCTGTGTAAGGATTGTTGATGTCTAGGTTGTTCTGTAACTGCTGGGTCTGAAATCACAATTTACACAAACATCCATTTCCAAGTCACACCAAGCACCTTGTTAATGTATCAGACAAAAGGAATCAAAGATCTTAGTGCACACCACTGTTTGATCTTTATTTGTTTATTTTAAGTTTTATCTTTTCCCTTCTTTTCTTTTCTCTCCTTGCTCTTACTGATACAACTTTGAACATTTCTTTGCAGAAATAGCATAAGCAAATTAGAAAGAGCAAATCATTAACTGCCAAATCCAAAGTGGACACCTGTCAACCATTTTGCACCTAATTTGAAATTTGAGAGATCCATCCAGAACTTCTTCTCAAGAAATAGAAATAATAAACTGCCTCTTTTATCGGGGGAAATCAAAGCTTGCCACCTGTTGATTATTTTGTTTTTCAGATCAGTCCTAAATTCAAACAGGCATAACAAGGAATCAAGGGGAACTTTCAAATGAAATTTGAGAAAGATCCGTCAAGTGCTTCTCAGGAAAAAACGATAACAAACTTCAATGTAAAAATCCAAGATGACCACCTGTCAGTCGTTTTGCATCTCTGATCAGACCCAAAGTCAAACAGTCATAACTTGGGACCAAGGGGAACCCACATATAAAATTTGAGAAAGATCCATCGAATGCTTCTCAAGAAATCGCGGTAACAAAAACTGTTCACAAACAGGCCGAAGACAGACCTTGGACGGAGGGCGATTCGAATAGCCCACCATCTGATGATGGTATGCTAATAGTGCACTTACCTGTAGGCCAAACTGAGACTGATTGTAGGCATTAAGTTGGTTGTTCAGTTGATTAAAGTTCTGTTGACCAGGTCCCAATAAACTTTGACTGAAAGTCTGTTGCTGACCGAAAATCTACAACAAAACATCAGATTTACGAACACAATGGTGGTGAACCTATTCACAAAACATCTTACCTTAGTAACTTGTAAACCACATAGTATTTTCTAGAATTTAAATTCAATAAAATTCTAATCAATTAAAATTAAAATCAAATTCTTAATACGTTTTTTATTATCAAAAGACTTTTTATTATAAAAAAAAATCCAAGTTTTAATAATCTATTTTTCTAACAGCAAAATTATTTCTTCATGTAAAACTTACAAAAGAATTGGTCACTGAAATGAGGTCTGTACAACAAATGCCATAGCTATTTTCTCTTTTTTAATCAATGACACTTATTTAGAATGCATTAAGAGCTTTTCTCATCATCTTCAAAATTGCGAAGGTGCCTAATTTGTAGAAAAATTGGTTGAGAAGTTTTCCATGAGAAGCTGAAAATGTTAAAAGTTGACAATGCACGAAGCACTACAAAAGAGGATCGCAATAAGTCATCCTAAGACTGTCTCAAGTGACCTTATTAAACTACAAACAACCAATTGCAAGATGCCCATGAAGTTTAATCCTACCCCAGGGTTGAGAGTCTCGATCTGCTGCAGCTGCTGGTCCAGGCTGGCAGTGGTAAGGGCGTCCGGTATGTTTGGTTGAGTGAGGATAGCCTGTTGACCAATTTCCTGCTGTGCCATTGATGTAGCAGTGAGTTCCTGGTGGTTCAGATTCATCTCTGCAGTCTGAGTTTCAGTCATCATTTCTGAGTCTGTGTTTTCTGGGCTATCATCTGCTAGGTGATCTGTGCCTGCAGAGTTACCTCCCTGCTGTATGGTGGCCTGTATAGCGAGTTCATGTCTACAAGAGATACATGTAATATTGTACCTACAAGGCTTGTCAAACAACTCACTTATAATGGGAGTCTAGATTATATCTTCCTAACTAAATATTCATCGCAAACAACGAGGATTTTTCTAATTGCTGAAAAATATCTCAGTTTGGTTGCTTCATTAAAGACTGGAAGAAATATTTATCTAAACACAACTGAAATTACAACGGTCTTAATTCCCATCATCAGACAGAAGAAAACGGGACTTATTTTGTAATAGGCAAATGAAAATATGAACTTAATGGGTATTTTTATTATAATATGAATGATATACATGGTAATTTTTCACAGAAGTGTTACCTACCTGTGGGTTTTCATATGTTTTTTACAGTTTACAGAGGTCTTGAAGGTTTTTTGGCAGTAGGGACACATGAATGGTCGAACCTCACTGTGGGTAGACATGTGACGCTTCAGACTACCATTTGTGGTGAAATTACTGTCACACAAGGGACACTTGTAGGCCTTCACCCCTGTGTGAGTACGGATGTGAGCCTTGAGGACCCCAGTTGAGACAAAGGACCTCATACACTGCACACATTTGTATGGCTTCTCACCTGGAAAAACACAGCAATCAAAAATACTTTGCTTTTACGAAGAGAGAAACACAAATATTTTCCCTTTTCATAATGTTGGATTGATTTACCAACAAAATGGTTACATTTTACCTTTCCTGAAATGTCACTTTATTTTAAGCAAATTTGTGGGTGGCATGATCCTCAAAAATTATAATGCAGAATTGAAACAATGTACTGATTTCATAGCAAGCACCACAGACCCAATAAAAATTTGAAAGTAAAGAGACAACATCTGTCAATTAGCAAACAAAACCTGATATGAAAATGTAAATATTAACCTGTATGACAACAGAAAGGCTGTTGGAAGCTTTACAAACAGGATGCACACTTAATTGACATATTTACTCAATGTTATCATTTAAATTATTACCTGTATGAGACCTAAGATGCTGTTTGAGATGACTAGACTTTTTGAAGCCTCGCTGACAGAAACCACATTTGTAAGGTCTATCCACACTGCCCGCCTCGCCCAGGTATGTTGTGATGATATTGTTCCTGGGAGGCTGCTGAATTAGACCTGATTGAAACCAACAATACATGATATAGTTTATAGTATTCTGGATCAAGTGTACAGTGTCACTAGTATTACACTAACAGCATTAACAATTTTTTTTCCATGATGAAATGATAAAATACAGATTTTGTTTTCTAGATATCATATTTTCCTGTAAATAAATACTTGAAACAAATTATCAATTTTCAAGGATCAGTGGGATTTTATCAATTTTCAAGGATCAGTGGGATTTAAGGTTTCATTATCTATATGTTGTAATAAACTGGTACAAGTATACATTATTTGCATAAAACTTTCATAAAAAAAAAACTTTCCTTCTTTATCATATCAGTAAGTTTGTAATAAAATTTCAATGATACTTTCAAACATACAAAGACAACATTTTCAAAAAGTTGGATCAATAACTGAACAGCTACATTTTGCACAAACTAAAACATTTTCTCAAAACATAGATAAAGTAATACCTGTATCTGTTATTAGAATTGGTTCCTGCATGGGTATATCGGGCAGTGAGAGGTCCGACTTGGTTGTACGTCGAAACGTCCTTCGAGGTCGCTTGATGCCATCGTCTTTGGAATGTGAGGCTATGTGACTTTTCCGATGGGCAGTGGTACGGAACTTCTTGTCACAGTGAGGGCAGTCAAAAGGTTTTGCTCCTGTAAAAATGACAGGTTTGTTGCAGAACATTGTAGAAATGAAAAAGCCACTGTACTGAATAAAAACTCTTTCCACATACTGAAAGAATAAGAATTTAAAGATACATCTTTACTTTACTTTGGCTCCCTTTCTAAACATTTGAAAAAAGAATCTCCAGAACTAAATAAACCTAACATACCTGTATGCATCCGCAGGTGGACTTTGAGACTGCCCTGAGTGGAAAACAGTTTGTCACAAACATGGCATTTAAAGTCTTTAACACCTGAGTGAGTTTTAATATGAGCAGTAAGTGTACTCTTGACAGCAAAGGCCCGAAAACACTGTGTGCACTTATAAGGTTTCTCATGAGTGTGGATTCTGATGTGGCGTACAAGGTCACTGGGCTTCTTAAACTCCTTGGTACAGTAGGTACACTGGTGCCATCGCACACCATTAATCTGTAAGGTAAGATTATATAGTGTTAAGAGTTTGCAACATAAATGACACAAAATAAAAGGCTGTGTTTCAGGTTTAATGTAAGAAAATGTCTGTCATATAACTGGCATGTTGGACTACTGTAACATATTAGTAATCAGACTATTTCAAAACCAGATTCTATTTGCTCTCTAGAGTGATATAAGTAGTTTTATTGCCTTGAAAACGAATTGAATATAATGTGTTTCTTGTATATTATTAGGTTTGATTTACTTTAAAGTAGTTCAAAGTGTCATATTAATGAGGTAACTATAGTGTACAGCTTTAAGATGGTCTTATACAATAAACAGAAATCTGCTCCTACATATCGATAATGAACATTTCCTACATGATTTGAGCACACTATCAGAGACTACAATGCTCTATAACAAAATACCTTTCTGATTATGTGTTTTTTTATCGAGCCTGTAGCAGTGTCCTGAACATTCATGGTGGTAACTGTTTGTATGATGGGAGTCGAGGCAGAACTGGCTATGGACATTGACGCAGGGGGAACAGCCGATAATACATGTGAGGCTACAGCTGTCGACTCCACCGCCACCTCAGCACCACTTGGCAGGCCACTGTTCTCTAAAGCTTGTTGGAGGATGTCTGAACTCTGTTGGTAGTTTTATAAAAATATTAGCCACACTATCGAAATTCATTAATTATATGTATTAAAATATTAAACATAAATACATAAACCTCTTGCCATTAAGATATTCAAAGATACTGATAGTGACCGACAGAAATTTCTATAATTCATAACCAGATAAATTGAATATATCAGCTAATGGCATTTATCACCTGATGAAAGTTCAACAGATCATCTGTCCCTACCTTGTGTTTTCTATAACTAACCTGTGGATTGTCTGGGTCATCATCTGTAACTGACCCTTCTACTGTTTGTTGACTGGCTGTAGCAGAAGTTTCTATGGTTTGTTCCGAGAGACCCAACAACTGGTTAATAACATTCTCATCCACTGTCCGATGACAACTGTCTTTCACTGAACCTATCTCAACCTGGGTGGGCGGTTCCTGTGAAAATAAAACCATTAAAATAAATTAATTTCTGGTATTTCTACGAACCTAATCAATATGAATGAACACTACAACAGGTCTATGAGGCATGTATATTCAACCTGGGACACTGAACAGGAACTGGTAAAATATGGTTCAAAGTCATTCATTGTTAATGTTTACTCCAGCAACCAATAAATCAAACACAATTACTGTAGGCCTCCTGATTTCATCTTGCCCTGAATAAATCTGACACTCCATCATCTATACAACAAGCAAAATGCCACTAACTCTATTTTTCATTGGTCATTAAAATCTGTTTGAAATTCTTTACCATAAAAAAATAACTATGCTTATGAATCTAAGCTAAAGAAATTCATTTGAAAGAGAAATTAAAATCACTGCCTCTGCAAGTAAGATCAACGATCATGACCATGCACTTTGAGCTTTTTGCTTGGTATTGTCAACAGAATTTGGTAAATCATACATTATACACTCAAATTACATGTACTTCACCAGGCATCTGAATGAGCCTGACAGATGTGACTGCCCAGAATCTCTATCATCTTACTTACTCCACCATCTGTATGAGCACGACTGATGTGACTGCCTACAATCCCTTGCATCTTACTAACCCCACCATCTGAATGAGCCTGACTGATGTGACTGCCCAGAATCTCTATCACCTTACTTACCCCACCATCTGTATGAGCACGACTGATGTGAGCATTCAGGCTTCCCAGCTTCTTGAACACACAGCTACACTCATCACACTGAAATGCTGGCTTGTCTTCCTGGTCCCGTGGTAGTGTATGGACTCGCTAGATAATTCAAAACAACAAATTGTATCTTTCCTTTCTTGAAATATAAACAATGTATACCTTATAGCTAGGATTTATAAAAAAAATTGTATAGAGTACACCTGACATAAGGTAATCAATACACATACATTTAAAAATTAAAATGGACCATTTTTTTCCAAGCTTTAATCACATCTATTTTCATGATGCAATATTTAACAAGAGATAAACGTCGCCCTACCTGACTCACATGTACACTTTAATGTATATTTTTTCTTTTAAGGTTGCTTAGAAAACAAAGAATAACCCTGTCAACCCTATCTCTTCACATTTTTCTGATCAACTGTTTTGAATGCAACCAATGAAAGCACCAATCAGATCTTTCTTCCCCTAAGTCATCTTCTGCTCCGACAGTCAGTAATTCGTACTTTATTTATTTTGTTTCCTTTTATGGATATGAGAAAAAAAAATTATACTACTAATCCTACTGCACAATAATATGCCTATAAGAGTTTACCTTGATGTGAGCCCGGAGATTTCCTTTCTGAGCAAATGCTGATGGACAGAAATCACACATGTGGGGTCGATCTCCAGTATGCTTGGTCATGTGGATACGGAGCGCCCCCTTCTGGTTAAAAGCCTTACTACATAAACTGCACTTATATGGACGCTCCCCTGTAAATCCAAAACATCGATAGAATACACACGTAATACACAAACAGATGTACAATAGTTCACTACAATTATCATATTTGTAACAGTCCATCAACACAGAAAAGGCCACAATGAACAAAAATGGCTGAAAATGAAAAGGTATCCATGACAGATGTATAAGATGCAGTTCGAATTCGGTTCATCTTATTCGAATACCTTTAGAGATTGACTTTCTATCTATATTAATGCCAGTGAAATAGAAGCGATTAAATATGTAGCTGAGTGGAACATTCCTGATTTGATAGGTAAGTATTACCTGTGTGAATACGATTATGTCGTTCCAGCTGACTGGGTTTCTGGAAAGTCTTCCCACAGTGTTGGCACTTGTAGTGGAATGTCGACCGATCAATGTTTCTTTTGTAGGCTCGATGAGCAAGTGATGACCTAAAAATTAGAACACCAGGAATTATAATTAATCATATCATTTGGGTGATATTAAGTGAATGTGATAATTTTGTGTATAACACTAGTGTAATACGACCCATTGTGAAGTTAGTTGATGATGATACCAGGGCCATATATGCCGACAGTTTAGATAAGATCCCATGGACTGTTTCAGAGCAGCAGCGATAACAAGGATTGTTTAATAAAGATAGACATGGACCACAGAAAAAAACTATTTGATCAGTCCACTAAAAACAATGATTTCATAGTGGAGTCTACTGAAAGCTTTGTTTGCTTTGTAACTGCAATCTTTGAAACTTATCACAAATTATAAATTGAAAACTTAGCAAGATACTACATATACAATACAGAAGATGCTAAAATAGCAATTTATATGACTATAATCTGGGTTTACTCAGGTTTTTAGAACTCTGAAACAGCCATGGGAGAATAATTTTGATACATCTGACTCACTTGATCTTGTAGTGCTGCTTCATATGTTCCCGGAGAAAGGCAGGCTTGTTGAATTCCTGGGTACATTGTCTACACGGATACGTTTTGATTCCCTCTTGTTCCTGTCGATGTTCTGCTAAGTGTTTGTCTAACTGGCTCTACAAAATCAATATACTACACCATTTTAAGAAATTATTCTACAATAAACTTTGAAAAATGAAGCCAATATCACTCAAAAGTCATGATTTGGAAATTCCATTGTTTAAAAAATGGACAAGGATTTGTCAAAGAAATGTCCTCATGGTTTATCATACCCAACTCTGTTGAAGAATTAATAATTAGAGTTAATTCGAATCAAGTTTTAATGAAAAGATTTCCGAGTTTTACTCATATTCTCATGAATGAAATAAAATCATGATTTCAAAAGATGTGATAACTGATTGAGATTATCTACATTGCTTATATCCCTTGGTCACATACCTGTACACTGAACTCATCACCACACTCGGTACACATGAGATTTTCCTCTTTTTCGTGCAACATAATATGTGCTTTGAGACTGGCAATACGCGAGAACTTCTTGCCACACTCTGGACATGTTGGATCACCACTCTGTACATGGGTAGCCTCATGGAGAATCAGATTGTCCTCAACGTTGAAAGAGGCTGTACAATGGGCACAGGCAAATGGCTTATCTTCCTCATGTAGTTTTTGATGACGCTGATACTGGTTCCACTTCGGGAATACTTTCTCGCATGTATCACACTTGAATGGACCCTGCGTATAAAAAAAATCAACACATGCATTACTTCAATGACAGCCAATATTTCAATATAATATATCTAGTACCTTAATTTTGAGCATCTAGCATTAATTGTCCACACATTTTAATTCATTTTGGATTCATTTAAAAATCTAAAACATATATTCTTTAATTTTCATAAAATTGTTTCCATACATGAATTCAGAGTCTAAATAAACAGAGTAAATTCTGTAGTTATCATCAAAGTGACGGAGTTACCTTTCCCACAGGTGGTTTGACACTGTCCTTTTTAGAATGGAGAGGTTCAGAAGATGGGAGAGCAAGTATGTGTTGTGCAGGGATTTGTTCATACACCACATGTTCCACCATATTTTGGGATTCAATATTCTGCTGTGGGTCAATATTCTCCTGCTGGGGGTCAATAATGTGCTGTTCCACAAAGGCCACCATTTCCCCGGTCTCTGCCACCTGGGCCATCTGAGCCACAGTGGCATGTGTGATATACTGGGCATAATCTATATTAATAAACAGGTACAAAATTATATTTCCTAAATCTCCAACTGAACATTTCATTAATCACTGACAATGCATTACAGATCACTGACATGCTTTTATGCCAACATACTGATTGTGGTCAAATGTATTTGATAAAATTGGTAAATTTATGCAGATAACTAAACAATGTATTATTAAGTTACTTTTTTGATTGTCATTTTTTCTATTTTTTTTTCATTTTAAAACAATGAAGTTCTTGTTACTTACTTTAAGCACATGAAAATGACTAGTAGTATGCTGAATGTTTTCTGTTCATAGTATTATTGAATTCTGTGATATACCCACCGAGCCCTGAACCGTCCGTGACCACCAGACTTCCAGCCACATTTTCTAGATCAGCAGCGCTGCATAAGCTTATGGTAACAATATTATCCTGATCTGTAAAATATACATCAACGTTAATAAGACGAGACATTTCAACACTGAATATCATTAGCATATGGTGTTTAAATATGGCCAGTGTTTTGCTATTTGCTTCACTGGTTGGATTTTCATCTCTGTGACTCTTCCTATAGCCAAGTGTTATGCAAGAACCCTATTTATACATTATGAAAATATGAGCAGGCATTCCATAAAACTTGGAATATATCCTTCAACACATTTTGAAGATTTGGGAATCTATCTGGTCAATACCACAATATTCAAAATTGCATATGACAAGGTTAGTTTAGTCAAATGGAATATGGTGGACATAATTATATAAAAGTGTCATTTTCTTTTTAATTTTAACCTACAAACGTCATTAGCTATGTAAGAGCAACAGGTGCGATAAGATCAAACAGGTTCAAACCGAATCACTGTTCATTCAAAGTTGATTTCATGATTAATGTTAACCCTCTTGGATTTTGTTCGCACTGTATATCTACTAGGGATAAGGAAAACTTCTTGTACGTCAGGCATAAATATCTATCCTGTATGTTTTTCATATTCAAGCAATTAACATTTCATTTGATAACATCTCAATATTACTGAGAGTTTATCATTTCAAGCAGGCTTAGTGTGATTTATTCAATTTTATGCAGACTTGGTGTTGTTTGAAAACTTTTACATTCAACAGCCTATCTTTGTTTTATTAAATTGTATGCAGACTTGGGCGTTCTTTTGAAAACTTAAACATTCAACAACCTATCTTTGCATTTGATGCTACATCATGGTACACTGAAAAGGAAATAAAGTTGAACCAATCAATTTTATTTCGCCCTGTGTATAATTTACACAAGTAAACAAAACAAAAATCAAGTTGACAGGCTATCTAAAAGGTAAATCTTGGAGAAATGGGCTCAATTTCTGGATTAGAACTTTGTATATGCCCCAATGTAAAATGAAAGTACACATTTTTAACAATATATCGGACTTGCTCAGTTGAGCCTTTTTTTCATCGCTGTCCATTTCGAGTTAAGTAATATTAGTAAGCACAATTTTCAGTAGGCCTCCTAACGATATATTCCTGCGGTAGACAAATAATAACAGACGTGCTCCTGCCATCAAATTCCCCCTCCCCATGTCCATTTTAAATGATGCACACATTTGCATCCATTTTTGAATGCTGCATCGTGAAAAAAAACAAACATCTACAGACCCTCACATGGAGGAAAATGTATTCCCACCTATTAATATTCACTGCTTTGCTTCGAAAGTATTTTTGGGTCCCGTCGTGGAAGTGTATGACCTAAGTATCTAGACTGTGAAAATCGCCCAAATATATTTCTACGCGTCCTGGAGTAGGAATACCATCATTTTTCACCATCAGGTTCAAGTCCTGAATGAAATCGAGCGTATTATTGCGCATACACTCCAGTGTATGTTAGTGACGCGGACGCACTACAGAGAAACTAACACGCTTCAATTCTGGTTATGAACACTTTTGTGGATACATAAAGAAGTATTTATATTCCTTATGACATAACTTAATAAAATGGACTTACCCGTGACATTTTCTATCTGTATTTGTCCCGCTTGTTGTCCTTCGAGGGACATATTTTTGGTAAATTTTTAACCAAAATGGCGGTGATCTGTTCCTTGATCCAAACCGAGGCTTACATGCAAATTACCCGGATATTACGCTCGGTAGTTCCCACAAAATTCAATTTTAACAAAATCGTTTCAATTAAGTCGGAGTCTTGAAGCTTCATGAATGTACGTTGTACAAGTGTCATTTTTTCAGTAACAGAAACGAAATCTGAATAATTGTTCTAAAGTTATTAAAAACAATCTTTGAAATGTCAGCTGTTATGTAATAGTCTCTGGTCTGACACTGATGACTTGTTTTGTTTGGGCTAGTTACTGTGAAGTTGTCGTGTTCTTAATATTAACAGAACATTTCACTTGCTTTTTGTAACTTGTGCCAGAAATAAAATAAACGACACGGAAAAAGCTTCATTTTCGTGTACACATGTCCAGACACCTAGCTCTAGTATTGTGTACGTCCAGGTCGAATAGATCACTGGATATATAACAGCGGTTATTTCCCTTTAATCAAAACAATATTATTATCGCTGAGAAGAGGTGTGGACCAAAAATTATCACAACTTCTTCCATATACCATGCAATATTAGCAGCATATATAATTTGACAACTAAATTTATATATATCACAAAGTCCATGTGATATCCAGTGCATTGGCACTAGTATAACCTCGGGTGTATCCTGTTAACCCCGGTGCGTTTTGCATCAGGCTATGACGGTCAAATCAATTGCACGGTTTCAAGGTAACAATGCCATATATTATGTATTTCTACTGTACCTTATGCAACCAAATAAACTTGGAGACTTATCATTTCGTTTTTTTTTTCTGATTTGTAAAAGTTTTGATAATGTTTCTAAAGTACAAATCTTTATGAACTTCACAATTCTAATTATATCCAGGAGATCTAGACGACCTGTCAGTAGTATCGTTTACACTATTATGCACAATGTCGTTTAAGGATGAATATGTTGAATTATGGAAAACGATGGTAACACATACTGCATTATTTATCGTTAGTCTACTAGGACACATTGAGCAGTATTATACCGCGGCCTAAACTGCCTGTCTGTGACATAACTAACCTTGCATATAATATACACACGCATAACACAGTCTTATAGTAGTACATATGACGCGAAACAGACAAGCATTACATGTTTGAGGGGAGAGGGGAAGGTGAGAGGGAGGGGGAGGGGAGAGATGAAAGAATAATATTGACGTCAGTAACCAAAAATCATGAATTACCTCCCTTCGACTTAGAAACGCGTCATCCGTGACGTCATCTAACTACAAGACACGTCGCCACATTCATAGGGGATGTACATTACCACCCGAGAAAAGCGCTCGAATACTAACAGAGAGGAGCGCCGGATAACGGAAAGCAAGATACCATTTCCACCAACGCATGGAAAGGCATGGATAATCAGACATTTTTATTTTCCGGGCATTGATTCACCCAGAGGTCGTCCGGTATCAATGACGGTAGGTTCAGTCTTCTTCAGAAAAGTGAATGTGGTAAATGGCTTATGTATATAGTGAAACGTGCAGCTTAATTGGTCATCAACTTAGAGCATAGAGCGACGAGCAGAACAGACAGTAATTGAAATTTAAGAATAAATTAACAATTAAATAAAACAAATATGAGTAAGAAAAAGGAACACTTGTAAGGAACTTAACCTTCTATAACAAAATTTTGCGTTTCCATAAACGTAAACTGGATATTAATCATTTATTTAAGTATTTGCCTGGAGATGAAACTTTTCTTTTCTATAATTCATTAGATTCTTAACTGGACACTGGGCATTCCGAAATCGGTACAGTGGATTCAGCGATATTTTGGCTTCGGAGACCAAATATCAGTTAAAAGTAGGACGTCTTGCATTCTCTGTATCTTGAGATCGACAACCTTTATCATTTTACAGGCCAGTGATATAAATATTGATAAAGTGCCTTTTCTCACTGGCAACGCAACACTTCCCAGACTTTTTGGACCACGAAAACAAGATGATTTGTTACTATTTTTTGCAAGTCTATATTGCTATCGTGCTTAGAATGTTTTGTAGAGATCTCTTAGCAGTCAGCTGCAAAACATCAGCCCAAACCACATATATTTTTTTATTTCAACAGACTGCCAACTCGCTAACTTCAAAATGCATTTGTCTAGATAATAGCCATTGTATATTATTTATATTAGTTATAAAGCCGGATATTTCGTTATCTGATCCCTACTTTTTTCTGCGAGAATGCCTTCAGCACGTCGCTCTAGTCAAAGTTGCTCATAAGAAAATCACAACATCTTAGATTTTACAATTGGTATGTTAGATTGTACCATTGGTCTTGTACGTCAGATTGTAACATTGACCTTGTATGATAAATTGTACTATTGGCATTGTGTGTTAGATTGTACCATTGGTCTTGTACGTCAGATTGTAACATTGACCTTGTATGATAGATTGTACTATTGGCATTGTGTGTCAAATTGTACCATTGGCATTGTATGTAAGATTGTACCATTGGCCTCGTATGGTAATTTGTACCATTGATAGTGTATGTCAAATTGTAACATTGTCCTTGTATGTCAAATTATAACATTGGCCGTGTATGTCAAATTGTACCATTGGCCTCGTATGGTAGATTGTACCATTGGCCTTGTATGTCAAATTGTACCATTGGCCTCGTATGGTAGATTGTACCATTGGCCTTGTATGTAAGATTGTACCATTGGCCTCGTATGGTAGATTGTACCGTTGATATTGTATGTCAAATTGTACCATTGGCCTTGTATATCAAATTGTACCATTGGCCTCGTATGGTAGATTGTACCATTGGCCTTGTATGTCAAATTTACCACTGGCCTCGTATGGTAGATTGTACCATTGGCATTGTATGTCAAATTGTACCATTGGCCTTGTATGGTAGATTGTACCATTGGCCTTGTATGTCAAATTGTACCTTTGGCCTTGTACGGCAGATTGTAACATTGGCCTTGTATGTCAAATTGTCCCATTGGCCTTGTACGGCAGATTGTACCATTGGCCTTGTATGTTAGATTGTACCATTGGCCTTGTACGGCAGATTGTACCATTGGCCTTGTATGTTAGATTGTACCATTGGCATTGTATGTCAGATTTCGAATTTGAGTTGGATTATCATTGTGTTCACATACTGTCGGTTTTTTCTTTTTCTTTTTTTTTATTTTCCTTTAAATAAAGTTATGTGGATGGAGGTGGGGGAGGAGGGGGTTCGACAGAACATACTGCCCATTAATCTGAAGACTTAAACCAATTTACCAAACACACAGTAATATTTTAACAATTTTCACTAATCCACGTAAACGAAGACAAGTAATGTATACCTCTCCTCTCCATCCCTATACACAATTTACTACCACAGTAAATCGGAGTACCTCGGAACGCATGGTAGACAAAACCATGCTTCCTTTCTTCATTAGAGTAAATCTGTTTCTGTAAAGGTCTCTAGGTTGAAGCAGCAGTTGTTTTTCCTTTTTCGTTGAACTTGATAGATTAAATAGGGTTCGTGAGATAGTTAAGATTTCCACTTTAAGCTGTAGAAATCTATTCCAATGGAAAACTATGATATGAACTCTGTGTAAGTAATCAATTCGAATTTGAGTACCAGAGGTTTACGTTATATCGTAAGGCATACTGCTGTTTGTAATATTAGAAGTACATGTCATCACCATGAGGTTATCATTCAGAATGAGAGGTTTGTCAACGTGAGAAAGATGTTTCCTGGAAAAAGTGGTTCATGACTGAGCATGAAAACAGTATTCCCTCTGTATCTACATGTTGTGAGAGGTGACTGATTGTGGGGCTCTTAAAGACCGGGGATAATTTAACTGGATAATTCGGGAACAAGAAGGCAAGTAAAAGTGGACCATCTACAGAATCTGTCTCTATTCAAGTTCAGTTCTTAGCATGTCGTACCATTAAGCAGCAATACAGACCTGTCTAAGTTAGGATATTCTCATGCGCACTAATTTATTTGTTAGATTGAGTTTACCGTCCATGCAACAGTCATGGTCATAAAGACAAGTGTTTGATGTTTTTTTTTTTTTTTTTTTGTATCGCTGTGTCTTTCACCGGTTGATGGCCCTAATGACCTTATATGTGTTAACGGGCCGTTAAGAAAGAATGTCATAATGATAATGATCTACATTTCCTATTAAAAACCACGAAGTGAACAGTTGTGATAATTAAAATTTGTTTGTACTCTGCTTAAACGCTATGTATAGTCTTATATTGATAAGACATCTACTAGGATAAACACGATTTTGAGCTACTGGATCTTAAAAACTGAAGAGGCACTAAACTTTCATTTTCCTTGTTAAATAATTAGTAAAATAAATCATGCACATATTTGAACCAGATATCGTCAATGGATGTATTTTCTTATGCCTTCCAGGCAACCTGTATTAAAATGACGACATATTCATAAATAAGAATGAATGGTTGTTGTAATCCATGTTTGATTTAGAACATTTTATAAACTTTCATATTTTTCAGTGGATTACGTCAATCTGATGAATAAGAGTTGTATGGTGACCAAATTTCAACACACTATTCCAATTGACAAGGGACATTCTTATGTACAGAGACAGCGTAACGGTAAATGGCTAACAGGATAGTTTAAAATCCAAACCTTTTCATGTGATTACTGATAACCTTTCAGTTGAGTCACCCACATAAAGCGCAGGAAACAAAGTATTTGTGAAAGGGGCATCAGATCAAATCTGGCCTCTTCAATGTCCCTGTTGTGACAACACAAGAAAAACTGGTTTTTACATTAATGTAAGGTATATGGAACTACATGTTACTTTAGAAATCTGTATGTTAACGAAATAAATTCTAAGAAGAGGACGTAACTTTATCTCAGTTCAGTAAAAAACAACGAAAATACGACAAAAAGAGGAATAAAAAGGAACAAAGCAAAAACAAAGAAACAAACACATTAATAAATATTTCTTATTCAAGTCAAATCAAACGGAGAAACTGAGAAGACACCACAACGAAAACGAACAATAAGGAGACTAGAAGTTATAGAACATCAAAGGTATAATGACGATGTATGAAAAATTAAAAAAGATACCTTCATTAACAGATGGGAACCTCTTCGTTACAACACTAAAATTTTTCATTGTGATAATATCGAGTAAATAATACACTGCTTTGAAGTTTTAAGCGTTTGTTTTTCATAAAGTATATTGTCTTCTTTGTAAGATAATTATACAAAAGTATCAAGTGGTGTAGAACACACAAGATATGAAATTTATTAGCCATGTTCATCAAAGGGACTTTTGTGAGATATTAACTAGTCTGTGAAGTCGGAATTATATAAGAATGTACGATGTATGTGGCCAGCGATGTGTATAACGTTGTGTGGTATTTGGTTTGATGTCATGACGACAAAGTCCTCCATGTTGGTTGGATTTCAAGAAGCACACTTAAAATAGACGATAAAACGAAGTGCAGTGTGTCAACCTTCACTGCACAACTGATATAGCATTGCAGCCATAAGGGGAAAAGTGACTTGCAGATAGGGAGTGAAAATTGCCCTTACAACTTCCTTTGAATGATCGGAAGATGTGACTAAATCTGCGAGCTTTGTCCTTTTTCTCTCATCTAACAACACTAAGATCTCTTGTTGACGAATGAGCCCCAAACTGAGGAAGATGGCTTTGGTTTCTTTTCCCAAGTCCTGACATACCAAAGTCAACTAAACAGTGCTTCATTATCATTGCGTATGGTTCAACATCGAACCTGATACACTAGGGCAGTTGAGGCCATTGTCGGTAAAATGTGACCTGGTGGGGTGTCCAGGCCACAGGATCATGGACCGATCTTAGACTTAAACTGTCATTAGTTTTAACTTAACCAATCACAACGACGTCATGAAAAGAGACGTCATATGTGATTTTCTAAGCAAAAAGAATGTTTCATGACATCCAGGCCAGGTCGAC
This sequence comes from Ylistrum balloti, assembly GCF_031769215.1. Taxonomy (NCBI): domain Eukaryota; kingdom Metazoa; phylum Mollusca; class Bivalvia; order Pectinida; family Pectinidae; genus Ylistrum; species Ylistrum balloti. The sequence goes on from NW_026782507.1 coordinate 665,093, forward strand.
AACGACCTCCATACATGGTTCAAACACCGCCATTTTCCTCGGACAAACACATGAAAAAGGTCCAACAGAAAAGACCTTGTTAGAGGTGAATTATTTTGGAACTTCTTGCGGGATGGTGGATTTGTTCGCGGACGTCATTACGACGGGATAGCATTGTAGTCGAAAACAAACCTACATTTAATCCAACATTATGATCAAATATATATATCTGCTCTGTATATTATCGATAAAAGCATGGAATTGGGGTCTATTTCCCTGAGACCAATGCTTTAAAAACACTCAACGTCCTCTGCTTGATATTCCGCTGAAGACTGGTGACCCGTGTCAGTATAATTGTCTTGATGAAACATCACGCAAATACATCGAGAATTTACATCACCCGTGTGTGGCCCTTTTCATATTTCAATCATGTCCTGTATGTAAAAACTCAAACAATCAATCAGTGTCTACTCTATGTAAGATGGAATATTTTATTTCTCGTTTCTCTTAATGGGGCGTTATATTTGCAGTGGCGTAATTGGTTAACGTCTGTTGATACTGTCACTCAGCTTCTTCTAGTAAACTGCACACTACCTTCTGCACACGATAACAGGGTACACAGAGATAAGGAATGTAAAACAGCTGTTCAGTCGTGTTAGCTGAAAGTAAAGTAGCAAGGACGGATACATAATATATGATGAATAAGGAAAAAACAACAATAGCTTGACAGTAAGTAATATATAGTGTAATAAAGTAATATAATACTTTATTAACGATCTTACTTGTTTAGAATATGACAACAGTAGAATCTTGAAACCTGTCTATTACAAAATCAGGTTTCTTAATTACTTACGAATCATGCACCATTCAGAGCCATGTGTTTCGTATGTGTATTTGACAACTACTAGGTAATTTAGAAGCTGTAAGAGGTAGCTAAGTGGTGTAGAAAATCTGTTTTAAGATGCTTGTGTTACTTGTGGTATTAAGGCGTCTGAATGCGAACATTACTCGGACGACATGCGCGGATCATTTAAAAACCATCACACATTGATCGGCTTAATAATTGCTTTCATCCCATGTTTGTGTCACGATGGTAATACCATTACCATTTGGTGTTGATTTGAGGGTATACGATTGTTATAAAAAATTGAATAATTTCTGGCGAGGCTATAGATTGTAACTAAAACCTTGAGTACTTTCTGGCGAGGCTATAGATTGTAACTAAAACCTTGAGTACTTGTTGGCGAGGCTATAGATTGTAACTAAAACCTTGAGTACTTTCTGGCGAGGCTATAGATTGTAACTAAAACCTTGAGTACTTTCTGGCGAGGCTATAGATTGTAACTAAAACCTTGAGTACTTTCTGGCGAGGCTATAGATTGTAACTAAAACCTTGAGTACTTTCTGGCGAGGCTATAGATTGTAACTAAAACCTTGAGTACTTTCTGGCGAGGCTATAGATTGTAACTAAAACCTTGAGTACTTTCTGGCGAGGCTATAGATTGTAACTAAAACCTTGAGTACTTTCTGGCGAGGGTATACGATTGTTATTTAAACTTTGAGTATTTTCTGGCGAGGGTATACGATTGTTATTTAAACTTTGAGTATTTTCTGGCGAAGGTATAGATCGTTATTTAAACTTTGAGTATTTTCTGGGTAGAGTATATGATTGTAACTAAAACCTTGAGTATTTTCTGGCGAGGGTATACGATTGTAACTAAAACCTTGAGTACTTTCTGGCGAGGCTATACGATTGTAACTAAAACCTTGAGTATTTTCTGGGTAGGCTATAGATTGTAACTAAAACTTTGATCATTTTCTGGCGAGGGTATACGATTGTAACTAAAACCTTGAGTATTTTCTGGCGAGGGTATACGATTGTAACTAAAACCTTGAGTACTTTCTGGCGAGGCTATAGATTGTAACTAAAACATTGAGTACTTTCTGGCGAGGGTATACGATTGTAACTAAAACCTTGAGTACTTTCTGGCGAGGCTATAGATTGTAACTAAAACCTTGAGTACTTTCTGGCGAGGCTATACGATTGTAACTAAAACCTTGAGTATTTTCTGGGTAGGCTATAGATTGTAACTAAAACCTTGAGTACTTTCTGGCGAGGGTATAGATTGTAACTAAAACCTTGAGTACTTTCTATCGAGGCTATAGATTGTAACTAAAACATTGAGTACTTTCTATCGAGGCTATAGATTGTAACTAAAACATTGAGTACTTTCTGGCGAGGGTATAGGTTGTTATTTAAACTTTGAGTATTTTCTGGCGAGGGTATAGATTGTTATTTAAACTTTGAGTATTTTCTGGCGAGGTTATAGATCGTTATTTAAACTTTGAGTATTTTCTGGGTAGGGTATAGGTTGTTATTTAAACTTTGAGTATTTTCTGGGTAGAGTATAGATTGTTATTTAAACTTTGAGTATTTTCTGGGTAGGGTATAGGTTGTTATTTAAACTTTGAGTATTTTCTGGGTAGGGTATATGTTGTTATTTAAACTTTGAGTATTTTCTGGGTAGGGTATAGGTTGTTATTTAAACTTTGAGCATTTTCTGGCGAGGTTATAGATCGTTATTTAAACTTTGAGTATTTTCTGGGTAGGGTATAGATTGTTATTTAAACTTTGAGTATTTTCTGGGTAGGGTATAGGTTGTTATTTAAACTTTGAGCATTTTCTGGGTAGGGTATAGGTTGTTATTTAAACTTTGAGTATTTTCTGGGTAGGGTATAGGTTGTTATTTAAACTTTGAGTATTTTCTGGGTAGGGTATAGATTGTTATTTAAACTTTGAGCATTTTCTGGTTATTTAAACTTTGAGTATTTTCGAGGTTATAGATTGTTATTTAAACTTTGAGTATTTTCTGGGTAGGGTATAGGTTGTTATTTAAACTTTGAGTATTTTCTGGGTAGGGTATAGATTGTTATTTAAACTTTGAGTATTTTCTGGGTAGGGTATAGATTGTTATTTAAACTTTAGGGTATAGATCGTTATTTAAACTTTGAGTATTTTCTGGGTAGGGTATAGGTTGTTATTTAAACTTTGAGTATTTTCTGGGTAGGGTATAGATCGTTATTTAAACTTTGAGCATTTTCTGGCGAGGTTATAGATCGTTATTTAAACTTTGAGCATTTTCTGGCGAGGTTATAGATCGTTATTTAAACTTTGAGTATTTTCTGGGTAGGGTATAGGTTGTTATTTAAACTTTGAGTATTTTCTGGGTAGGGTATAGGTTGTTACTTAAACTTTGAGCATTTTCTGGGTAGGGTATAGATTGTTATTTAAACTTTGAGCATTTTCTGGCGAGGTTATAGATCGTTATTTAAACTTTGAGTATTTTCTGGGTAGGGTATAGATTGTTATTTAAACTTTGAGCATTTTCTGGCGAGGTTATAGATCGTTATTTAAACTTTGAGCATTTTCTGGCGAGGTTATAGATCGTTATTTAAACTTTGAGTATTTTCTGGGTAGGGTATAGGTTGTTATTTAAACTTTGAGCATTTTCTGGCGAGGTTATAGATCGTTATTTAAACTTTGAGTATTTTCTGGGTAGGGTATAGGTTGTTATTTAAACTTTGAGCATTTTCTGGCGAGGTTATAGATCGTTATTTAAACTTTGAGTATTTTCTGGGTAGGGTATAGGTTGTTATTTAAACTTTGAGCATTTTCTGGCGAGGTTATAGATCGTTATTTAAACTTTGAGTATTTTCTGGGTAGGGTATAGGTTGTTATTTAAACTTTGAGTATTTTCTGGCGAAGGTATAGATTGTTATTAAGATTTTGATTACTTTCTGGCGAGGGCAGACGATTGTAACTAATACTATAAGTACTCTCTTGTGATGGTATTCGATTGTTACCAACACTTTGATTACTTTCTGTCGAGGGTATACGCTTGTTATTGAGACTTTGAGTACTTTCTGTCGAGGGTATACCGTTGTTATCTATGAGTTTACAATGCTTTTTACTATTTCAATGATACCTTGTGAGCCAACATCTAATGATATAAACCAGGTCCAAGTTATGACTTCCTTAATAATGAATGGGCTGACCCAAAGATTGGCTAGTTTATGCTGTGGCGTAACATCCGTTGTCTGTCCATCTGTCGTGGTTGAATTCTGACAAATTCGGTCAGTATCATTCTTAGGGGAAGGGAACCATTTTTCGGGGTCTGAAACACTAGTCTATGTGTCGGAGCCAAATAATAGAAATTTACCAAAATATTTATAAATCTTCAAGGTTTTTGTCTAAATTTGGTCAAAAGCATCAGGTATTTGGACAGTGGACACTGTAGCAATGATGAATATAAGTCCACTTCCCTCCGCCCTCCCTCCACCACTACCACCACACACTCCTTGGGACAAGAGGTTGGGGCCCGATAGGGGTAAAAGAGGTAAACATGTTGTTTAAGGTCTGGCCATTTTGAACGGATAGACAGGATTAAACTGGGAAATAGAACCAAAGCTTTGAAACTCTTTGTAGCACGTGACTAAAATCAGTCATAAATATGACTGTTGCTGACCTCTATATAGGTAAATTAGTGGCACTGTATTATCATTTGAATACTATAATTTGCATGATCAACTACAGAAGAATTTTCATAAGAATAGTTAGGACAATAGCTTGGATTTCCTGCATTCTTCCTACTTAATTTTCTGGATATTTTCTAGTAAGTGTACTCTCATTTAAAAATACAGAAAAACGCAATTTTCTTTAACGCTTTCTAACGAAAACAGTATTATCAAAACAGTCCTCTACACGATGGGCGTATACATAATGGGAAAATATTAAATATTACTAGATCTCTATATAGGAATGTCAAATGCTGTGTTATGGCCGGAGGGTCTCTGTCAGATTTTTTTTAAATTGTGAAAATGGATTATTCCAGGGAGAAATTCTCTCACCAATTTTATATTCGTTTTATGTTAATGACTGTGAAATGCATTTTTTTAAATGACAACTGTCCGTCTATTGAAATACAGATGATAAATATATTTCTTTTAATGTACGCCGATGACATGGTCATATTGTCGGAAACTCCGGAAGGGTTACAAAAATTATTAGACTCCTTATTGGAATATACACAGAAATGGAATATCACAGTAGATACTTCTAAAACTAAAATAGTCATATTTCGTAATGGTGGAGTTATCAGGGCGATTGAAATATGGATTTATAATGGTTGTGTTTTGGAAATTATCAACGAATTCAATTATCTTGGTGGTGTGCTTATTACAACGGTAAGTTCCGCATAACTCAACAGAAAGTAGCAGAACAAGGAAAGAAAGCGTGGTTTGCAATAAGGAAAGTATGTCGTAATAATTTTTCAATCCTGAAACACAAATCTCGGTTTTTGATACTTACGTAAATAGTATACTCACTTATGGAGCTGAAATCTGGGGACTGCATAAAGCACCCGACGTAGAAAAGGTACATTTACATTTTTGCAAAAGATTACTGAAAGTTCGTAAAAGTACCCCTAAATGTATGGTTTATTTTGAACTTGGTAGATATCCTTGATATATCACACGTAAATGTAGAATAATAAAATGTTGGTTAAAACTTTAAAACACAGAATATTGTATTTTACAAGCATGTTACAGGGAGATGGTCCAAAATAATGATATTTGGATAACTGGTATTAGGAATGAGCTATATAGATTAGGACTGGGCAACATATGGGAATCTCGACATCCAGACATTACTATGTACGCTATTTTTAAACAGAGAATAATTGATATATTTCGTCAAGACTGTATTGATAAAATAAGTTCTTCCCCACCCAAAAGGTAGTCAGTATAGTTTCCTCTGCAACGAATTTTGTTTACAAGAACATCTGAGGAAGTCACTTGATAATCTTAGCCTAAACGAATTTAGTAGAATTAGATTGTCTTCACACGATTTACTTGTTGAAACTGGGAGATATAATAATATAGAACGACACCGTAGACTGTGCTTACTTTGTACAATGCAAGACATCGAAGATGAATTTCATTTTATTTTAAAATGTCCGTTCTTTCATTCACTACGTAAGAATTTTATTAAATCTTATTACTATAGAAATGCCAGTATGTTCAAATTGATAGGGCTCTTGTCTACTAAAAATAGAATGGATATCTCAGATCTTGCAAAATTTTTAAAACTTTAAAACTTGTACACTATACTGTATGTCTATATTGAAGTTACACGGTGTGTCCTATGTTCGTCACATTTGAAATCTGTGGGGTTTTTTTTTATTACAATCCTTTTTCCTTTGTTCGTCACATGGTATATTGATAGTTCTGTGTGTAACGTATGCTTGTTATTTCAACTTGTAAACATTGTAAGATGATGCTATGACGAGATTGAAAGATAATTGTTTATAGTTAGAATATGTTTTATTTGTATTAATGTCATTCTCTACACTATATGTTAGATTTTTTGTGTGAGGGGGTGTGGGTGAGGTGCGAAAGTATCATTTGACGTCTATCCATGGTAAATATTCAATTGTCTACTGATGAGCAAGATGACTTAAAGTAATAAAGAACTTGAACATGCCAAACCCTTGCCTGTTTCTGCGGTTAAGCGCGCCACAGATGCGAGGTTGTAAAGACGGCACACACAAGGGTTCCTACTCACTTTGGGGAGTACATACATACCAGGAGATCTCGCACGCTGCCAGAAGTCGGTGATTTTTTCTCCACGAGATACTTATCAGTGTAAGTATACACAATGCATTATTTTCTTCCAAATGTTTTCAGTATAAAACTTTCAGCAAATGTATATTCTTTACAAAGAAAAAGGCGTTTTTGTGTCTTCATAAGCATAATTAATATGAATAAATTCCTTCAGTAATGTATGTACGTAGCGGTAGAATGATAGAAATATATCCGGTTGTTTAAGTGTTTCGGTATTACTGTGTTACTCTTCTTCTCAAAGATATGTATTAAATTGACCAACATAACTATATTTCAATGTACAGGATGGAAAAAACTTGATAAAATCTGTTTTTACATGACTGAAATATTAAAAAAGATGCGCCATTCCTGACTTAAATGTTAGTAGTTTCGTAGCTCTTCCTGTCATGTACACTGGACACTTTTTAAAAGAAAAAAGCGACAAAGGTGTTTTATTGTGTAATATATTGACTGAGTTAATGTGTTGGTGAACCTATGTGAAAATTTTTAGAAATTAACGTTAAATTCCAATTGAACTTAGTATTGATTGTTTTTTTTATTCAATGTTTACAATAGTAAATATACATGTATGTTCTGCAAAAAACTAAGGAATATATACATATATATTGTTTTGTGAATTCACCAATTTTATCTGTTTTACGTGCATTTCATAAAATTCAACACTTTATATACAGTTTAATAAACTTATTAACAAAGTTATTGTTGTTGAATAATATACATGTACATTACTTAATGATACATAAACAGTCTTTATTTTAAACAAAGTTACGGTTCTTGACAGTCAATCTGATCCACCTCACTATTAAGGCTACCTTGTTATTAAGACCACTTTTGTCCAGTCGCCAAAGTGGTCTTAAAAATGAGGTTTTGTGAGAAATTTGTGTAAGCTTGTTTTTATTGGATAAATGTTTCTAGATGTTCTATGAGTTGTGTCATAACATTACACAAACCATTACCTACATCCTTGTTTTACGTCTTAGTTAGTACCTATATATTTCGGCAATACACCACGTGGTGTTTGTTAACTTTTTACGGTCGGTGTTTGCCACGTGCTACGAAGGATAACGCGCTGTCTAGCTTGGAAAACCACCAAGGATTTTTCTGTTTGATTCAAAATCAGTGCTAAAATTAATCATTACTATCAAACGAAAATTTAGATTTTTTATTGGAATATTTTCCCCTTTTTTCAGAACGAATAGTAATTTATTTGAACTTAATCCACGTACACATATATATTATCAAAAGTTGGTATCATTTGTATAAACGAGGTGGGAACCAGGCATGTATGTAAATACAGGTGAATATTAAACACTAAAAATCAGAGTTCAAAACTGGAAATAGTATATATCAAAATATTGCTCTTAAGACGCGTTCAGATACCTAAGACAAGAAAATATAAAATGAAAATCTCCCAGTCTTGTCACATGTTAAGCATTGGATGTAGTGCTTCATCTGATCAAAGAAACGAGATTTTAAGAAACTATATATATATGATATACACCCTTTACAGTTTCGTTGTGAAGTGTTATAGTTTGCTTAAATGTCTAATGACCACGGTTTCAAAATGCAATTGATTACAGTATGCATATTTATTAAGTTCATAACGTAAGGCATCATGCTAACATAAATGGAACACTTTGTTTAGAGAAAATACTTTGTTCTTAACTTACATACTTATTGCATTGGTTTTTCATCACGCGTGCTTCCATCCGGGCTAACAAGAGTGGTTTATATAAGATAAACAAGTTGTTTCGCAATTGTTGTAAAATGAATTAAGTTTAAATAGTGATGATGATAAAAAAGTAGCAGAGTATTGTACAAGGAACGGGTGTGTAGAGCCTCTGATGTATCAGAATGTAGTTTACGGAACGGGATAGAGCCCCTGAAGTCGCACAATTTAATTTAAGGAACGGGAGCGTAAGAGTCCTGATGTGAAGCTGAATGTAGTTTACGAAATTGGGGCATAGAAGCCCTGATGTATCAGAATGCAGTTTATGAAACGGAGGCTTAGGGCCCTGATGTATCAGAATGTAGTTTACAAAACGGGGGCAAAGAACTCATAATGTATCAGAATGTTGTTTACGGGACGGGGGCAAAGAACCCATAATGTATAAGAATGTATTTTTAAAACGGGGCGTAGAGCCCCAGATGTAGTAGAATGTCACGGGTTTACGGAACGGGAGCGTAGAAATTCAGCAAATATCAAAGCCACGGAACTTCTGCTATGTTTACTATCAGCATAGTATTAGTACCACAGGCAGCTGTCTTCACAGACTATAGTACTTTGAGATATTGTGTTTAATTAATACAAGGCGATTGTTATATATAATTGTTAGCATAACGACTGGGTTAATAGTTTTCATTACATTGTTACCAGGCGAGGTGTTCTGCTGGGAGCCTTCCACAGAATACTTTAGTGTAGTAGCATGATATTAAAGAGGCGTAGTATTTGGGACGGCATATGTTCATAAGATATAAAGCAATAGGATTCCAAACCAAATCTCAGTTTATAGTGTAGGTGTGAGAATCATTGACTAAACATAAAACCACTTTACAATTTTAGTTCTGTATAACCAAATTATTTTTTTTTATTTTTCAATGACGTCTGTAGAAGGCAAAGCTTTGAAAAGTTCCGTCAGACGCAATTGTGAAATCATAAACTATTAGATTTTTTAAAACTGTATCTGTTTTTCTTTCCTTCCCCACACCCCCTCAAAAACACCTTTTAAATGAAAAATAAAGGTCTCTTGTTCGTTTTCTATCATCGACAACCATTATTTTGTATGCTCTAAATTAAAGCCACGACGCGTGTGTGGTACGGAAATCGCAACAACCATCGCAGTATGTAAATGTTATTGGTGTGTTATTTAGTAAACAGGATCTTGTGTGGAGAACCCGATAGGCGTGAAAGATATATGGTGTCTGAATATTGCATGAAATGGTAAATTAAGCTAAGCAGTGAAGTCGTGACTTCAAACGAATTACTCATTGCATAACAATATATTACTGGGAATAAGATTGAGCAAAAACTTTTGACAATTTTCATTTGATATTTAACACCACCCATTACTATTATAAATGTCTAGAAAAGTATCATCTTCACATAAACAGCCAGACAGAAAGAAGTGTTATGTACAAATGTTTAAACAGCCATCGCCATCGCCAACAATTAAAACGGTGCATTTTACGCACACAAACAACATCAACAATAACTAGTATAACTACAACGTACACAAACAACATCAACAATAACTAGTACAACTATACCGTACACAAACAACATCAACAATAACTAGTACAACTACAACGTACACAAACAACATCAACAGAAACTAGTATAACTACATCGTACACAAACAACATCAACAATAACTAGTATAACTACATCGTACACAAACAACATCAACAATAACTAATATAACTATACCGTACACAAACAACATCAACAGAAACTAGTATAACTACATCGTACACAAACAACATTACTACATCGTACACAAACAACATAAACAATAACTATAACCTACACAAACAACATCAACAATAACTAGTACAAATATTACGTACACAAACAACATCAACAATAACTAGTATAACTACAACGTACACAAACATCAACAATAACAAGTATAATATAACATCAACAATAACTATATAACTACAACGTACACAACATCAACAGTAAAGTATAATACAACAATAACTACATCGTACACAAACAACATCAACAATAACTAATATAACTACAACGTACACAAACAACATCAACAATAACTAGTATAACTACAACGTACACAAACAACATCAACAGTAACTAGTATAACTACATCGTACACAAACAACATCAACAATAACAAGTATAACTACATCGTACACAAACAACATCACCAATAACTAATATAACTATACCGTACACAAACAACATCAACAATATCTAGTACAACTATACCGTACACAAACAACATCAACAATAACTAGTATAACTATACCGTACACAAACAACATCAACAATAACTATTATAACTACATCGTACACAAACAACATAAACAATAACTAGTAAATGGTGAATGTATTGTACAGCTTTCTCATGACATCAAAAAAAGACACATGCACGCAGGATAAGGGCACAAACTATTTTCATATTAATTTTTTCTCTCAGCAGGATATGGCAATTTTAGCAAAACTGGCAAAAATTTCGGTGATAGCTTGACATAGCATCGACGAAAATTACGAGGTACATATGCAACTGATAACTCTGTCTAGCAAAAATAAATTGGTGGCTTTTAAACATACAAATTGTGATTATGTACTTGTGGTGTTAAAAGCCACTACAAGTCTATTTTCTCAGCAGTCATTCCATCAAGTCTACAGTGTTCGACAAGGATTCAGTTATCTCGGCAGCGCTCTATTGAGATTTTAAGTATGGCAACATAACATTCATGGTAACTACCAACAATTTTTGTTTTGTTGGTTTTCCTTCGTTCTTCTGCGATGCAGTACACTGCAACTGGGAAAACAGGCACTACTTGTCGGTAGTACAGAGGTTGGAAACTGGCCACTTTACAATGATATATGCAATGCCATGATGGCACACAAACCAACAAATGCCAACACATACCCAATACACAAAAGAACCATTGAAGCTTGTTATTGGCTTCTCGAATTACCATTCACTTCCACCATTGATGGTAAGAAGGGATACTGGTCGTTAGGTAAGTTGTACTTTGTATTTTGTACCTGCAGCTGCATAACACGATCGCAAGAGGCAACTTCACTTAAGATTTGGGATTAAATCTTTAAAGAATGTATGTGGCACATTTGATACCATTATAAATAGAGATAGCAGTACAGGTGACACTGCAATGCATTCAACTTGGTAATCCTAGATCAAAACAAGTGTGTAAGCAGAGTAGCCCGAATATATATAATTATTTCTGTGTGTGAATCACCTTTACCACATACAGGACTGTTTGTCATAAAACAGCTGGCATTTCCATTCTCTTGTAATGAACATCAAACTTTTCCGCTACGTCACTTGCCGAGATTCTCGTTTATAAATAACTACAGCGACTTAATCGCACGGTATAGGTTGGGACCGAAACACTGCAAATTGGTGCCGACGTTGTGTCCATTGCACATACACAGGGAAGGTTTCGTGTGAACGACCAATTACTGATATCATGTTGGAACGAAATCAAACCCATTACAATTTAGTAAAGTCATCACATCAATTTCTTTTTTATTTTCAGTATTGATATTACAATTTTTCCAAATTAGCGCTATTCTCGCAGAAACATAATATAGATAAAGCATTTATTACACTCCGACCGAAAAGATAATCTTCTAGAGTCTCTACAAGTTTTAGAGAACACAGCGATGGCTCCAAGCCAAACTTCATATAAAGTTTCCAGACAACGCAGCTACACCGACGGATGTATGCAACATTTTCATAATTTTCAGACATCGTTTATAAAATCTTGGGCTGCTTCTTGACGTTGATTTTCAGTAAAAAAAACCTGGATTTAACTTGGTAGTAACAAATATTAGTCACCTATAAGTTACGATACCTCATCTTCATCAAGTAATTTTTAACGATATTCTTTTCTGAAAGATATTCGCTACGTAGCATCGCCTTATTCATACAACAGCTCGTCGTGGATGTAATTTTACAAAATAATGTATCCGGATTGGTTACACCCCCTTGTTATATATACTGAGTAGTCCTAGAAGGAAGAAACAGCTGTATGGTACAGTTTAATTCATTGTTTGGCACTACTATATCTCGCTCTAAATTATTTAAAGATGCTGTTCACTTGTGTGTCTTTTGTACAATATATAGGATAAGGCACGATTGAAAAATTGTCTTTCATCATCAGTTTTGTTACCATGTTAAAATATTCATTAATTAACACATTATATAAAGTAATGTGTGTTGATCCGAATTGTACCCGTATTTAATATTGAGAGTCATTTGAGGATTTAATATTGAGAGGATATAATTTGAGGAGTGAATTATTGTAATTATTGAAAAAAGGTAAAAATATTCCATTTGATTAAAACTGAAAGCCTTTCATTTCAGCATGCTCAGTTGTTGAGGTAAAATATCTTGACGACTTAATGACCATCAGGTGACGGTTGCTGTGTCATAACATAAAATCACTCACCCTTAGAACAGATGGATATTAAACATTTAATATTTTCTTTTAATTAAGATTTTTCTAAGAGGAATGCAGTCATGGTGTGTATGATGTCAACTATTAAAGCGAGTGATTGAACGCTGGCGGGAAATATTTGATACTGATTTTGTTTGTGTTCGCTATAAAAACCCTATTATTTTTTTCGCAGAAGTGAGGAAGGATTTCAAAATGGCGGTCAATATACCAGGACTGGTGGCGATTGCAGTGTTTTACGTTGCAATCCTCACATTTGGAATTTTAATAGGACGGCGCAAAAACAAGTCTGGCACTGCTGACGAATTGTTCTTGGCCAATCGCAGTTTTGGATTGGTTGTGGCCTGTTTGACAACTGCAGGTAATTTAGTTTCTTTATTTTCTTATTCTTTTACAGAAAAAATAACTAGTGAAGAAATAACAAAGCCACAAATGCATCTCAACTGAGGTCAAATGTTTGATATCACCAGTCTTAAAAAAGACAAACAAAAAAAAAACAAAAAAAAACATGTGTCATAGCAAAGTCTTCAGATTTTATCTTATAAATGATATTTGAATTAAGATGAAGCTGGAATACAAAATTTTTGATGCGCTTCCGTTTTGATAAAAAATTGTTTCCAGTTACCTTACTATTATGTTGTTTTAACAGCGAGTATGGTTGGAGGAGGATATGTAAACGGTACAGCGGAAGTGATAGGGAGAGACGGTTTGGTCTGGACCATTGGTCCAATAGGATACAACATTGGGATGGCGATAGGTAAGTAAGAACATCCACCGCAGGCACAGAAAAAAATGAGGAGGAAACTGTTTGCAAGATATTTTATTGCAAGTATTGAATAAATATGACAAGTCCAATCTATATATGCTTATAAGACATATTTGACTTTAGATTAAGAAATAATGATATTGCTGAATCATTCTATTGCAAGAAAGATACTTTTTAATGACAAAGAACAAAAACTGGTCTTCCATCTATAGTTATTGGTTCTCATTTTATCAACTTGACATCTTCAGGTATGCTAGTGTTTTCTATGGAAATCGCCTATGGAAACCTCTTGTCATTGTCCAAATATATTCAATTGCTTTCATTTTAAACTGTATCATAAGTTGATATTCCTTTGTGTGTCGTTTGTGCAATCTTTGAAAAAATGATATATAACATCATCTTGATATCTATACTACATTACATCGAAATGAGAAGTTAAAAGTGTTGATATAAACAAATATTGATCATTATATAACGTGGAACTGATGGTGTTGTGTCGTGGTATACTGTATACCTTATGTTTCGACACAGGTGGCATCTTTATTGCACCCAAGGTCCGTGCTGCACGTTATACGACCATAGTGGATCCCTTTCAGGTCAAATATGGCCCAAAAATGGGCGGAGTTCTTTTTATCTCGGAATTCTTCGGAGACGTGTTCTGGGAAGCAGCCATATTTGGAGCGTTAGGTATAAATGATTGTTTTGTAACTACGTATATTTTTTAAGAATACAAAGTGAAAATGAATCTTTATAAATTTTGCGGTGATAGAATGTAAATTACTGATTATTTGAGAAAATTAAAGAAACACTTCAGATATAGATAAAGCATATTATGTGAAACGTACATCAGGCTTCTTGCTTTGAATCCTTCTACTACAACTGATTCCACTTTAAGTGAAGAAAAACAGTTATGATCAGATGTGAAATATAATTCTACCAAGCACTTCAGATATCTGTTTTATCTATTTTATCATTATTTTTAAAACTGGTATAACATTACCTATCATATCCTTATTTTAACACAGGTACAACATTATCTATTGTACTGGACATTAACATCACAGCATCCGTCGTCATCTCCGCCTGTGTGGCGGTTATCTACACGTTCTTTGGAGGCCTATATTCTGTGGCATACACAGACATTGTGCAGCTCTTACTCATAGCCGTTGGTCTGGTAAATAAGATTGATTAATATAGGGCTTTTGGAATCTGTGACTCTTATTAAGTGTCTTGGCATTGATATTGTCCGCTGCAAATGACTCTTGCCGTAGTAACTCTTATGAAAATATGAAAACGATGTAGCAGATACAGTTCTAAAGCAAATGATTGTGCATTGGTTCAGGCTAACACGAACTTATCACTAAACTTACCTTTTTCGCCGTTTATAGGTGCTAGCAGTTCCATTTGCCGTCACCAGCCCTGTCGTTGATATGTCCAAGGTGACAACTAGTTGGTTGGGACAGGTTCACACCGAACACATCGGCTTGTACATTGACACAATTTTCTTATGTGTCTGTGGGGGAGTTCCTTGGCAGGTAAATGTTTGAATACTTAAAGAAATAATCATGTGCAAGAGTTTAAATTTAGCAATGAACGATTTAATACCTCTCAACGTTTTCAAAAAAAAATCCACTCTTAATTTCTTTTTAGCCCAAGAAATTATCGAGAAGACTGTAAAATCTGTTTTAAGTCATGTTTGTGATGAAAACTTTCCAGAATAACTGGAATATGATATAATTATTGCGGACTATGAAATGATAAAGTATATAGCATTATTTGGTATATATATATATCAAGAAAGAAAATAAATACCAATTAAACGTCCACAGCAAGTCGTAAGGAATAATGTAAAATCACATTTTGTTTCAAACTCAAGCATTTGCCATGGATTTATATTGTACCCTTAAATTTAAAAAGGATGTAAATGTTTAGGTAGAGAGGGCATTATTATTTTCGTATGTTTGAAAAATACCATCTCGCAAAAAAAGAATGTAGATTCTTTAAAATAAATATGATAAATGTTATGTTCAACAAAATCAAATTGAGGTAAATAGGAGTTGCTGCCCTTGTGTTACATTGCATTATTACTGTTATCTAATAGCCATATTGCATGTTAATGTATTTTGTCTTGTACCACTTCAATAGGCTCTACTTGATGTCCCATCCCTTTGTCAAATATGTATTTATATGTCAATATAATTGCTTAAACTTGAAATAAGTCTGATGGGTTTTGCTGTCATAGATATTACAACTTTCATTTACCTTGGTTTTGCAAGTATAAAATACACAAATAAGAAAATCGTGATTCTTATAAAAATGAAACAACAGGTCTTAACACTCACAGAAGATTTATTTTCTTACGAAATAAAAACAATATACCGTGGACCTAATTTTTCTAATTTTGTGATGAAGTCTAACAAGGGAGACATCTAAAAATACATTATTCAAATTCCATTTTCCAATAAGATTTTGTTGAGCCACATCATTTTTATAAAAAAAGAAAGAGGAAATTACCCATGAAACTTACTGCAGTTCTGACAAAAGCGTAACAGGAAAATTAATAACTTTGTCTAATAAGGTGAAGTGGGATACTCTTTCTAGTTTACACTTCTATTTTTGTCTATAAAGATGTGATATCAGAACATTTGATGTGCATGTGTGCCTATTCGTCAATGTATTGACATGTGTGTGTACTGCGTATGTTTGTCGTTACCTTTAAATGTGTGTTTCCCAATCAATTGTCAGCGATGTGACAAAATAATGGAAAATCTGTGTTGTTGTTGTCAGAAACGTGTTTACTTCGTGTGTTTGTTGTGTGTGGGTTTTTTTTTTTTTTTTTTAAGGATGTGTGTTTGTTCATATTACGTTCCAAGGTACAAAGCATGACAACATAGTCACGAAGTGAAATATGACAAAAAAGCGAGGTCATTTGAATGTCTAGACAACTGAAAATACTTTTATGTCTGGATAATCATAATCCAAAACTCAAATAAATAAAACAGGGGCAAAATACGAACAAAAGAAATGTCTATACGAAGACTACTGAGAAAGCCGATGAGAAAAGTAAACGTCTTCTTCCTCATAGACAACATCTGTCGTGTTAACTTTGGTCAATCCAAGTAAGTAATGTCGCGTTCTCAAAACTAACGAGTATCAAATCACTATGGCGACCATTAAACTTCCCCATAATTTTTATCAACCTGCATCTTTTAAACTCTTGTCTTACAAGTTTGATCTTCAGTTGACGACTTCTTGTATAAAAATTGTGATAATGGGAACAGGACCTTGAATATCGAATCAGCTGTGACGTGTATATACCATAGGTTGGAGATGCCGGGATAATGCTATCATGAAATGGAAAATTCGCGAAAGGAAAATTAAAATTGAAATCATCACGCGTATCATAAAGCTTGTTAGAATGCTGTCCGTGTTGGTTTTGTTGTAGGAAAAATCGAAATACGCAGATAGAAAAGTCTGCCGTATCTCTGATTCCAGTTCTATTGGGTAAATACGATGGACGTGGTCGATAAATTTCTTGTTACTCAAAGACTAGACGTGTTCCGATGTAAGCATCTGCTTCATCGACAACACTTTGGTCAATCCAAGTAAGTAATGTCACGTTCTCATTTTCGAACAAGGTACAGCTTCATATCATACAAATAAGAAGAATATTTTTAATTGTTCACATTGACGGCTTTTGACTAAAACTTCCCAGTCATTTTTTCATCAACCTGCATCAATTGAAACCCTGTGTTACGAGTTTGTCGTCATTTTATGACTTCTTGCAGGAAAATAGGGATAAAAGAAGAGCCCATTGAATATCGAACGAACTGCGGCATGCAGGAATGTTGCTATCCAGAAATGAGAAATTCATAAGAGGGAAATTGAAATCACCACTCTTATCATACAACTCGATAGTCAAAAGATCTTTCCAGTTCTTTAAAATCCGCATATTCATTTTACTTCTTAAGTGGTAGTGACAAAGGTTTTGTTTAACAGCTGGACTGAGCTAAAGGCTACAACACAAACACAGTGTATATTGACCTGGTTACAATAGCAAACTAAACTTCTTTTAAGAAAGATCTGCATACACATTTTATACGTTTACATCGCTTAAACAATTAACAAGAAACACCTATTTTTCTCTTCTGATATGGAATATAACTCCTGAATTATATTCATAAATATATTAGAACACAGGCATGTATATTAAGCTTAAACAATTGAAACGAGGGGCATGATATAAATATGAGCATACAAGCAAGGAACACCAATATTGATTTATTTATCTTGTGTAAGTTGAGTACAGACATTGTTTTATATACATAATAACCTGATTGCCAAATTTATCGCGTCTCCTGAAATGTTGAAAGATCAAAAGACCGTTATAGCGTACGTTTAACCTGTTAAATAAATGAATACATAAAGTCAACTTTATATATTGGAGTGTTGCTATTACTGATCTTTACAAAAATGGATGCTTCTTTATTTAATGTTGTTACTTTGTATATTTAGAATTACAACGTGAAATCCCCCATCTATTAATACTATATTGTTAAGAAGATAACCTAATGTTACACTTTTATTAGGCCTATAGTAGGAAGTAGTACCTACCAATTACATAAACTCTGGTATATCTCGGCTAAGGGACAGAACCTAAAGCGTTAAAACTCAACTGAATTATCAAGGGAGACATAGACAAATTTTGTTTTGAAGGAGGGGAAAAACATAAGAAACTTAATTCCGACTTTACTGGGTGTTCACTACAATGGATGTAATTAAAATTAAAGACCAAAAGATATTGGATGTCTGCGTGGGTGACGAAGACGATGTTCAAACAACCACGAAGAATTATAGCCTTTCGTTAAACTTCATGTTAATGAACACAATGGTTGTTGTAGTCTTGTCGCCGATTGCTATCAGCAAACGCTTTGGTATGAGAAAATGTCAGATTTTCAACATATTATGTTAATGCAAATATGGAGATAAATTAACCGTGACTAGTAATGTAGGCATTTTTAAAACAAGGATTATAGTAGTTTTGTCGCCTGTTGCATACAGCAAAAGCTTTGATGTATGAAAAAGACGATGATATTAACATGCCAAGCTGGGTGGTATATCAATTAATATAAACTTTGTATGGATATTGAAACAAATTTAATTTAACGTGAAATCGACACTGACAAAAAGTGAACGCAAGATGATCAACATTTTGCAATGTATGTTTCATGGCTTCACATCTTTATGAATATATATGTGGAATACAAACCGGACTCGCGAATAGACATTTACGTACATCATGTACACAACGTCATCGATCCAAGATGTTCGGGAAAAAATGCCTTATATGTTCAACTCGCAAAAGCGAAAGAAACATTTACCATATCGAAAAAACAAAAGTTGTGCAGCATCTTCTTCAAATTTATGAGATATAATCAGTAGATCAATACCTCCGCATATAAAGGAGATATGACGTTTTTCCAGCACCGACATCAAAAGGCGTAGAAATGCGTCGCTGGGAGCTAAAGGGTTAACAGAATTTCGTTAAAGTGAGGTCATTTTCATGTACCCCACTAGACTGGTATAGTGTTACCACACTGTGCGTTAACAGAATTTCGTGAAAGTGCGGTAACTTTAATGTATCTCGCTAGGCTGGTCTGGTGTTACCACACTGTGTGTTGACAGACTTTTGTTAAAGTGAGATAATTTTCATGTACCTTGCTAGGCTGGACTGGTGTCACTACATTGTGTTTGTTAACAGAATTTCGTTAAAGTGAGGGGAGTTTAATGTACCTAAGCTGGTTGAGTATTGCCATTGTGTTTCCTCACACAATTTCGCTGAAATGAGGTATTGTGTTACCACTACCTTTATTTACTGTAGCCTTTTCAAGATGTAGTGAATACCTTATTTAGATGTATCTTTATAATAAATTCCTTTGCTATGTAAACTGTTCTAATTTTGTTTTTGTATGATATAACAGTTATATTAAATTGGATTGAGTGTGTGTGCCTCAATTTGTCTATACCACGGCTTAACATGACACATTTTCATCTCAAAATGCATGTAAAAATTCAAATTTCAGAATAACTGTTAATCTATGTACCGATCAAGCTTTGACGATAGTTTTAGACAGGTTAATCATCAATTCCACTCCCATCGTTAGTTTTGGTAGACCTCGCTTTGCTTCTTCTTTTACTTGTTTCAAAATTTACCTCGGTTTGTTACATAAACCGGTAGTGGTGTGTATGAGTGTGTGTATGTGTGAAAGCGATGTTATAGAACGCGAAAAATATATTCATGATATATATTTATGATTAGTACAATTTTGAAAACAAACACCTTTCAAATGCAGGCATGGTATCAACGCATACTGGCTTGCAAATCCCCCAAACTTGCTCAAATTTCCACTGTGGTTGGGGCTGGCATTGCCCTTGTACTAGCCATCCCTCCGGGAATTTTGGGCGTCGCTGGAGCAGCAACAGGTAAAGTGAGCTTTTACTTATATTAACACTTTTTAAAATCTAAAAATTCAAACCAACATTTCTTAAGTTACTGATTTACAGCCAAATAATACATGATTTAAACATCAAATGTTATGATTAAAAAAAACTCATATTCCTGATCTGAAATTAACAACTGATATTTCAAATTTTTTTAAGCCAATTGACCTCTTACAACAAACGTTTCTTCTTAAAAAGAAAGTAAGAGATAGGTTTTTTCCTGATTTCAAGATTTCTAACACAAAGTCTTCTTGTGTTATAAAACTGTTACAAAATTACAAAGTTTGGAATTCTAATATAATATTTTCTCATTGTTGTATTCCTACCAGAAAAAATATTATCTAAGGTATTTTATTGGCCATTGGAATTTCATTTATTAAAATTCGGGTATAGACTTCACAAGAATTTATTCATTCTTATGTAAAACAATATCCTAAACTGTTCACGTGTTCCAACACGTATCGTAATGCTGGAAGTATTTTGTAAATACTGACTTACAGATTCGAAAGCGGTGTAGGCTTGTAGGCGGTATAGGATCTGTGTATAGGATAATAAAGTATATCACAGCACGTCTGTATCTCTCTCTGCGTCTACTACAACAAATATCAAAAGACATTCATTAGAAGAAAAAAATGCGTTATATATTGATGATATGCTATCAGCAGTTTCCAATACTATTATCACTTAATGCTAACGTTCATCCATCAAAACATTTAATCATTCGATGAAAGAATTGTTTAGAAATAACGCGAATAAGATCTGACATAGGAGTTCAATATAGCCGACTTTCAATAGTTTTGGAACTGTGATTGGGAAACGTAAACCTATGCACGAAATTAGATATGAGTGTCCTTCTTCTGAGAACACTTAAACATCTTAAATCAACGCGCACATTATACCGTATATACGAATTGTGTTATTTGGTTTTATTTCTGTACGAAAAGAGCATAAAGACATTTTCAAAAATCTGCTTGATTCACTGAAAACAGGAAAAGATATACTCATTTTTCCAACACAAAAGTGATGTTCGTCATTGTTGAAATCAATTTTGGTTTTTAATATTTCATTTTTTTGATAATATCGACAATCATCTTTTCTGTTCTAATTCACTATTCTCTCATTAATTCTTTGAAAAATAGAAAACAAATTTATAGATTACACATAAATTCGTCTATTTTTCCCCAAACATACACAGTAAAATTCCGATACACCAAGATTGTCACTCCACACATTTTGTTGAACAAGTCCTAAAAGAAGTGTTTGAATTTTGAATTTTGTTTAACTTTCCATTTTGCCTTTGAAACCCAAGTAGTTTTACATCTATATTATCACTTTTTCTCTGCATTCCCTTTCTAATGTTTTGTTAATACTCGTTTTATTAGGTAGGGAGTCGCAGTGTTATGTTTGATGTCTTTATCAAAGAATCATTCTAGCTAATGAAATGAAATGTTGATTTTACAATAGTTTATATTTCGACAAATATATCTGTTTACGTTCCCGAAAACCCACGGTCCTGAAGCTCACGTACTGCGCGTGAGCGTCAGGACTCTGGGTTAGCGAAGATGATCTCTTCCGAGCTGAGTTAATGTCCAATTTTCTTCATGATTACATTTTGCTCTACTGATCATGCTATTAATTCCTGATATCAGTACATTATATCAGTATTGAGGAAATTTAAATGTCGATACAATACAAATGCTGCGAAGCGACTCCCTACCTTTAAGAAAACGAGGACTTCATTGGTTTTCCGTTTGTTGTTTTGTTTTCTTTGGGTTTTTTTTTTTTTTTTTTTTAGCTTTTTTCTTTTACTCCACTGTATACTTTCTTCATCACTGAGCATTTTATGTACTGCAATAAAATCACCAATATCAGTCACTTTTCCATTATAAATCGATTAAATCGACAGATGCTAATAATTCAGTTTCATTGAACATATGTTAAGCAATGTAAAATGATGAATATTTTAGCCTTCGAAGATTGAACAACAGATACACAAATGAAAAGCAACTTTAGAGGTAGATACAGTAGAGCCCCCAAAATTGCATCATACAACTGTTTCGTTCTTATGCCAAAGAGTGAACAATGTTTGAATCATGGATAGAATGAGGACCCCATATTACTATTGCTACTTGAATTAATGTATTTAAATAACAAACGAGCAGCTAAGAAAAGGCAATATTCTATATATCATTGATTAAGTCTGCATTTATATTTTTAAAAGGTAGAAAACTATGAAAAGAAGGATAGCCAAAAACTGCATATTTCAAGTTCGACACAAGCTGGATATTTATCAATATATCATTTTATTGTCCTTTCGTGATATCAGAATACTTCTGTTCTGTATGAATGGTAATAACCTCCATGAAGAAGAACCCTTTCCATAGTTTTCAAATAAAATACAACACAAAGACAACTTCCCTTTATTCTTTCGAACATAACTATTTGAAAATAAGTAAATAAATTAATTTTCAAGTTAAATAGCTATGGATTTCAATATGTGAAATCTGACTTACGTTAATGTACTGCAACATGATGTAACTAAACTACCAACTGGCGAGTAAATTTCCCACTTACTATTCATCGTAGGATGGCTATTTGCTTATACCCTATACCCGTTGTTTTTGTGTTAACTCAGACTTTTCATCATTTTCATTATTCGAGCTTTTCCTTATATAGATATATGTATGCATGTCTGTATATTCAGGAGCATAAAGAAAGACATGTCACACGTTATAACAGTGTGACATTATATTATCCGAGTACAATTTTTTTCTATTCTGATTTTTCATTCGACAAAACAAACAAGTCTTTAAGCTTAAGATAAACGACAGGAGAAAATCGCTTTATGTACTATTTACTAACCAAAGTACGTTAACTTAAAAATTTAGATTAGAGTCGAGATTTAAGTAAAAAAACCAATATAAACTACGTAGGTATGCTTAAAAAATTAATAAAATTTCGTTAATTTACGTCATCTAAGCAATTTAAAATTTAATTATGATCGCAGCTTTTCAATGAGGATGAAATTATCGTACAAACGAATGTAGTAGAAAAAATAATAAACGTAATCTCCTTTGAAAATATCAGCTACAAGAAGCTAAGCACGATGCATTTAATTGATATTGATATTGTCTCCGAATTACCAAATCCTATAGAATGAATACCAACTTTATATTACTCATCAACGTTGATTTCCTCCTGTTGTACTAGAATATATGACTATGTTTTCTAGAGCTCTTCTATGTAGAGGAGTGTGAGCACCGTGATGCTCCATGCCCACCCGGATATCAACCGTGTGGCCTCATCATCGCCTAACGGAAACCAGACGTCACTTCCGGTATTTCTAATCTGGAGTTTGTATACAATTGAAACAAACTTTTTTTTCGTTTCATGTTGCAAAATGTAATCATATTGTTATAATTAAGGCCTTTCTACACATGTCTACTTAATCTTGTATTTCTTTGTAGGTCTTATAATATTTGTTGTAGGATAATAGTGTGTCCTTTCCAGACTCATGAACGCATAGTATCATTTGTAAATGTAATAGTAACAATCTATATCAATTCATTTTCTTTATCATATCACACAGGTATATATCTTTCAATAATTATATATTCTTAAAGTTTCGAACTTTTGGAAATTATAAAATTGTAATTTTCATTTCAAACGTATTTTGTCTCAACAAGACTTCATTTTAAATTGTTAAACCTCAAAAAGATGTCATGTACCTTATTTTATTCGCGTCATTATATTTTGCAATAATTCTAACAATAGTGTCTTTACATCCAAGTTTTTATTCATCATTTACATGTATGTGCTTTGTTTTCAGATTCTTGTGAAATTCAAATATTAAAGTGATGATTTATTTGAAATTCTGTAATCTTTAATTTCAAGATGACAGCAAAATCATTTTCAATCATAATAATTATGTATATTGCCTTTTCAAACTTTACAGATAACTGATAAAAAATATACGGTGTAAGGTATTTCTTTTATCACATATACATCATTACAGCCACTATTTCATGGATGAAACAATATTAGTCAATATTTTTTTAACGAATCTATATATCTGAACACACATGTTAATGTTGATAATCACTTAGCCACGGAGGTCATTCATTAATGTATATATCATGCATTCTTTTCAGATCATTTTAACATCAATTGCTTGATATCAAAAACTTTTCAGCATTTAATTCTATATTTTATCATTAAAAAGCACCCTGTAATATCAATTTCTACAAAAGGAGCAACATAATTTCCATATGCTTTATTTTATAATTAAACGCTGTGTAAATATTTTCTAATGTTGAAATTTGGATGATATATTTCTAAACCTTGTAATTGATGTTGAATGTACAAGCCGAATGTTCTGTTCTAATTTCAGATTGGAATTCAACTTCTTACGAAGGCACCCTTCCGCTGAGCTTTGGAGAGTGGACAAATATACTGCCAATGGTTTTGCAGTTCGTGTGTCCTGCAGGTATTTC
Organism: Ylistrum balloti; assembly: GCF_031769215.1. NCBI lineage: Eukaryota > Metazoa > Mollusca > Bivalvia > Pectinida > Pectinidae > Ylistrum > Ylistrum balloti. The sequence continues at coordinate 689,684 of NW_026782507.1, forward strand.
CATCGTTGGAATAGGCGCTGTGTCTGCTGCAGTCATGTCATCTGCCGACTCGTGTGTTCTTGCCAGCGGGACAGTCTTCGCAAGCAACATATACAAAAATATCTTCAGACCAAAGGTAGGTCGTTGGTTTTTGGAGAGGAAATATTTCCATCTGCTCTTTATTCATGGCATTGTTCGTCATGTTTAATTTTTCAGTTGACTTAAAATGGAAATATGTTTTTACATGCTTCTTCCTAACATGATTTTTCGTCTATTATTACTGATATTTATTAAATATAAACTTTATTTGTTTTACAACAATTGCGAAACAAGTTATTTAAACATAATACTTGTTGGCCCAGCGCGCGTTGTTAAACGACAGGTGACCCCTTACCTTTTCACGTCCGTTCCGGGAATCGAACCCCGGTCGGCTAGGTGAAAGGCGAGTGCGTTAACACTGCGCCACCCGACCACCCATTATTTATTATTCATATACGTGCACGTTGTTAAACGACTATAATATATCATTTATGTTGTATCATACTTTGTTCAGGCATCTGAAAGGGAACTTGTGTGGGTGTTACGAGGCGCCATAGTCGTCGTTGGAGCTCTTGGCGCCATCATAGCTTTGACCGTAGGAACTGTTTATGGACTGTTCATACTCTGTGGTGATCTTATGTTCGTGGTCCAGTTTCCGCAGCTCATCTGTGTCCTCTGGGTCAGCTTCGCCAACTCCTATGGGAGTCTGTCTGGATTCATCGTTGCTATGCTCCTGCGATTTACCGGTGGGGAGCCTTACCTGTTCATTCCTCCCCTGATCAAGTACCCCTACTACGATGACAAGCACGGACAGATGTTCCCCTTCAAAACCATGACCATGATCATCTCGTTTATCTTTATCATTGGAGTGTCTTACCTCACCGACAGACTTTTCAAAAATGGGACAATCTCCAAGAAATATGACATTCTACAATGTTTCACAGAGGAAGCGGCGCAGAGGACAGGGGAGTCAAAAGAAAATGGAGAACACATCCCGTGTTTAACGGAACCCTTGAATGATGGTGCAGTACTTTCTGAGAAGAACACTTCAATTTAGCCTTGAAGATCAACACCTACACCAACGTAAAGCTGTTTGTACATAAAACAATATAAGAATGACTGAGACTAGTACTTTCACCCTCTTAAATATCAACTACAGAATTGATTTTAATGATGTATGTGTAGCATTGTGAACATTTCAAAACTGTATCCGTTTACGCCGACATGAAAAGAAAATGAACTTGTATGAGAGAAAGCTATTAACACTAGCTTTTGGTAAACGAAACGTTTTAGTACTTACTTCAGTCTGTGTCATGCCGTTTTTATGTTTCATTGTCAGTATCTAGTAAAAATAAAAAAGTAATTGAAAATAATAATTATAAAAAAGCTGTAAATCATGAACTTTTTCATTTTTAATCAGAATTTTGACATTATACAATCGTAACGTCATGCATGAATTATTGTTGCCATTAAGTGTCAATTCCACACAATTATGACGAAAGTATTAACTAATATATAGGTTAATCTAAGTTACGGTCTGATGCTTTTATATAAAACTTTCTGGCTTTGGTGTTTTAGTGTTTATTTGCTCTTTTATTTAGCTGACTGTGTGAATACGGAAAACAATACATTTAATAGACAAAAATGACAACGCGGAACATATCTATGAAATTAAACTAAACAAAAAGCAGCGCTCGACACCGATTTCAAATTTTCTTCTTAAGCAGTTGCGCGTAATTCACCAAACAGAAGAATCCGATGCCTCGTCAACCTTATTAATAATCATTAGTATATATGGACGATTTATATATATATCAAGCTTTAACAGATTTATGCAAGAATGATTCTTCCATTTTTTGTCCATGTTAATTATGTACAAATTACATGACACTTTTAATTAACCAGACGTGTTTGTTTATTGGTCATTTGTTCACCTTATGTAAAAATTCTTATGTATACGCTATTACAAACGTTGTTTTCATGTATCTTCAGACATGTAACACAAAAGTCTCGTTGGACTATAAACATATCTTATTGAAGAACAGGTTTTGGATGTTTTTCATGTCCACTTGTAGAATTAATATTTCAATCCTGTTGTAACCAGCATTTTTATTATCTTTGAAACTAATTTACTATATGCAGAACATTATGCATTAATCGGGAGATTCATAAACGTTGAATTAATGAATAACTATTGTACAAAAATCATTCGCGTTTATACCCAGTATTTCGACACTACTTAAGATCAACAAGAATTCGCGATAATTTTACTTCCGAGGAAAAACCTTAATTGATAAGGCTTCGGTGTCCTAGATATCCCGTGATCTCCTTCGTGTGACAAAACATCGTCTAAAATTAAACCTCTGAAGTATGTTACAAAACATCAATAGCATCACTTTTTTAGTAAGAGGATCACCGTGACAGGCACGTGGACCAAAAGAAAATGGCATGAAAGCATCATCATTCCTTATCTTACCGTCCGAATCTAAAAAAAAACCGGCCAGGTTTAAACGCAAGCGGACCATCCAAGCAACTAGAATCTTCCTATGTGACCTGAAGGTGTTCTATAACAATAGCTCCCTCAGGCATACGATAACCTCCTACAATGGAGTCACGTGTCGCTACATGCGGAAGACACGCAATGGCCACATTTGTCCGACGCTGAATTTCAAGTAAAGTCGCTTCTACATAAGGCAGTTGAAATTTGTCCAATATTTATACCTGACGTCCGTGACCAACTATTTCATCAATTTATCGTTCACATTTGCCTTGTACATCCGGTTAGTTGATCATGCATAGTGATGACCAATCCAACGAAGCTGTCGTAGTGCCTGTTCCGGCGTTAAACAGATTCAGAACAACTCGGTGTGATGATGTCTATAGCCTTATCATTGTTCTTTGCATGAAGATAGGTGTTGTTGAAATCACATATGTTTTTTTTCGTCAAAAGATGACGCGTGCTATTTCACTTGCGCCTCTGTGTACTGGTTATGTTGTTTCAGCAGAGACATATATAACACATGTTGTGTTATATATGTCTCTGGTTTCATCAATGGCCTAAAAGTTGTCTGCGAATTACCTCCAAGTGACATGTCGAATAACAAACTGTTTCTGTCGATAACGTTCCGAAACGCTGGGTCATTGTGATCACATCATTTCCCAAATATAATGGTGTGTGTGACGTTTGATACAGCGTGTCTGTACAGATCCCTTTTACTGAATGCTTGTGATTCTATTTGCCATTCCTCACAGAACATTACATTCTTCTAAATTTCTTTCTTCTAGAAATCTCGCATTGGCTGTAACAGGAATCTTCAAAGTACCTTCCAAGTGTGTCCATTTGACCAAATCCTTGTACCGTCGTTTGGACAATCACTGAACGAGTCTGCTTGTTTGGTGAATGCATTGTTGATAATATCTAAAACCCCAAATGATAACGATCAAACGCCGTCCAAGGTACAATCTAAAACTGTTTCCTTATATTTTCTGGAGTCTGTACAACCTGTTTCGTTTCCCCTGAAGAGCTATATTAAAGAAATTACCAAGGAACGGTAATGCAAATGATCCGGGTTTATCAACTGTGTTACGAAAAAAAAAGAAAAATATAACAAAACAGGCGAGACCGGCGAGCAAATATGTTTTAAGATTGTCCTATTGTAACAAAGATGCCAATTCCGTGGTGATGTAACGACTGGAAGATGTTGTGGAGACTATCCGTTTGTCAAAAGACCTTACCAGTTTGATCGATGTCGTGTTTACCTTTATACAGTACAACAAACGTGTTGATGAGTATGCATGCCACGGTGACAGCGTCTAGTGGTTTGACCTCATACATATGTGAATCGTTTATCCCAGTGTTATATACAGGTTTACAATCTAGCTGCATCGTAGCTAGGTAATGTGTGATGCCTCCACTGTCCTGTATCCAGACCACATGTGTTCTTACCACACGTGATTAGAGAGCGATTATGTTTCCGGAAGTAAACAATGACTTTCTAGTTTTTAAGTCTTGGTCAGAAAGACTGGTCATTATCCGGAATTAATATTCTCAAGAATGAGATTAAAAGTAACTTCGGATGTGGTAGAGTTAAGCAACAAAACCCAACTTACCAACTTCGAATGAATGAGTAGTGATGTGATCTCATCTTTACACTATAACGGAGAGTATCGCACAGTGGGGGAGAGCGCGCGCTCTGTGACATTTTGCACGAGAGATGTAGTATAGAATTTTAACATCACTCGTTTTGATGTTTATCGGAAATTTGACTCTGGTATTCCACATATCTACTGCGAATTTGCATTGTTGAATGTTAAGGTGAAAAGGCCTTTATTATACTTATTTGTGCCGCCAAAAAGAGGGTTGATATCCTGAGTATAGGAAAGACTATATTAAGTCGAGAACATGCTTAAAATGTTAAATACAGATTTTTCCGTGACCTTTACAAGAGCATGATAATAGCATGGACGAGTACAAAATCCGAATTCCGTGCAAAAAAAAAAAAAAATCCATCACCTCATAATATGATGAAGTGATATGGTTAGTAATGTCACATTCACTTGGTTCAAACAATATCGTATTAATTCTCAAAAGAAAAGGTCCGTTATAGAAAGCGATAAAACATGTGTAACATCAAGGTATGTGTGCCTATCCGCGGTTGATTAACAGAAGTCCTTCCCTTTTTTGACTTCATAACTTTCAAAAAAATAAAAAAAACAGATTCGTATCTTGGGAGATAACAAAAAATACTGGAGGATCACAGGAAACTTGATTTGGTTGAATTGTGTTATGAATTTTAGCAATATTAAAACAGAAATAATATTTCAAATATAATTTGTTATGTATAGCTTAATTTGTAGTCTTTTTTTTCAATAATAAAATTTTACAACTGACTGTGTTTGGAATTTTGTTTGAGTTTATAAGCGTTATAAATCATCAAAACTATTCATGAAGATATACATGATACATCAAATCATAGTTAATACTTATTATTCTCAACACTAAGCAATTACAGGCATTCAAGAAGTTTCATCGCGGTGTCATGGAAACGCAGATCAAGCGTTTAAGACAAAAAGGGTACCCAAAAATCACACAAGACAGTAAAGACTTAGACCAAGGTGAACTGAATAATGAATTAAACTCCATTGTGCAGGTACTTCGTCCATATGAACACCATTCCTAGACGAGAAATACTCTTAACAGATTACGGATTTTGTCATGATCGCAAACAGATATAGTCCATCGAATACGTGGGAGACACTAATATAGCACACTTCTTTTTTTTCCTATCTCTTCATGAGAATCCTTCATCCAGAGGTTGACATGAATCACGTTTGATATTGTACAGGTAGTAGGTTAATTCTGAGCTAGTTGTATATCATTCGGACGTAGGATGGCTGATTAAACAGAACAAATCAGACAGATGTTATGTCAGAACTACGCAGAAACACAAGTATGAATTCCTTATATGTTGGGGTTTTTTTTCATTTTAACATTCTTGTAACATTATCTATAGTGATACGAAAAAATTGATTTTTTTATGCGCTGAAGAACTCATGCTGTAATTTTTCATAAATTTTACATTTTTTTTTATTCTTATTATTTTACCGATAGACATTCACATTTTAACTTTTGAATTTTTGCTCAGTTTAATGAAAGGTTCCAAATTAATTATCCACACACACAAAGATATCATAATACTCAGTACATAGTGGTACACTCTACAGAAACTAATTACGGCTTCAAATTGAAATATTTTCCTATTCCAAAAACACGTAATTTATCTAATCACTGAACCATCAACACACTATACTTAACACGAAACAGTCGCGTAAGTGACCAAAATTTTAATGCGAGTTATCTCCCTTGTTTACAGTATGCATTTGTTCACTCTAAATATATCTACTAGCAACAACGAACCAGTGACGGAAAAATTTAAATGCATTAATCAAAAATCTTAAACATGTTCTAATGGTCAGAATGCATTGATAAAATCATATATAACATCAGAATTTGATGGATAGAACGACAAAATATAAACAGCAAGGAAGTACTGAGAAAGGAAGAACACGTGTTTCGTCAGGGTAAAGCATCATGGAAGCAAGCGATATCCAATTTCACATCCCAAAAGGAAATTTAATAATTCCCACCAAAGCCATTGGGATGACCATGAAACTACCATATGATTTTCCTCAGCCTGTAATATCTCTTTAAACAATGTGTTGAGAATTTATCTGTCAGTTTTCGACATTTTCTACGGGCACAGAGATATAGGACACAAACCCTCGAAACCGATTCAACTGTAACCCGTAAAAATCACAGGTGTGGGAAACAGATATTCACCTATCTGAAAATTGAAAAATTCACAATATGAAAATTGAAAGCATCAGACTTTATACAGCTTGGTTGAAATCTGTCCCCGTTAGTGGCTGAAGTAGAAATGTCTGTCGTGTTCTTAATTTCCGATTCTGTTGGCATATTTAGGATGAACGTGGTCAATACATTTGTTGTAGGTTTACAATGAACGAGAAGATTCGTTAGTTGCAATAATTTTTTTTTCAAAACAGAATACAAAAATTATTCGAGTCCTTCATATTCAGTTTTAGCTGTGACCATGTACATCCTACATATCCACACCTTCTTTTTAAACATACAGAAGACCTTGATTAAACATAAATACAAACCACAATGCACAGTAGCATATAAAGTCAAGTCACGCAGTCTTTGATACCACTCTTACAATATTCAAGTGCGAGAAAATGGCACGCTCACCTTTACGTTGTTATATCTATAGATGTCGTGTTTTGATACATCCAATGTTACCCAGCTTAACCAGCATATATAAATATTTATACCAGCAATTCCCGATCTCCTTTAAAATGTATCGGATTTCTTAATACTATTCAACATTTACCTACATATAAAGAGGAAAAACCGAGCAGTCATTGGAGGCAGACAACCATGACCCGATTACCATAAGGATGAAACGGAAAGACCGTGAAAGATTTTTCTCTGTTTACTACCCCTGCTATCTCAGGTCCAATACAGACAAGGTTTACAGTGTTGATCTTAAGCACATGTGACTGCCATTTACCTGACAACTCGTAATTATTAAATTCTTCAATCATAGGGCTAGTTCACCTACCCATTTAGATTTTACATTTTCTTTCGATCACCTTGGATTTTCTTCAGTCGTTTCCTATGCTTCAAAATGTCGGCCATTAGCATCACCGACGAGCCCTAGAAGGACGAGACAGCTGTATGATGCTGTTTAATTAACTTTAAATTTGTTTAAAATGTGCTTTCTTTCTTTTGTTATGAGGGCTTTCTTTGAACGGAGGTACAAATATATGGTTGTGTATACTGAAGTGAATTTCGTTTCCAGTTGACAACATCTTCGTCGTGTTTGGTGGTAAGATCTTCCAATAGGCTATTGGCATACCAATAAATGCGAGTCCATCTGTTGGCCGACTTGTTTTTATTACCATACATGGTTGAATTTGTCGAAGAGCTTATCAAAACAGGTCCCAAAATCCTTTAAAATCCTTCTTTTTCACTTTCAGATACAGTGATGTCTTTCCTTTAAATAACATGAGATTTAATGACCACATCTAAACTCTACTACATCAGCAGCTTATCTCGATCTTTATCTGCAACGAAACCAAAACAGACAGTATGATATGCATAATGACTTCAATTGTCGTTTTCCATTTAATTTTCCATTTCTGGATAGCAGTATTACTAAATCCTCAACCTATTGTCTTTACAGGTCACAGTTGATTCGGTTTTTTCGCGATTTTGTTTAATATTGTTTAAGATATAAAGTTTATGAATACATTTAGATTGAAACATTTATAATTGGTGATCATAAGCTGAGACACATATTCAGGCAAACTTTGTTGTGTTTCTTTTACTAAAAATTAAACAATTTGCTACCCAAGCGAAATCTAGAAAACGAATTTATGAACTGATGAGAAAAATAGTAAAGCAATAAATTATCAAATGCTATGTCGCCAAAACGAATCTCAAGTTATATATATGTTAATATTTAAGGAACCGCAACTTAACATTGTAATTACGGTAGAAATATTGTACTAGAAAGGAAAAGAAAAAAGTGAATATATAATGTATATCAGGACGTTGAACTAACATTTTTCACATTTGGTTTGATCCGGGATAAAAATTGTTTTCCTTTCTATTTCGGAATCAGATAAATCTGATTTACATTTATCTTTCAGCATTAGGTAGACTTGTAAAAGATATAAGATAAAAAACAGACACAGACGTTATCTCATATCTACAGGTAAGACGATACATATACCATACCCGTGTAATGATATGATACAGTGAAAAAGGTCGTTAACATAGGAACAACGTCTCGCGTCAAGATTAACAGTTCATTATCGCTTCCATATTAGGTAAGTCAATAATGTGTTTATAAGTTATAGTCTCATTCTAGATTCAGTGTCAGTTGGCGCGTAGGACATTTAATGTGATGTTCAACTTGACCTTTCACACATAAATTGATTTGGTATTTTAACCTGGCAGAGGAGGACAATTCTGTAAAGTTCACGGCACATCAACCGACGACTGCGCAGGTATGTGATCCATGAGAAAACAAACTTGGTAACAAAGTTGAAGTATCACGCTGATGACACTTGTTTAAAAGATAGGTATATCTTACCTGATAACAACTATTTTACCTAGTCAGTATGATCATAATATCACGTTTTAATTCATTCGAATAACGACTCGGTTCAAAATATCCGCCAGCACCTGACGCTTTTCTAAGATTGTATTATGATATTTCAAAATAATTTTAGTTTGGGTCTAATAACCTTCCTATCTAAATTTTCATATATTTTTCGACAAAATTCTAAATCCTCTGTCGTCTTATATGTTTTAGCACGTTAGGCCCCTGTCATTACTGACTAGTTCTGGAAAGACGAATCAGCTGAGTGATGCAGTTAAAATATGTGTTAAAAGCCACCAATCACTGCTGTGTGTTTTGTACAATCATAAGATATATTTAAAATTATGTAATCATTTGTAATACATGTTGGTAATATAATTATTTAAATGTTGTTTTATCCATAAGTCAGATATAAGCATATATTTATCATAGGATACTTGATATTGTAGACTGGGTATGTTGTAATAACATATGAAGTGTTCACTTCGTCATCGTTATTAGTATATACCCCCTATACATCATTATGCAAAAAATAAAGTTCGCCTACACTTTGCTTTCATCGTCATTCAGTGATCTGATGTCGCTCCAAATGGGTGACATTTTCTAAAAGTAGACTGTTTTAGGACAACGACGAAATGTGTTTCCTTAGAATGGCTTCAGTCATATTCGATGAGAGGATATGAAAAATAAAGCACAATGTATAAGACTTGACAGATTTGCCCACTGGATCAGCCACTTCTAGATATCTTTGTTGTTCCTATATATTCTAATGAAGAACGTTCCGTCGTGATGTTAAAAATCCTGCAGCAGCTGTTCGATTGGTTGGTGGATGATCGACTCTGAAACATTGGTACAGCCAATCAAATTAGTCTTCGTCAGATCTCCGCGTGACGAAGAAGATCGTGAACAACATTACATCACGACAGAGAGAGAAGATTACACATGGACATATTCACCATCTCACAATACAAAATATTCGCAATGAAATATACTTAGATATGTTATAATGTCAGGTATGGTATTTTTTATTAAATGGGTGAAGCATACTAGATATTATGCATTCTCTTGCGTATTTCCTCCAATGTTTAACAGCCTTACAAAATTTGTTCTCCTTGTTACTTCACTTTGAGAAATAGTATATCGAAACAACAAGATATTGATGTGAATTGAATATCAATTATGCGTTTAATTGTAAAAGTAAGAGTACTATTTGAATGATTAAAGAGTTATAATGTTTACATCACACTTCTGTGATGGTCTGTAGATATGCTACCTAATATAGATCCAACAAACACTCTCTTCTGTAATTGACATAGATTGATTGTAACTCACACTTGTAGTTAAGTATAAATAGTTATGTATACTAAAAGTTAAGTATCGATAGTAACATATACTAATAGTTAGGTATTAGTAATTACATGGAGAACTTATAAAATTATCTTATCGGTCTGAGAGAAAAACTGCGGCATGTAGACTATGGACACTCTACTGTGATTTTTTAAAGTGTCTATATCATTATTTGATGTAAAACATAGGAGACAGCCCATGTAAATTTCTACAAAGGGGAAATAAGGAAAGTATGTTTGTCTGTTGTCTGTCCGTCTGTCAGGCTGTCTGTCCTTCTGTCTGTCAATATACGCATTTTATTTGTAGACTGTCAATGTAGAATTTTACGCATGGAGGAAATTTGCACTAAATGTACCTAGAGTTTGTCTGTTGAAACTGCGTAATTTACTCCTGGCTGAATTAATAATGGCACAAAGTTTCTATTTATCTATAAGTGTAACACTGTAGCGTAAACGATCCCAAGTTAGGTATTTGAATATCCTGTATATCAGGTTATGTGTTCACATATCTGACAATGTTTTTAGCTTCAAATGATTGTGAATGCGCGACTGAGCGATTGTTTTTGCAAATATTCTTGTAAATCATTAATTTCTCTGTAGGTGTACACTCTGTGCATTCATTTCGCTTAAACCAAAATGTTCGTGTCACAGTGTTTTTGCTGGCTACTGGCTACAGCACAGATCTCTCCTACTACGTGACATACATACACAACGTTTATTTCCATATCAAATTACTATACAGTTTATCATATCTTTAAAGAGGGCACCCGCATAGACCTGGAGGTGATCTCGGCCTCGACAAAATATTCATCTTCGTATTTTGAGGACGAACCCTTGAAAGATGGCAGTGAACGTTATCGGGTTGGTGGTTATAGGAGTGTTTTATGTAATCATACTCATCATTGGCATCGTTGCTGGACGTAAGAGTACAAAAACCAATGATGCTGAGGAACTCTTCGTCGCCAACAGGAGCTTCGGTCTGTTTGTGGCCAGTTTCACCACAGCTGGTAAGTACTAGATTCCAATTTCTCAATATTTTCCACGTACAAATTTCATCTGGACATTTTACACTGGATTTAGCAGAACTTGCTATTTGCAGGAATTTTCCTGTATTGAACATTTTTTTTAAAAAAGCGATCAAGCAATATAATTGTTTAATGGTATAGTATAACCGTTCTACCTTCCATTAGCTACCATGGTCGGAGGTGGCTATATCAACGGAACAGCCGAGGCTATGGGAAGAGACGGATTGGTCTGGGCGATCGGACCCATAGGCTACAATATTGGCATGGCGATTGGTAAGACAATTGTGATGAATGTATCATTTGAGTGTAATAATACAGACGTGGGTTTGGAATACAGTAGAATACATATGTGCTAATTAATCATTGCGCTGATTTGTTAAAACAGTGCGCGAAAATTTGATAGTACCAAATTAAGTACTTTTACAGAAGACAACAGATAAGTTTTTGTACTGATATAATGTGAATTATTCTGAATGATAAACACATCAATTATCAATTCGAAGTCCAAATCATGTGTTTGAAATTCTTCGTACCAAATACAACAATGCCTTGAAGCACAGCAGGAATTTCCTAACCACCCTGAAATATGTATTATCATTGGCGTAAATATTGCAAATATTACTGGAAATGGTAAATATTTAAACGTGTTTTTTTCAGTCAGATTTGTTTAAAGATGTGTACTTTGGTTTTATATTAATTTTTTTTTATGTTTTAGCTGGTGTAGTAATTGCACCTAAAGTCCGGCGTATGGAATACTCGACCATCTTTGACCCGTTCCAGCAAAAGTATGGCGAGAAAATGGGCGGTCTGCTCTTCTTCCCCGAGTTGATGGGAGACTTATTTTGGGAGGCAGCCATACTAGGAGCTTTAGGTATCATAAAACTAACCATCGTGTATTTAATATTGTACTTCCGAGATGAACTTTAAACTAATTCGACACCTCATTAAGAATTTTTTTTATCCCTGATATCGATTTAATGTTAAAATACTTTCAAAATACTACAAGGAGTTACACAACGTCCTCATTATTTTGTGTTAATATTTTGTTTTAAGCACTATTGTTGGTTTTTAGATATGTTTGATATCAATATCAGTCATTTTCTTGTATTGAACTTATGTTATGACGTATTTCCGGTTCCTAGGTACGACACTTTCCATAGTTCTTGGTCTTGATATGACCATGTCCGTTATCGTGTCTGCTTGTGTGGCCGTCGTCTATACCTTTTTCGGTGGTCTCTACGCCGTAGCTTACACTGACGTCATACAGCTCTTCTTCATGGCAGTTGGCTTGGTAGGTAGCGTCCTCTATGACCCCATACACGTATGTTTTTCACACTTCATGATATCAGAAGAAACATATATCTTAATTCTAAATTGTTGAAACAAGGCGCTTCATTGGTTTGTAACCTATTATACTAACGAACAATCTCCGCTGTACTCATCTGACTTTAAATCAGCGTTGCTTCCATGACCCATGTTAAGTACGATGGCAGTTATGTTCATTTTGCACGGGATAAAATACCACCATAGTCTTTACCCTAAATCGTTCCATATTACATCTACTAGACAACAGTCCATGTGATATACATGGGTTTGAAAAGTCAAACCTGATACATGTAAATAGATCATTATATATAACTTCAATCATCTTTCCTGTCGATGAGTATGATAATGGCATCCAGTGCGTCTCCATCGTACTAAATGTTCCCATTGTCTGTGGCTTGTAAATTTGACATTCAGCCTTCACATTTATATATATATCATAACTTCTTTGACTTGTCTATTAGTCACATAAAGTTACATGATGAAAAAATTATACAGAAGCCGAAAATTGAACAATGTTTATATCCGAGATGGTTGGTCACTGTGTTCAGAATATCATTCGATGTCTAGAATTGTCATTCTACTGGAAAATGTGATCAATTTTATGTTAGATCGGAATGTGTAACAAAAAATAATCATCATTGTTATCTCCACTTCACTTCTTATGTCGGGGTCGGTCTACTATCACAGCAGGAAAGATGGCGCCATATTTGACCTCCTCGAGGCAGAAAAATATTGTAATGACAACAATAGATAATGAAAAATTTGTTACATAACCATTATTATAGACTGTTTGTTTGTAACAGTTTTCTCGTGTTTTCTTTTCTCATTTTTGTTTTATTAATTACCAAATAAGACGTAAATGTCATACAAACCTGTTGATTTCGTCAAATACCTCGGTAAAGGTCATAGTTCAAATGTTAGATAGCTATATACTAATTTTCAAATACATAATATATTCAGAGAGAAATATGTAGGTATGGATGTGAAAGTTAAGCGAGTGCAAGGATCTCATCTTCTTCTAGGACGCTTTAATGAATTCTGTTTCGGGACCCCGTCTTCTTCTGGAACGCTTTAATGAATTCTGTTTCAGAACCCGATCTTCTTCTGGAACGCTTTAATGAATTCTGTTTCAGAACCCGATCTTCTTCGGGAATGCTTAAATGGATTCCGTTTCGGGACCCGATCTTCTTCTGGAACGCTTTGATGAATTCTGTTTCGGAACCCGATCTTCTTCTGGAACGCTTTAATGAATTCTGTTTCGGGACCCGATCTTCTTCTGGAACGCTTTAATGAATTCTGTTTCGGGACCCGATCTTCTTCTGGAACGCTTTAATGAATTCTGTTTCGGGACCCGATCTTCTTCTGGAACGCTTTAATGAATTCTGTTTCGGGACCCGATCTTCTTCTGGAACGCTTTAATGAATTCTGTTTCGGAACCCGATCTTCTTCTGGAACGCTTTAATGAATTCTGTTTCAGAACCCGATCTTCTTCTGGAACGCTTAAATGGATTCCGTTTCGGGACCCGATCTTCTTCTGGAACGCTTTAATGAATTCTGTTTCTGCTTTAATGAATTCTGTTTCGGAACCCGATCTTCTTCTGGAACGCTTTAATGAATTCTGTTTCGGGACCCCATCTTCTTTTAGAACGTTTAAACGAATTCCGTTTCGGGACCCCATCTTCATCTAGAACGCTTTAATGAATTCCGTTTCGGGACCCCATCATCATCCAGAACGCTTTAATGAATTCCGTTTTGGGACGTAAGGCTGAAATTAGAACCAGAATGGTACACTTATATGAGTGTGTGGTAGGTAACAGTATAACACATATGTAGGTATGTATTATAACCAGTAATGTTGTAACACTACCTGGTAATCTATCATCATTTCAATGGGTTTGGAGCGCCTGTGTAATAACCTCTTCAGATACCCTTAATATATTCTTTCAAGACAATTATTCTCACAGCAAGCGGGATTTTAGCCTGGGGCAGTGGCTGGTACAACCTCGTATCACTTTTATATGAAGGTTTTGTATCAGATTGTTTAGTCCGTAACACTATAGAATTTAGAACTTTTGCTGTCTTTAAATACGAAATGTTTAAAATGATGTCAAACATTTTATCAGAGCTTGAATTTATTTCTTTTTGTTTGATTTCGTTTTCTTTTTGTTTTGTTTTTTTGTTTTTGTTTTTGTTTTTTTTTTGTTTTTGTTTTTTTGTTTATTTTTGGGGGGTTTTGTTTTTGTTTTTTTTCTCTCTCTCTTTTTGTGTTTTGTTTGTTTGTTTGTTTGTTTTCATTTTGTGTATTTGTTTGTTTGGTTATGTTTTAACAGTGTTTTTTAGATAATATTTTATACCTTCATTGCTTTTCACAATTTTGTCACAGTGGTTTTAGCGTCTTGTTGTTTGATCTATATGTAAATCATGAAGTTTTCTATTGTAACTTACTCAAATGTAACCGACCCTCACAATGATTTCGACAAAGACTTCTGTCCTGTATACTGCAAAGTCAAAGCGTTCACATATAACTTACTGTCTCAATAAAATCACACCATTTGATTTGACAGCTACTAGCGATACCATTCGGCCTCCAGAATCCTGTTGTTGATTTGTCACGTGTGAAGGAGTCATGGGCTGGAAATCTGGAACCAGAAATGATAGGAGTTTACATAGATACAATCTGTATGCTGATTATGGGAGGAATGCCTTGGCAGGTAAGACAACAACTTCGGTGCAGGATATAGATATATGTGGTAGTATAAGTTATATTTGGTTACCATGAGAAACGATTTCATATTATCAGACACTTTGTAGCAGTAGATGGTTTCAGTTATAGTAAGATATTTTGTAGCATTAGATGGTTTCAGTTATAGTAAGATACTTTGTAGCATTAGATGGTTTCAGTTATAATAAGATACTTTGTAGCAGTAGATGGTTTCAGTTATAGTAAGATACTTTGTAGCAGTAGATGGTTTCAGTTATAGTAAGATACTTTGTAGCAGTAGATGATTTCAGTTATAATAAGATACTTTGTAGCAGTAGATGGTTTCAGTTATAGTAAGATACTTTGTAGCAGTAGATGGTTTCAGTTATAGTAAGATACTTTGTAGCATTAGATGGTTTCAGTTATAGTAAGATACTTTGTAGCATTAGATGGTTTCAGTTATAATAAGATACTTTGTAGCAGTAGTTGGTTTCAGTTATAGTAAGACACTTTGTAGCATTAGATGGTCTCAGTTATAATAAGATACTTTGTAGCAGTAGATGTTTTCAGTTATAATAAGATACTTTGTAGCAGTAGATGTTTTCAGTTATATTAGATACTTTGTAGCAGTAGATGGTTTCAGTTATATAAGACACTTTGTAGCAGTAGATTGTTCAAGTTATAATTACACACTTTGTAGCATTAGATGGTTTCAGTTATATTTAGATACTTTGTAGCTGCTATCACATGATCTGTAATTAATATAAAAATACATTGTAACATTAAATGGTTTTATCTGTTATAAAATACTTTCTAGTTATTATTACAAAAAACATTAGATACCTTGTCATTATTCGTATCAGAAAAAAGTCATGTAGAGGCAACAAGCTCATAAGTAGGGACGACCGAAAAAATCAAATAGAGCCGATCAACAAAGGTTATAGGTAAAGACAACCTAAAAGGTCATATAGAGGCAATCATTAAAGGTCATAGGTAGGGACGACCAGAAAGGTCATATAGAGGCAATCATTAAAGGTCATAGGTAGGGACGACCAGAAAGGTCATATAGAGGCAATCATTAAAGGTCATAGGTAGGGACGACCAGAAAGGTCATATAGAGGCAATCATTAAAGGTCATAGGTAGGGACGACCAGAAAGGTCATATAGAGGCAATCAGTTAAAGGTCATAGGTAGGGACGACCAGAAAGGTCATATAGAGGCAATCAGTTAAAGGTCATTGGTAGGAACGACCTCAAAGAACATATAGCGGTAACCTTCAAATGTTCTACATTGAGACAATCGGAAAGGTCATCGGAAAGGTCATTTATTGCTAATGTTAATATAGAGGACACTGTCAAATGTCACACAAAAAGAAAGGTAATGATCAGAGGTCTTGCGTCTTATGACGAATGTCCTATTTCATACGCAGGTAACCGAGTCACTGTTGAGTGAGTTTAAACAATATGTTGGATAATAATACAACCTTTCTTGGATTAGGCATTGTACCAGCGTGTGTTGGCCTGTAAGAGTCCAACGCTTGCTCGGAATGCTACTCTGTTAGCTGCCGTCATCTCTCTTCTCCTTGCGATTCCTCCTGCTATCGTCGGGGTCATAGGTTCTGCTGCAGGTACGCCTACTCCTTAGCTACCCTTATCATGTATGTAATATTGCCTACATAAGCGATGCTTTTGTATCCTTTTAGTCACCATACCATGTTTCACCGAAAATATCCAAAAAATTATTTGAAGCCAGTGATTCATTTCGATTCAATGAAAATCGCACCACCGAGCATTGTACAATTCTATAAAATGGTTTCTCTTTCTTAGATTGGAATGCAACTGACTACAATGGCAACATACCGCTGGAATACCAACAGTGGACACATATTTTCCCCATGGTGCTTCAGTACCTCTGCCCTATGTCCGTCTCCATCGTCGGTATAGGGGCCGTCTCGGCAGCTGTTATGTCTTCGGCCGATTCCTGTGTGCTCGCTACAGGAACTGTATTTGCAAATAATATATACAAAAATATATTCCGACCGAAGGTAAATTAGGATTACCTATAATGGACGTTTGTTTGTTACACGTACATAATTTTTCTGTAGGTAATGCTAAATCATGCAAATGTCTCGTTTTACCAAATATTTGGGTTTTTTTTAAAAACAGACTGCTATATCTAAGGCCGTGGTTTTATATCGGGGTCTTTTAGAGTTTCTTGGTTTTTGTTTCTGTGTTTTATTGGGTATTTCTTGTTTGTTTTTTTTTAAGATGGGAGGATTGTTGTGTGTTTGTGTGTGTGTGTGTGTGTGTGTGTGTGTGTGTGTGTGTGTGTGTGTGTGTGTGTGTGTGTGTGTGTGTGTGTGTGAGGGTGTGTGAGTGAGGGTGTGTGTGTGTTTTGTTTGTCGCAGTTCGTTATCATCACATATGATCAGATGATGTACTTTTTTTATTTTACCATATACCATATTGAAATTCTAATACCTTCTATATTTGTTGAATTCCAGGCAACTCAGCGAGAGATTGTATGGGTCCTTCGCGTGACCATAATCGTTGTGGGCACTGTTGGAGCTATTATTGCCCTCACAGTGGGCAGCGTGTACGGATTGTTTATACTGTGTGCTGACCTGATGTATGTCGTGCAGTTTCCGCAGCTTGTCTGCGTCCTCTATGTTAAATGCGCTAACACATACGGCAGTCTAACTGGCTTTATCATCGGTATGTTCCTCCGGGTTGCAGGTGGAGAACCGTTCCTCAATATCGGTTCCTTAATCAATTATCCTATGTACCATGAAGAATATGGTCAGCTTTTCCCTTTTAAAACTCTCGCAATGCTGTGTTCTCTCTTCTCCATCATTGGCGTGTCCTATGTAACGGAGCGGCTGTTTACTTGCGGGACGATATCTAAAAGATATGACTTATTTCGGTGTTATACAGACAAACAGGTTGTGGAGAAGACGGAAGACACTGAATTGGATAAGAAAGAACCTCTTATGAAAAATACAGAGCCAGATCTTTGTTTAAAGTTAACAACTTGAAAAACATACACGAAATTAAGGAATGTACCAATTTTGAAAATCGGATATATTTCCTAGCTGACTGGTGTGAATATCGACAGAACACTTGTAATCCCAGAAAATTTAAAACGTCTTTTTTGTTAACCGGAGTCAGTTTAATACAACGTTTATAATTATCGACTATTTTATTGTAAAAAACTGTTCTGTATGAAATGTACATCAGGTTTTACTGTGCTGTATGAAATGTACATCAGGTGAAATTGATTTTGATTCGGTCATAAATGATTTGTGATCCATACCTTACTACCTTCGGTTAAGTAGGAATTTCCCTTTAGTCAAGCAGTAGATTTTTCGAGTAGAAACCAACGGGTCGTCAGTTCGAACCTCAGCGGGGCCGTGTTTTTTTTTTATTTCTACTTCCTATAAACATGAAAATTTCGATACATCTTGATCTTATTAATGCTGTTTAAACATACACAAAGTAGCATTTTCTCTGGCGCCAATAATGTTTGTAAAAACCATTCATGAAATATAAACATTGAAATACATTATCTATATAAGCTACTCTGCTATCTTTTTTGTACTTATATTTTACAGAAGGGTCCTGCAATATATTCACTACTTTGAACGAAAAAAGAAAAATAACAAAATCTTAAAAACCATAGTCAGTCGGCAGTTGACAAACTGCCTGACCTAGTATGTTCCATAGTAACCATTATTTTCATTCCTAGATGACGATCTATCACTTCCAGTTCAGATACTTACAAGAGACAATATTGACAGGTCGAATACATCATTTGTCACTCCGTAAGGAGGGTGTAATGATGTAGAATTAGATCGCAAATATACATGTTACTGGGGTTTAATCGAATAGACATTTAGAGGGGTATAAATATTGACATCGGAAGACCTGTGTTCCCGAACATATCCTTTAGATGTACAGTATCTACGTCAATAGCAAGCTGTTAAAGCATTTTGTTGAAAAAGTAAAATGACAAAAACAAAAGAACTACTGGCTGTTATGAAAGGCGATGAGTCTGCCGATGTCAAGGTCGGTTCAAGTGAATGGACAATCACCGGACAGCTGTTGTTCTGTGAAACATAAACTTGACCTCGGATTAAGTGAGAATGTGTATCTAGAAACAGATTATCAACAACTACGATGTCACAGCAAACATCTATGGTGCTCCAACCGACAGGAAGAAATATACCAAACATCGCCTCGATTTCGGGAACTTCACAGCTAGAAAAACTATGGTGCTTCAACCGACAGGAGGAAGTATACCAAACATCGCCTCGATTTCGGGAACTTCACAGCTAGAAAAACTATGGTGCTTCAACCGACAGGAGGAAGTATACCAAACATCGCCTCGATTTCGGGAACTTCACAGCTAGAAAAACTATGTTGCTTCAAACGACAGGAGGAAGTATACCAAACATCGCCTCGATTTCGGGAACTTCACAGCTAGAAAAACTATGGTGCTTCAAACGACAGGAGAAAGTATACCAAACAACGCCTCGATTTCGGGAACTTCACAGCTAGAAAAACTATGGTGCTTCAACCGACAGGAGGAAGTATACAAAACATCGCCTCGATTTCGGGAACCACAGCTAGAAAAACTATGGTGCTTCATCCGACAGGAGGAAGTATACCAAACATCGCCTCGATTTCAGGAACCACAGCTAGAAAAACTATGGTGCTTCAACCGACAGGAGGAAGTATACCAAACATCGCTTCAACCGACAGGAGGAAGTATACCAAACATCGCCTCGATTTCGGGAACTTCACAGCTAGAAAAACTATGGTGCCTCAACCGACAGGAGGAAGTATACCAAACATCGCCTCGATTTCAGGAACCACAGCTAGAAAAACTATGGTGCCTCAACCGACAGGAGGAAGTATACCAAACATCATCTGGATGTCAGGAACTTCACATCTAGAAAAACTATGGTGCCTCAACCGACAGGAGAAAGTATACCAAGCATCGCCTCGATGTCAAGAACTTCACAGCTAGAACATCTCTGGTGCTCCAACCGACAGGAGGAAGTATACAAAACATCATCTTGATGTCAAGAACTTCACAGCTAGAACATCTATGGTGCTTCAACCGACAGGAGGAAGTATACCAAACATCGTCTTGATGTCAAGAACGTCACAGCTAGAAAAACTATGGTGCTTCAACCGACAGGAGGAAGTATACCAAACATCGCCTTGATTTCAGGAACCACAGCTAGAAAAACTATGGTGCTTCAACCGACAGGAGGAAGTATACCAAACATCGCCTTGATTTCAGGAACCACAGCTAGAAAAACTATGGTGCCTCAACCGACAGGAGGAAATATAAAAAAAAACATATGAAGTAAATCTATTGAGGCATTCATGAGATACAAGTATCTTATACGTGATTTTTTTTTGCTTCAAAACTGTTCAATGGAGACATTTGACCTTTAACCTTAACCATTGACATGTTAATAGAATCTTATTTCAAACTGATGAGTACAAAATGAACAAGGTTCCCTTCTGCATCTTCAACGATACCGCCATGTAAATCTTGGTTAATCCAGTAGACTACATCAATACTCTACAATTGTTTGGTTCTGCTAAGTCTGTGACACTTTGGGGGGCAATGTAAGAAGTTATGCACTGGTGCTATCGGTAAGCTAAATTGGTTAATAGGATATCGACACATCGAATTGATGTGTATTCTGAATCAGCACCATTATTCGTCAGAATTCAAGCATGACCGAAAAAAAGCAGTATCGAACAATTTATTTCCTGGGAAATGTAGACTGAATAATGCATGAAACGAAATTATGCGACTGTGACCTGTTTTAAGAATCATTAGAAGTCCTTCTCTACATAATGAAAAAACAACCCACTCAAGTTTACATTTTTAAACGATTCATTTTTACACAACAGCTTTCTATTTTGTTCCCTTAACTACGTTCTGTAAGGGCTGAAGCACGTTATCTGAAAAACTTCAGATCCCCATTCATTAAGATTTAAGTTTAAATCTATCTACCATTTTTTTCAAATGTTCAGGTATCAAAAATGTTTCATAATACAGGCCTTCCATGTACAGACTTGTAAAGACAAAGAAATGCAATAAATTGATAAAGACATGAATTTAACAGCTCATAAATAACACAAATCCTACTGTGATAGATAAAGAGGATTTTAATCTTGATCAATTAAAGATGAAAAAAGATACATCACAGAAACTTTTATGATGATTAAAACAACATAGAGTATATATTAAAATTACACCCTATTTTGACATACGTGATTATAAAAATATATTGACAATAATTACATAGATCTTTAAAGCACCATGATATTTTCATATCAATTAACAATAAAAAAATATATCAATCTTCATTGCTATTTATAAATTCTATATTAAAAAGGAAGACGGGGTTAATAGACACATAAAATTGGTCAGAATTATAAACATTTTGTCAAATTAATTTCATTGGTTTAATGTTGTTACAAATTATTTAGCAATTAAAGCCTGGCGTCCACCATTGATAAATCATGGAATGTAAAATTATAAAGTTCTGGGTTTAGATGTAAAAAGAGAAAAAGATGTCAACTGTTAATGTCACATTTCACTTATTATCACATTTTCCCCTGGCAAATGGAACGTGATATTAAGCAAGTTCTCCTGTATTCATAATGTAGAAATTACTGGTAATGTTTGAGATATACAGGTAAAGCAGTCTGGTCATGAAAAATACATCCTTACATGTATACATATACTACAATAACAATTACATTGATATTAGAAAGACGATCAAAAATGTTCTTTGATTTCTGACATGTGATTGCCATGGTTGCCAACTCAAAAAATGCTAAAAATGCAAAAATACTGCTTATACCAACCTAATATTGCCACTCTGTATAAGAAATTTATCTCTGAACACTTGTCTTAAAATCATGAATACGTCACTTTTCAAAAGTTTAATAACTTTTTTCATTAGATCCATCACTTTTCGAAAAACAATTTGCGAAATTAGAATAGACAAAAATCAAGAAATTTACAGTAATACAAAAATTGTTGATATATATACATTCAGGTCCTACATAATCAAAGTGAAATAATGATATGAAAATATTTAAAATTGAGGCAGAACAAGGGACATTAAAAAAAACCCAAAAAAAAAACAAAAAACAAAAAAAAAAAACCCGCTGAAATAAATATCTTTCAATCAAAATAGTAAACAGTCAATTAACATATTGTTACCAGGGTTACAGTTTTATCTAGTGTCATGTAATATTTAAAGGTAAGGTGAAAAATGTGAATTGTTGTAAATTCAGGCTTATAACAATCAAAGCACTACACACATGCACATTCATTCAGTCTGTATCTAACCAAAGCTGATTCAGAGAAATAGGATAGGAAAGATAAGTGGTCAGCCATCTTTGAACTTTATGGTTAAAATCATTTATGAATTAAAAGGGTTACGATTCAGAACCAAAAGGAATGAAAAAAGAGCACTTTTTCCCTTAGTGGTGTCCCAGTAGCTCTATACAGCTTACAATGATCATAAAACTTGTGAGTAAAGAACAAACATTCAAAAACACCAGGATTAACTTTACTTACTGAGGTATAACACAAGAAATGGCGTTTACTTTCAACAAACTATGAAGTGGTTTAATGCCAAGAGTATACTCCATTTTCATGTTATGGGTCAATATATAACATAAAAAATACAAAGAAAGTTAATCCATCTTCGATATTTTTGACATTTAAAATGGACCATTTGCTTTGAATATTTCTTATTCTGCCCAAATGGCCAATCAAACGTGACGTTACAAAATGACATCAGTATCTTTTTAGTTATTAGTTGACAACATAAACATATTAGCCAATGAAAATGCTTGTTCCCTAGAGAATTACATTGTAACAAGACAGATAAGTAATTATCAACCAATCACAGAAATCTCATAACAGTATAGTATGTATGGTTTTCCTTTTTCTATAGTCTTTTAACTGTGACATATCATCTGCATATTGACCAAGATTTAGGTCCAATGGATTTTTAAGTGGATCCAGCAGGTTTTTCATTTTTTTAATTTATTTTCTTTTTTTATATAACATCATACAAATATCCACATCCCTAGTTTTCCAAACATAAACATGAATATAACTTACCCATACCCCGGTATCTTCCCAAATTTCCCACTATGATTGTTCTGCAGGTTTCGCTACCCAGCTTCAAATATAAAAACCACATGCATTGATCAGGTTTTACTATAAAGATGAATAGTGTTCCTAATTTATGAAATATCATGATAAATAAAAAAATAAATATATTTGTATTTGCTAAGGGTTATAAAATATTCCAGATTTAGAATAAATTCTCAAGAGTGCACTAGCTGCCACATCAGCAGAGAAGAAAATATAAGATTCATATATGTATCTTTCTATGAAATAAAGATTTTAAAATTGAGAAAAAAAATGATAAATTTGCCATAATGGTTTACACTCAGTTGTGTTCAAACTATTTCCTATTAGTTTTAACACATACGTTTTATAAATGACTAGTTTTACAATCCCCTCTATATAATATTTAAACACTGGGACATTTGTAAAAAATAAATGCAACATTTTAACAAAACCCACTGCAGACTCTCCTCACCCACTCACAGGTCAATGTTTCCTGGAGTCAAAAAATAATTGTGAAAATCCAATAACCATTTACCTTTTTACAGTAAATCATAATTTTTTTTTACTTAACAAATGTTTTTCTGTTTCAAAACACCACATTTTACTGGTATCTTGTCGTTCTTTGAAGTTTTCCACAAAATTGTGAAACATTTGAAACACGATTTCAAAAAATGATAAAATACTCCTTTTTGCCGAGTTGTATTTTCTATGTTACAAATATATCAATAAAAATATTGCTGTGTTCTATATGGTTCACTGAAGTCACAGAAAATGTAAAATGTTCAAATAGTGAATTAAGGGAAAAAATTTACATTTCTTAAAAGTTATTGATTCTTAACTATTTTTTTGGTAAATAAAAAAACTTAACAATGGCAATATGAATATCAAAGTTAATATAATATATCTTTGTTAATCACACTTACTTACATTGTCATGTTTTACAATTATAAATATAGAGTGCAAATATCATACACATATAATATTATATCACAAAATATCTTTTTCCTGTTTAAAAAAATATATGGAATCATACCTGCTTTAATGACTGCTGGCAGATAACAGATACCTGTCTATAAAGACCAATGATTACATGTACTTACAGTTTAAAATTATTTTCCCTCGATATAAACCTGTCTGCCTAAAAAGGTCAGTTTTCTTAACACCCTTAAGTGGTCCTTATAGACAGGTATAGAAAGGTGTAATAGTATTGCAAGGAGACAAATCTCTGAACAGACAAGTATAACAATTGGTATTTGGACAGAAAAGTTTTTAAGACGAGTAAGAGCTAACGACAGTGGATAAAGGATATTTGGGGTGATATATATAACTCCAACACAAGTGACTTCCTGTGGTATTGCACATGCTCAATAGCCTCCCTGATCTCCAAAGATGGCATGGATCTTGTCATTGAATGGGTTAATAGGACCAATAGCTTCAGGGTACTGGGTCTCCAAATTCTGCCATAATGCCTGGGCTGTGAGTGCTTGTCCCAGCTGATGTAGAAATGACAGTGTATTTAATGGATCTGAAGCACTTTTTTATCAAATGAGTTTCTTTTTACCAGGAATAGACTATATATAGACATCAGCAATTGATATCAACTGTAGATAATTTTAAATGAGTGTAAATGAATGTCAATTTCAATCTCAGACTATGAACATCTTCCTTACATGATATAGAAAGAACATTAACAATACCATCCTCAATACCTCAGGGGTTACGATCTTTGTAATTCACTCTCTGCACCCCTCGAATATGTCACAGCAAGGCACAAGCGAAGAAATGTGATTGGTTTCCAAAACAAGAGGCCCCATGGGCCTTTACGGTCATCTGACATAAAATACAAGATTTCAAATTTTGAATTAATTTAATCTTGATTTAAAAATCAAGTCACTTATCTACCACATTGAAAAGTTGGTCAAGGCATTTCAACAAACTTCGCAGACCTTCATTTCAGCATGGTACAAGCTAAATATCATTACCTTGAGCTTCCTGGTTATTCAGAAGATGTTTCCTGTAGGTTTTATACACATTTGACCCATGGGAGCTTGGAAAGGGGTCAAGAAAATTTAATTTAACAAACTTGGTAGCCCATCATCCCAGCATCCTACAGGTCAAATATCATTACCCTGGGTCTTCTGGTGAATGAGAATTTTTTTAATGGTTTGGTACATATATCACCGTGTGACTTAGGAAGTTGGTCAAAGTCATTCATTTTAAAAAACTTGGTAGTCCGTTGTTTTGGCATACTATAGGCCTAATATTAGTACGTTGGCCTTTCTGGTTATTCAGAAAAGTTTTTTAGAAGATGGTAAGACGTAAGACCCCTGTGACTTTGAAAATGGGTCAAGATCATTTATTTTAACAACGGAGGTTAGATCTAACAAGCCAAACCTAGAAAGTGGGTTGAGGTCATTCATTTGAACAAACTTGGTAGCCTCTCCTCCAAGCATCTTACAGGCCCAATATCAGCACTCATGGACTTTTGCTTGTTGAGAAGAAGTCTTGAAAGTGGGTTGTATATTTTAACTTGGTAGCCTTTCCTCCCAGCATGCTACAGACCCAATATCGGCACTCATAGACTTTTGCTTATTGAGAAGTCCTTTGTATATTTTAACATATTGTGACCTTGAAAGTGGTGTTGAGGTCATTCATTTGAATAAACTTGGTAGCCTTTCCTCCCAGCATGCTACAGACCCAATATCGGCACTCATAGACTTTTGCTTATTGAGATGAAGTCCTTTGTACATTTTAACATATTTGACCCCTGTGACCTTGAAAGTGGGCCAAGGTCATTCATTTGAACAAACTTTGTAGGGCTCCATGCCAGCATGCTATGGGCCAAGTATTAGCCCCCTAGGCCTTCTAGTATTTGAGAAGAAGTTATTTAAAGATTTTGACATATTTGACCCCTGCGACCTTGAAAGTTGTTCAAGGTCATTCATTTAAATAAACTTGGTAGCCTTTCCTCCCAGCATGCTACAGACCCAATATCGGCACTCATAGACTTTTGCTTATTGAGATGAAGTCCTTTGTATATTTTAACATATTTGACCCCTGTGACCTTGAAAGTGGGCCAAGGTCATTCATTTGAACAAACTTTGTAGGGCTCCATGCCAGCATGCTTTGGGCCAAGTATTAGCCCCCTAGGCCTTCTAGTATTTGAGAAAAAGTTATTTAAAGATTTTGACATATTTGACCCCTGTGACCTTGAAAGTTGTTCAAGGTCATTCATTTAAACAAACTTGATAGCCCTTCATCCCAGCATGCCACAGGCACAATATCAGCAATCTGAGCCTTTTGGTTATTGAGAAGAAGTTGTTTAAAGATTTTAACATATTTGACCCCTGTGACCTTTAAAGTGGGTCAAGGTCATTCATTTGAACAAACTTGGTAGTCCTTCATCCCAGCATGCTACAGGCCTTATTTTAGTTGCCTGGGCCTTTTGATTACTGAGAAGAAGTCCTTTGAAGATTTAAAGACATTTGACCCCTGTGACCTTGAATGAAGGTCAAGGTCATTCATTTGAACAAACTTGGTAGGGTTTCATCAAAGCAAGCTACAGGCTAAATATTAGTTGCCTGGGCCCTCCAGTTATTGAGAAGAAGTCGTTTGAAGATTTTAAGACATTTGACCCCTGTGACCTTGAATGAAGGTCAAGGTCATTCTTTTTAACAAACTTGGTAGGGCTTCATCAAAGCAAGCTACAGGCCAAATATTAGTTGCCTGGGCCTTCCAATTATTGAGAAGAAGTCGTTTGAATGAAAAGTTTATGGACGGCGCACGGCCCACGGCGGACGAAGCATGATGACTATAGGTCATCGGACCCTTCGGGTCAGATGACCTAAAAAACCAACTGACCAATCACAGGCTGATACCCTCCCTTTGAAGATTACAAAGGAGTGACACCCAACTTCAAAGTCATTACAATATACCATTATGCAATCTTGAGATTCGTTTGTTGTACATCAAAGGATCAAACTAGACTTTTTGTCTTGTCCACAATGGGTTGCACATGGAACATTCAGTTTCGTCATGTCATGTACGAAGGGTGCAGAGAGCAAACATGATCGTAAACCTTGTAGTATCGAGGATGTAGCAATGCATGAAATACATTTCTGAAATAATCTGGTACAGTAAAATGAGGTCGCATCCACCTCTTGTTTCAATAACTTTTTTAAAATTCCAATATATGCTATGTTGTAAAATGTTACTGTAGACATTTATTCCAACAGTTTACCTGATTTGAATGAAAGCCATCGACAGGTTCCAGCACCTCCCAAATTTGACCACCACGTTTCTTCAAAGCATCAATAGCTGGAATATATATATAGTAATAAGAGGTCAAATTCTATGTCCTCAAAAAATAGAGGTTAAATATCACCCTGACAACAAAGGTCAAAGGTCATACCTACAACCAAGGTTAGATCAAAAGTCATATTACTAACAAATGTTCATTAACAATTATATCACAAAACCATTTTGAGGTTAGGGCATATCTCTTCCCCCCCCCATCCCCCCTCCCCAAATCACAAGTACTACATTGTTGTAATAGACAGTTAAACATCACACCACCAAGAAATATGATCAAAGATCAATGACCACACTACCAAGATATCACCAACAAAAAATAGGATCCAGCATTACATCATCGACTTAGAGAGGTCAAAGGTCACATCACCAACAAATACGGCTAAAGAGCAAGCCATCAATGAATCACAGGTCAACAACAGCAGAACTCAAATGGCCGATAAAATTGTCACAGGTCCTGCCACTTACAAAAGGCTTTACCACCTCAAGCATGTCAAAGAATGCTGTACGCCATTCATGCATGTTTATAAAACTGACTTAACAGGAATCATACTGTACCTTGAAAAATAGGGTTTTCCATGTATGCCAATTTAAAGTTGCTGTACTTGTCTGCTTGGGTCTGTGCTACCTCCTTCAGGACATTACTTAGCTGCATGGCTCTCTGTTACCCAAACATACATAACTATCAGTTATCAAAATATCAGAAATTCCTTTTGCAACAAAAAGATAAAATAAATACACAGGAGCAACAAGAGAACTTAGTCAGAGGCAGCCATATTGTCTCCACTGCTCTTTTAGGATAATCTTGTACATTCTGTATTTAAGTCTGGTAGTTGTCATGAAGTTTTTTATGCTTAAGCTGAGAACATGATAAGTTCTCTTGTAATTTTATAAACATGTACATTACAGTGTATTTCCTAGTCTTAGTGTGTACTTCTGTAATGCAGGTCAATATTTATTTCAATGCCTCTGCTAGGATTCGAACCCGGGACCTTTGGCTGACTAGCGTGAAGCTCAACGGATCAAGTTAAACAGAAGACCTCCCTAGCTGAGTGAAATATCGCAGTTAATATTTTACCTTGGCTACCTACATTTATTTCTACAAAATAAGATGGCGAGGTTTATTCTTTAGTCCAAGAATATGTGAACGAAAGTAGTATGCCAAGCCAAGTTGTCTTTTTTTAATGCACAATATTGATCCTGTGCTTGACTAAATTATTTAAAATATCTAATTTACTAGATAAGATATATTCTATACCTGTTGATAAGATGTCTTATATTTTAACAAGATATCTTATTCAACATACAATTTGGTAAAGTACAGAATCAATATTTCTCCATGAATGAATGAAACTTGGCTTTACACACAGCAGGTTACTTCAATTCTGAAAGTTCTGTCTAAGATATAATTTACATATGAGGAGAAAACCCATTTTTTTGTGATCATTTATTACTGAAAGTATGTACGAAATTAAAATTTAAATTTGAATTTAAAATTTCAATATGAATATTACTGAAAATATTCTCTTTTTTTTTTAGATGTATTGTATCCAGGTCAATACCGTATTGTAACTATGTCAACATTCTGTGGTTACCATGGCTACATTGTATTCTAATAATTTCTATACTGTAACACACAAACAGAAAATTTATTTCCCGAGGGATACAGCATATTTCCTTCAATGGTTACCTCTGTTGTCATATTTCTAATCGTCTCGTTGGTATTCATCCATCCAACACACGGAGATATCTGCATAGAGATATAAAACACAAAAACATTTTAGTCTGAAAATATTCTGACGTTCTATCACCATCGGCACATCAACTCAATACCAATATACAAAAGTTGACAGAATGTCTGAATAATTCAGACCAAAAAATTTACTCAGGGAACTATGTTTTTCGCTGGAAGCCAAGTTCAGATTGTTTTTGTTGAGGTTGAATCCTTTTGCAAGTTACTTTCTCCAAAAGGCTCATATTGGCATGTTAGGACTTCCTGTATTATGTTTAGTGAGGTAGCTACCAACTCCTTCAAGAAAACTCAGACCCTTGCTGTTTATGGGAGAACAGATCAAACATACAAACTTTTCCCTCAGAACAGTCTCTATACAAAAATTGTCTCATGTAATTAAACATAGTGTCAATGTCTTTACCTCCAAGCAGTTGAAATAATCGTAGAAGTTTGAATATGTGACATCATTCCTCAAGGAACCAATCGGGTGAATTCTATCCTTGAGACTGTCATAAAGGACTCTTCCATCGGCCAAACCGATCAGAAAAACGTGACTCCCACGGGGTAGGTTTTTCTCCTGTAGAAGATACGAAAATATTGTTCACATTGTATTTTACTCGGCATTCATCAGTATTGACCAGTATATTCAAAATCATATCATTAAAGACATGAAAGTAGTGGGTCACCAACCTTGATGATGATAAATATTTTTGGTAAAAATGTACTTCCATCATAGGTCAAAGAAAATTCTTAATGGAACAGAAAATTCATTGGGTAAGGTATGCAGTACATGTATTCTAAAAATAGTACATTTAATAAACTTGGACAGACTAAGGTCTGGAAATTTGAAATCTGAAACAGATATTTAAACCTGTCTATTATAAAGCCAATGTAAAAAAGCCTATGAAATTTAAAAAAAATCTGAGGTAATATTACTGCTAGAGTGATGATAACAAGTGTGATGGACATGTCAGAAGTCATTATCTATTTCAATGTCTCCTCTAGGATTTGAACCTGGGACCTCTGGCGTACTAGACTGGCGCTCAACTGATTGATCTAAAGAGAAGTTCTCTCCAGCCGAGCGGTATATTGCGGCTAGTATTTACAAGGGTTACATACTCCCTCTCCAGGAAATAACTTGTCCCCAAGTTTCCAGGGGTTACAGCAATGCTGGCGGGGCATGGCTAAGTACTATTCATGGGTCCCTCCATGGGCACCGATGTCACAGAGGTCATTATTTATTTCAATGCCTCCGCTAGGCTTTGAACCTGGGACCTCTGGTGTACTGGACTGATACCCAACCGATCAGGCTAATGAGAAGTTCTCTTTAATGGAGCTGTATACAGCTAGTATCTACCAGGGTTACAGACAGATGGACAGACATACATGACAAAGACATAACACACTGTAGTCCTAACTGAACCAAAGCTGAGGGTATAAAAAGATCCTCACCAGAAACTGTAAAGTTTTCATGGAGTTGTTCTTCATTTCGTCTGGCGTTGTCATGTGGGCAAACGTATCTGGATGACTAAATCAGATTTTTATCATTTGTATAATTTGAACATAAAATGATAAAACATGATCTATTTTCTAAGACTGACAATTATTCAGTGAAATACCCTGTTTAGAGAAACCTTCCAAAAACCAATAAATTGTTTATAAAGACTCCCAATGATTGACTTAAATCTTAAGGATGAATTAAGAAATTATTCTGAGAAAAGACTTACCCGGTACATACAGAATTATAATTCTAAAGGAGCCCAAAAAAAAAAAAAAAATGTCACTGAGACTATAGTGAAAAAAATAACATTACAACATTTACAGAATACCAAAATGAATTTATCTCCAGAATTTTTCTGTTTTTTCAAATGTTTACGATCACTGCATATTCTGATTCTATATATACATGCAATGGTGCATTTTTTCTATCGCATTCATTAAATCGCTCGAACTATTTAAAAATATTATTTAACAGGTTTTACATCCACAAGACTTTCAGCGGACGAGAAATATACATAGTAAAATGAGTGGAAAACTGTGACAGGGTTATCTATTTAATCCTATTTCTGTGATAATTGATAGTTTAATAAAGCAAAAAGGAAGACACTACTCATTTAATCCTATACAGATCCACCTGAGGACACTGCTCTACTGAATCCTATACAGATCCACCAGCAGACACTACTCTACTGAATCCTATACAGATTAACCCGAGGACACTACTCTATTTAATCCTACACAGATACACCCGAGGACACTACTCTATTTAATCCTATACAGATCCAGCTGAGGACACTACTCTATTTAATCCTATACAGATCCACATGGGGACACTACTCTATTTAATCCTCCGAGGACATACTCGATTCCACCTGAGGACACTACTCTATTTAATCCTATACAGATCCACCTGGGGACACTACTCTATTTAATCCTATACAGATCCACCTGAGGACACTACTCTATTTAATCCTACACAGATCCATCCGTGGACACTATTCTATTTAATCCTACACAGATCCACCTGAGGACACTACTCTATTTAATCCTACACAGATCCATCCGAGGACACTATTCTATTTAATCCTACACAGATACACCCGAGGACACTACTCTATTTAATCCTATACAGATCCACCTGAGGACACTACTCTATTTAATCCTACACAGATCCACCTGAGGACACTACTCTATTTAATCCTTTACTGATCCACCCTAGGAAACAACTCTGTTTAATCCTATACAGATCTACCCGAGGACACAACTCTATTTAATCCTATACAGATCAAGCTGAGGACACTACTCTATTTAATCCTATACAGATCCAGCTGAGGACACTACTCTATTTAATCCTACACAGATCAACCTGGGGACACTACTCTATTTAATCCTACACAGATCCACCTGAGGACACTACTCTATTTAATCCTACACAGATCCACCTGAGGACACTACTCTATTTAATCCTATACAGATCCACCCGAGGACACTACTCTATTTAATCCTATACAGATCTACCCGAGGACACTACTCTATTTAATCCTATACAGATCCACCTGAGGACACTACTCTATTTAATCCTATACAGATCCACCTGAGGACACTACTCTATTTAATCCTATACAGATCCACCTGAGGACACTACTCTATTTAATCCTACACAGATCCACCCAAGGACACTACTCTATTTAATCCTACACAGATCCACCTGAGGACACTACTCTATTTAATCCTCTACAGATCCACACTAGGACACTACTCTATTTAATCCTATACAGATCCACCTGTGGACACAACTCTATTTAATCCTATACAGATCAAGCTGAGGACACTACTCTATTTAATCCTATACAGATCCACCTGAGGACACTACTCTATTTAATCCTATACAGATCCACCCGAGGACACTACTCTATTTAATCCTATACAGATCCACCCGAGGACACTACTCTATTTAATCCTACACAGATCCACCCGAGGACACTACTCTATTTAATCCTATACAGATCCACCTGAGGACACTACTCTATTTAATCCTATACAGATCCACCTGAGGACACTACTCTATTTAATCCTATACTGATCCACCCGAGGACACTACTCTATTTAATCCTAAACTGATCCACCCGAGGACACTACTCTATTTAATCCTACACTGATCCACCCGGGGACACTACTCTATTTAATCTTATACAGATCCACCCGGGGACACTACTCTTTTTAATCCTACACAGATCTACCTGAGGACACTACTCTATTTAATCCTATACTGATCCACCTGAAGACACTACTCTATTTAATCCTACACAGATCTACACGAGGACACTACTCTATTTAATCCTATACAGATCCACACGAGGACACTACTCTATTTAATCCTATACTGATCCACCCGAGGACACTACTCTATTTAATCCTATACTGATCCACCTGAAGACACTACTCTATTTAATCCTATACAGATCCACCTGAGGACACTACTCTATTTAATCCTGTACAGATCCACCTGAGGACACTACTCTATTTAATCCTATACTGAGGATCTACTCTATTTAACCTGAGGACACACTATTTAATCCTATTCCACCCGAGGACATCTCTAATCCTACACAGATCCACCTGAGGACACTACTCTATTTAATCCTATACAGACCCATCCGTGGACACTATTCTATCTAATCCTACACAGATCTACCCGAGGACACAACTCTATTTAATCCTATACTGATCCACCCGAGGACACTACTCTATTTAATCCTATACAGATCCACATGGGGACACTACTCTATTTAATCCTATACTGATTCACCTGAGGACACTACTCTATTTAATCCTACACAGATCCATCCGTGGACACTATTCTATCTAATCCTACACAGATCTACCCGAGGACACTACTCTATTTAATCCTACACAGATCCACCTGAGGACACTACTCTATTTAATCCTACACAGATCCATCCGTGGACACTATTCTATTTAATCCTACACAGATCCACCTGGGGACACTACTCTATTTAATCCTACACAGATCCACCTGAGGACACTACTCTATTTAATCCTACACAGATCCACCGAGGACACTATTCTATTTAATCCTGTACAGATCCACCTGAGGACACTACTCTATTTAATCCTATACTGATCCACCTGAAGACACTACTCTATTTAATCCTATAAACAGATCCACCTGAAGACACTATTCTATTTAATCCTATAAACAGATCCACCTGAGGACACTACTCTATTTAATCCTATACAGATCCACACAAGGACACTACTCTATTTAATCCTCTACAGATCTAACCAAAGACACTACACTATTTAATCCTATAGAGATCTAACCAAGGACACTACCCTATTTAATCCTATACAGATCCACCTGAGGACACTACCCTATTTAATCCTATACAGATCTACCTGAGGACACTACAATATTTAATCCTATACAGATCCACCCGAGGACACTACCCTATTTAATCCTACACAGATCCACCTGAGGACACTGCTCTATTTAATCCTATACAGATCTAACCAAGGACACTACTCTATTTAATCCTATACAGATCCACCTGAGGACACTACTCTATTTAATCCTACACAGATCCATCCGTGGACACTATTCTATCTAATCCTACACAGATCTACCCGAGGACACTACTCTATTTAATCCTACACAGATACACCCGAGGACACTACTCTATTTAATCCTATACAGATCCACCCGAGGACACTACTCTATTTAATCCTATACAGATCCACCCGAGGACACTACTCTATTTAATCCTACACAGATCCACCCGAGGACACTACTCTATTTAATCCTACACCTGAGGACACTATCCATCCTGAGGACACTACTCTATTTAATATTATACTGATCCACCCGAGGACACTACTCTATTTAATCCTAAACAGATCCACCCGAGGACACTACTCTATTTAATCCTATACAGATCCACACGAGGACACTACTCTATTTAATATTATACAGATCCACCCGAGGACACTACCCTATTTAATCCTACACAGATCCACCTGAGGACACTACTCTATTTAATCCTATACAGATCCACCTGAGGACACTACTCTATTTAATCTTATACAGATCCACTCGTGGATTCTACCACAAAGTTCCACATTCGAACTGTTGGATTAATCTTTATTTATTAAACTTGATAATATGAAACATATGTATGAAACATGAAATTCCACATGGAGTGTTGAGTGATGCTATATTTGTTTTGAAAGCACGAGTGTTTTGTCATCATTTAACAAACAATCATGAGTAAATATCTGTAACAAAAGCATCTAATTGATTTAATTGTATCTTTTAAGTAGCATAACATCCTGGATTTTATTCAACCTCCAACCCCCTAAAAATGTTAAAGAAATCTGAGATTGAAGGAAATATATAACTTGTAGTTTAAAAATCTGTTACCTCTTCTCTATAGTGTCAGCCATAGCACTAGATCTGGCACCTGTAAACATTCATTCTGATATATACATATAAAATCTAGTAAGGAATATCGACGGTATGGTTCAATATTGGTACTGGATCCTAACTAACATATGTTCGTTGGAATACTGAAATAGTTATATGATCAATGAAGTAATAGCAACAGTACAGAGAAATGAATTGTCAATATTATTGTATATTGATAATATTATTACCAGGTAAATATTGATATATCGATTACATATATATATATATATATATATATACACAAAAAAAAAAAAAAAAATCATGTACTTTAACTTTCTAAACACAGGAAGGCACATATCAACCATTTTCTTTTTTCAACAATTCTCAAAATCAAAGCAATTGAGAAAGATTCGCTAAATGCTTATCAAGAAATAGCAACATCAATGATTGTTTGATGGTGCAAGAAGGCAATCTGATGATGGTTGGCTAACATGCCAGGACATCTGAGTTATTCTTGCGGTTAACTCACCATTAACACTGAGGTTTTGGTAATCCCTGTGATTACAACGATTCCTTTGCCATAGATAGTTGTAGACAGAATACATGGGGCCATGAATTACGTTAGAATAGCTGTTGTTCATGAAACCTTAAATGATAAGAAATTTAAAAAGTACCACACATGAAAAAAAAATCACTACCATTTGGAATATCAAGCTAACAGTATTTTACTACACAGAAGATCCAAGTGATTTCCATAATCGAATAAAATTTTCAATTTTTCAAAAAATGTTACAGAGCTGATAACAGTTTACGAGGTTGTGAAATGATGTTGGAACAATCGATAAAATTTGTAAAAAAATTAAATGATCTTAACTGAATTTGAAAAGACATTCTTCTCCATTTTTAATTCTTTTTAATTATGAAAACCTGTCATTTGAAATGAAAATTTAATTAACTCTCAACTTTTTGAATTTGAAATTGAAATGAAAATTTAATTTTTGTTTTTTCTCAAATAATTTCATTTTTTCTGACATTTTTTTCTGCAGATGGAAAAGAAAAAATAGCATGACCCCCACCCCCCACTCTCTCTCTACCCCTACAGTCAGTTTTATGACTTCCACTGATAAGACATCCTCTAGCTACAAAAATTTGGATCATGGGGAACAAAACTTTACAGGTATGACACAATAGCACATAGTGTTGCCTAGAGTCTGGTCATCAACAATTCTATACAAAGCACTTATCTAATTTCAGTACAAATAGAAGTGTTTAGCATTATGCAACATTTAAAAGTCACAACGTTAGAGTGAAATTAGTAATTATTAAGGAGACCAACAGGTATGACCTTACCTGTGCCAGAAGACAATTCTGGCCAATCAAATTCATTCTCCAATATGAATGGTAATGGCTCAAAAACTGCCTTATTAAAAAAAAATACAAAAAACAAAAATTAGAAATGAAACTGGAGTAAACAGCCAATATATCTGTGAATACCATCAGTTCAATACCAAGAAAATTAGTCAAACCTGTCTACAGAGATCACTCAAGGGAGCAGAGAAAAGTGACCTTTATACACAGGTGGCCTTTACATAGAGGTTTGAATACTTTGAATTGTATTACATAGGAAACTTAAAAAGTGGCCTTTATAGACAGGTAGCCTTTGAATAAAGGTGGCTTAAGACAGGTTTGGCTGTACATTAAAACTATGGACATGATAAGTTTCTTTATGGAATTGTCAAAATTTATAAAAAGTTAATCCAACTGATCTATCATAAGTAACAGAGAAAATGACTAAAAGCACAAACATATTTGCTCATATTTTTTTTTCATTAACATACTAATTTGACTGACAAGTAAACTCACTGCTGATATTTCTGTGGTGTTGAGCCACTCCCTTGGAACATGGAAGTGAGCACTTAGGGAGTCACCAAGGATGACAATGCCTCTGGCTTGACTCTTCTTACAGTACAGATCCTCGTACGCCTGGCCACTGACCGGATCAATTCCCTAAACATGATCAGAATATGTATGATATAATAATATTTTACACAGGTGCAGGTTAAGTTTTACATGATGATGATGATGAGTCATGTGTATGAATGTTACAAGTCTCACACCACTGACATGGTCCTACTCTACCTACACACCATTAAAGTTAATGTCTAACACCACAGACATGGTCCTTCTCTACCTACACACCATTACAGTTACTGTTTCACACCACTGACATGGTCCTACTCTACCTACCTACACACCATTACAGTTACTGTCTCACACCACTGACATGGTCCTTCTCTACCTACCTACACACCATTACAGTTACTGTCTCACACCACTGACATGGTCCTTCTCTACCTACACACCATTACAGTTACTGTCTCACACCACAGACATGGTCCTTCTCTACCTACACACCATTACAGTTACTGTCTCACACCACTGACATGGTCCTACTCTACCTACACACCATTACAGTTACTGTCTCACACCACTGACATGGTCATTCTCTACCTACCTACACACCATTACAGTTACTGTCTTACACCACTGACATGGTCCTACTCTACCTACCTACACACCATTACAGTTACTGTCTCACACCACTGACATGGTCCTTCTCTACCTACCTACACACCATTACAGTTACTGTCTCACACCACTGACATGGTCCTACTCTACCTACCTACACACCATTACAGTTACTGTTTCACACCACTGACATGGTCCTACTCTACCTACACACCATTACAGTTACTGTCTCACACCACTGATATGGTCCTACTCTACCTACCTACACACCATTACAGTTACTGTCTCACACCACTGACATGGTCCTACTCTACCTACCTACACACCATTATAGTTACTGTCTCACACCACTGATATGGTCCTTCTCTACCTACCTACACACCATTACAGTTACTGTCTCACACCACAGACATGGTCCTTCTCTACCTACACACCATTACAGTTACTGTCTCACACCACAGACATGGTCCTACTCTACCTACACACCATTACAGTTACTGTCTCACACCACAGACATGGTCCTTCTCTACCTACACACCATTACAGTTACTGTCTCACACCACAGACATGGTCCTTCTCTACCTACACACCATTACAGTTACTGTCTCACACCACAGACATGGTCCTACTCTACCTACACACCATTACAGTTACTGTCTCACACCACTGATATGGCCCTACTCTACCTATCCACACACCATTACAGTTACTGTCTCACACCACTGATATGGTCCTACTCTACCTACCTACACACCATTACAGTTACTGTCTCACCACAGACATGGTCCTACTCTACCTACACACCATTACAGTTACTGTCTCACACCACTGACATGGTCCTACTCTACCTACCTACACACCATTACAGTTACTGTCCCACACCACTGACATGGTCCTACTCTACCTACCTACACACCATTACAGTTACTGTCTCACACCACTGACATGGTCATTCTCTATCTACATACACACCATTACAGTTACTGTCTCACACCACTGACATGATCCTACTCTATCTACCTACACACCATTACAGTTACTGTCCGTCCCACACTACAGACATGGTCCTACTCTACCTACACACCATTACAGTTACTGTCTCACACCACTGATATGGCCCTACTCTACCTACCTACACACCATTACAGTTACTGTCTCACACCACTGACATGGTCCTATTCTACCTACCTACATACCATACCAGTTACTGTCTCACACCACTGACATGGTCCTACTCTACCTACCATGATACCATTACAGTTACTGTCTCTGCTTTTATCTGCCTGGAGTGGTCTGAAAAAGAAATGTGACATTTTAACCATCTCAATTGTTATTGTTTTAATTACACATTTTATACTGATGTTGAACTTATTGGCTATGCTACTCACTTCACATTTATCATCTCTCTTCTATTTTGTTGTTGTTTTTTTAGAGGGTGGGGCTGTAGGGGTAGAATAGGGGAGCTGAATATGGCATGCAAGTACCATAGTTATACTACAATAAGGCTGTAGTTAGGGAGAGGTAGAAATACTACAAAAAGCTCTAGTGTAGAGGGGAAAAAATACTACAATAAGGCTGTAGTTGGGGAGAGGTAGAAATACTACAATATGGCTCTAGTGTGGAGGGGCAAAAATACTACAATAAGGCTGTAGTTGGGGGAGGGGCAAAAAAACTACAATAAGGCTGTAGTGTGGAGGGGGCAAAAATACTACAATAAGGCTGTAGTGTGGAGTTACAAAAAAATACGACAATAAGGCTGCAGTTGGGGGAGGGGCAAAAAATATTACAATAAGGTTGTAGTTGGGGGAGGGGCAACAAATACTACAATAAGGCTATACTTGGGGGAGGGCTACAAATACTACAATAAGGTTGTAGTTGGGGAGGGGCAACAAATACTACAATAAGGCTATACTTGGGGGGAGGGCTACAAATACTACAATAAGGCTATACTTGGGGGAGGGGCAAAAAATACTACAATAAGGTTGTAGTTGGGGGAGGGGCAACAAATACTACAATAAGGCTGTAGTGTGGAGTTACAAAAAAATACGACAATAAGGCTGCAGTTGGGGGAGGGGCAAAAAATACTACAATAAGGTTGTAGTTGGGGGAGGGGCAACAAATACTACAATAAGGCTATACTTGGGGGAGGGGCAACAAATACTACAATAAGGCTATACTTGGGGGAGGGCTACAAATACTACAATAAGGCTATACTTGGGGGAGGGCTACAAATACTACAATAAGGTTCTAGTGTAGAGGGGCAACAAACACTACAATAAGGCTGTAGTGTGGAGGGGCAACAAATACTACAATAAGGCTGTAGTTGGGGGAGGGGCAACAAATACTACAATAAGGCTGTAGTTGGGGGAGGGGCAACAAATACTATAATAAGGCTGTAGTTGGGGGAGGGGCAACAAATACTACAATAAGGCTGTAGTGTGGAGGGGCAACAAATACTATAATAAGGCTGTAGTTGGGGGAGGGGCAACAAAACAAATTTAGATTCAAAAGGGGAGGCAGGGTATATTTTATTTTAGTTAAAGACAATTTAATAACACTGTATTTGTACACAACGATGAAAAATGTTGTCAACTTAGGATAAATATGGTATGTACACAGTCACCTGATTTATCTATAGGACTGAATTCTTATACAAGAACACATCTCTAAATGACTAATGCAGATGTGCGGGTCAATCCAGGTCAGGATATTGGATAATTGAGTTTCACCGGTGACTTTGTTTAATAGGTTCAAGTAGTGATAGTTCAACAACAACATGGTCATTAAGTTAATCTGACCCCTTTGTGACAATACACACTAAGTATCTACATGACCGATAGGGAAATAGCCCTTGGACATTTTGGTCAATTAAATTATTAATGGACACATACATTTGATATTATATCCATGACTCTGAAACTGACGAAACTATTACGAAATTTCATGTTTAGAAACAAACGAAGATTTCATCTAATGTGTTGATGTGCTATATCATATTTCGTAAATAGCTTTATGCTTACACTGTATAATCCCTCACTGATACAAGTTATTAATTTATGAACTTTATTTATAACACATCATTTATACAGAAACTTCTATAAACTTTATATATCAATCACTTTAGCAGGTCTAGACTTTAGTGTATGAAATGTCTTAATGTGGAGGGACACTGGAGAATGGTTAACGTCCAGTCAATTTGAACAAAGTTGAATAAATATTGTGAAGAGAGTTCAAAATGTGCGAAAATATAGCGAGGAAAAATGAAAGAGAGTTTGAATCAATATCGACATAATTCATAGTCAACACATGGCAAATTGTTTTAACAAGCTAGCCAACTATAAATCTAGTGTAACATTTGCAAAATATTAGACAACAGTCTGTGACTGAAATTGTACATGTTGATGATTTCAAATTAATTTACATACACTGTTCGTCTCTGAATTTCATCATGAACCACAGCGTTAGCTCATGTTGGAAGCCATGTTGAAGGCCCCGTAACTAGGGAAAACTGTGTGATTTGGCAGGTGATTACATACCATTTCACATACAATTAGTGAAACAAACCCCTGTCATTTAAGTGAAAGCCAAGTATATTATTGCTGTGCTAATTCAAAACATGCTTAAAGCATTAGAACTTTTTTTTTCACTAGCAGAGAGTGTATTTCATATGATGGACAAGTTCTAAAATATTCAATTTCACTTTAAGACTGTGTTATGATATTACAATAAATTTTATATTTTGCAAGCTGAGAAAATATATAAGTGATGATTAGGATTCTAAAACATTTTTTCTGTGTCACTGACCTACTTCCAGGGTGAATGTCCTTGCGAGAATCATCACAGTCTTTTCCTCTCCAAGAGCTTCCCCGAAGAGTCTGTACAACAAAGTTTCCGACAAAACAATATATATTACTTCAAATGATCAAAACTATTAAGAGGACCCAGATAT
This sequence comes from Ylistrum balloti, assembly GCF_031769215.1. Taxonomy (NCBI): domain Eukaryota; kingdom Metazoa; phylum Mollusca; class Bivalvia; order Pectinida; family Pectinidae; genus Ylistrum; species Ylistrum balloti. Next base: position 731,421 of record NW_026782507.1, read on the forward strand.
ATAATAATTTCTGTTAAAGATGAGGTTTTACTTGTCTCTGAAATATCAGATTTCATTTAAAAGAAAATTAATAAAAATAACTTCATAACTGGTTGAAAAAGTTCAATTTGGATGTTTGAATCTGCGTGATAGGTAAAGCTCACGGGTCCCAGGCCTTTGATACAGGAATATCCCTCAGATACTATGACTTCTTATTTAATTGCCATGGAAATTAAACCAAGAGGTCCCAGGACTTAAATTGATAACATTTGTTTTACAATTTTTTAGGTAAATCTGTTTTCTATGTCTTTCAGAACAGTGCATCTACATGTCACATATATCAAACAAGAGATTGAGGACAACATTATTACCAATTAGCACACAGAAAATGGCTCACCTGATATGTGCTAAATCTATCATCATCCAAATCAATGGCAGGGTCATGTTTCTCAAATATCCTGATAAGATAGAACACATATTTCAGTATCTGTACATTTAAAAATATACTTCAATGTCAATGAAATCTCCATATTTTTGAAAAAAAAAACTCTCAAGAATTCACACTCATTGTCAATTGTTTACTTTGGAAATGAAAAGAATTCTCAATATATTGATTCTGTGCTTGGATTAAATTATTATATAGAACAGTTTAAGTATTAACATACTACTAAACAAAACAGTTTAAATTATCATTTTTACTCAGTGACCTTGTCAACGGTTGTTGTAAATATTTTCCAAATTTAATGCAGTTTCTGTCATGATTGCGTATAATTTCAATTCAAATTTATTTGGGAAAAATATATTGGTACAACAAAATATTTTACATAATATATATATATATGAGGTTAGGAAAATATTTGCACCTGAAAGAAAAAACATCATATAGCAGTTCACAACACGAAATAATTATTACTTTCTTTTTTTTCCTCATTGGCTAACATTGTATATCAAATACAATCATTCTAACTATAATTATGTATTTTCCATTTTTTCTAGTGAAAAACTTGAAAGCGCTTACAAAAATTTTATGTATATATATATTGTTTATCATATATTGTTTGTAATCTAACTAACCATATTATTTATCACAACACGATTTATATTTAAGTAAAATATCTTAGTCATAGTCTAAACAAACTTTCGTATTTATGAATTCAAACATGCAATTCCAATCCGTTCTGTACAATTAAACTATATACATGTTCATCTGACTAGATGGGCGTGTCTATCTCTATACATATTGTAACTCACATTTCTATCCAATCACAAATAGCTTTAATTCCTGGCAATTCACATATCTTAGGGTCTTGGTGTATCTATGAAAAAAAGCAAGCATGATGACGGAAATGTAGTCAGATCAAAATCAAATAATCAGTATTTAATGCTAAAAAATATTGCTACCTGTACAGAACAACATACATAACTGTGTAAAAAAACCTTCTCTATAATAAAATTTACAGTATCTCAGAAGACTCTTAAATTGTAACATTTTGGCAAAACAAAATATAAAGATACACACATATATATGTAGCCTTTTACACAAATAATCAAAAATTCACACAAGATTTGTACAAATGTAGCCTTTTATGTAAATATTATCAAACTTTTTTAAGTCTTTTTTCAATTTCATTATATGTTGTTCTATATATCAATTGGAAATTGGAAATCACTGATAACAAACTGTATCTCTAAAGATCAATATCATCTAAGATTAGTTTTCGCTCACTGACCTTGTACGGAGTTTGCTTCATTTTGTAAGTTAAAACTTCTTTGAGGATTCCTGTGTGAACATTTCGTGGACTCTGTCAAAAAAAAAATTTAAAGGAGAAAAATTGTACAGAATTTCTCACATTTTCTACATTTAACTGGAAAAGACATTTAACTTCAACCAATATCTACACACTTGAAAATTGAGTAAATAACGTTATTAGCCCTTTATCATACTTACTACAAACCCAATGTCAGTATTTGTACCATCCAATTGGGGCTATTTCAAACTTTTAACACATTTGATCTCAGTGACTTTGAAAGAGGGTCAAAGTCATACATTTGTAGGGACCTGAGAAACCTTATTCTACGCATACAATAGGCCAAATATAAGTATCTACAGGGTTTGTTAGTTCTTGTGAAGAAATTATTGGAATGTTAAAGATTTTAACTCATTTGAGATATGTGACCTTGAGAAATAGGGCAAGGCCATTCATTTAGGAAAAAAACAGGTATTCTTTTTTCCAACCTTGCTGCAGGACCCATGTCAGTATCATGAGTCTCTTGGTTATTGAGAAGAATTTTTCACAACATTTCAACACATTTGACCCTTGTGACCTTGAAAGTGGGTCAAGGTCATTGAATTGGACAAACATGAAAGCATTCATCCCAATAATCTACAGGCCCAATATCAGTATTCTGGGTCAATAATTTATTGAGAAGATGTTGGTTTAAAGATTTTAACACATTTGACTCCCATGACTTTCAGAGCTAACTGACCTGTGAGCTGTTTTAAGCAGGACCAAACTGACCCGTAAAACTTGACACTTAGTGTTTATGCATTAAGTAGGACCAAGCTTGACACTTGGTGTGTATAGATTTACTCATCATTGATAAAGTTTTCACTTCAATTATCTAAAATTTATTTATTATTTATTACTATCTTAACAGCCCGTCATCACATAAAAAAGGTCATTCCGGCCATCAATTAGTGAAAAACACAGCATTCCATAAAATGTTATTTATTTGAGTCCAATAAGAACAGTGATATTATTTTAAGATGAATGCTTTTCTGACATTGACCATTCTATAGAATTCTACAAAATTACCCTAGATTTTGGCTTGGGGAAGATGCTGCATTCCTGTTTTCCTGGTTCGGTGAAGCAGAAATGAATCTTATGGCAAAATGTGTCAGGGTTGTCTTCCTTTGTGAAACTGGAAACATAAATATGTGTAGACATTATTCAATATTATACACACATGAGAAGTGTCATGAAATAAAGAAAAATACATTTTGCAGATGTGTCAAATGTGTCTAGGTAAAAAGATAAATAAAAAAAATATTGACCACAAGATTTTATTCATCTGTCTCTCAAATGGACAGGATACTACGTCTTCTGTGAACCTGTCATTTTGATAATGTAAATGAATAATAAAGAAGACACTGTACTATTAATCTGTGTTGTGTGAGTAACAATTAGGACAACTGTGATTTGTTGTTTGATTGGTACTCCTTAGATGTGGGGAACATGCAGACAGTCAAAGAACAACTCCAGGACATAAGGAAACATACTCAGTGTCAAAAAGCACCTAAAGGACATTAGAGAGCATACAGACAGTCAAAGAACACTTACAGGACATCAGGAAACATACAGACAGTCAAAGAACACCTACAGGACAGCAGCAAACATACAGACAGTCAAAGGACACCTCCAGCACATTAGGAAACATACAGACAGTCAAAGAACACTTACAGGACATTAGGAAACATACAGACAGTCAAAGAACACTTACAGGACATTAGGAAACATACAGACAGTCAAAGAACACTTACAGGACAGCAGGAAACATACAGACAGTCAAAGAACACTTACAGGACATTAGGAAACAAACAGACAGTCAAAGAACACTTACAGGACAGCAGGAAACATACAGACAGTCAAAGAACACCTACAGGACATAAGGAAACATACAGACAGTCAAAGAACACCTACAGGACAGCAGGAAACCTCCAGGATATAAGGAAACATACAGACACAGTCAAAGGAAACACAGACTACAGGACAGCAGCAAACATACAGACAGTCAAAGAACACCTCCAGGACAGCAGCAAACATACAGACAGTCAAAGAACACCTACAGGACATAAGGAAACATACAGACAGTCAAAGAACACCTACAGGATATAAGGAAACATACAGACAGTCAAAGAACATCTACAGGATATAAGGAAACATACAGACAGTCAAAGAACACCTACAGGACATTAGGAAACATACAGACAGTCAAAGAACACCTACAGGACAGCAGCAAACATACAGACAGTCAAAGAACACCTCCAGGACAGCAGCAAACATACAGGACAGGACATTAGGGAGACAGTCAAAGAACACCTACAGACAGTCAAAGAACACCTACAGGATATAAGGAAACATACAGACAGTCAAAGAACACCTACAGGACAGCAGGAAACATACAGACAGTCAAAGAACACCTACAGGATATAAGGAAACATACAGACAGTCAAAGAACATCTACAGGATATAAGGAAACATGCAGACAGTCAAAGAACATCTACAAGATATAAGGAAACATACAGACAGTCAAAGAACATCTACAAGACAGCAGGAAACATACAGACAGTCAAAGAACACCTACAGGACAGGATATACAGGACAGCAGGAAACATACAGACAGTCAAAGGACACCTACATGACAGCAGGAAACATACAGACAGTCAAAGAACACCTACAGGACAGCAGGAAACATACAGACAGTCAAAGAACACCTACAGGACAGCAGGAAACATACAGACAGTCAAAGAACACCTACAGGACAGCAGGAAACATACAGACAGTCAAAGAACATCTACAGGACATTAGGAAACATACAGACAGTCAAAGAACACCTACAGGACAGCAGGAAACATACAGACAGTCAAAGAACACCTACAGGACAGCAGGAAACATACAGACAGTCAAAGAACACCTACAGGACATTAGGAAACATACAGACAGTCAAAGAACACCTACAGGACAGCAGGAAACATACAGACAGTCAAAGAACACCTACAGGACAGCAGGAAACATACAGACAGTCAAAAAAAAACCTACAGGACAGCAGGAAACATACAGACAGTCAAAGAACACCTACAGGACAGCAGGAAACATACAGACAGTCAAAGAACACCTACAGGACAGCAGGAAACATACAGACAGTCAAAAAACACCTACAGGACAGCAGGAAACATACAGACAGTCAAAGAACACCTACAGGACAGCAGGAAACATACAGACAGTCAAAGAACACCTACAGGACATTAGGAAACATGCAGACAGTCAAAGAACACCTACAGGATATAAGGAAACATACAGACAGTCAAAGAACACCTACAGGACAGCAGGAAACATACAGACAGTCAAAGAACACCTACAGGACAGCAGGAAACATACAGACAGTCAAAGAACACCTACAGGACAGCAGGAAACATACAGACAGTCAAAGAACACTTACAGGACAGCAGGAAACATACAGACAGTCAAAGAACACTTACAGGACAGCAGGAAACATACAGACAGTCAAAGAACATCTAGAGAACATTAGGAAACATACAGATAGTCAAAGAACACCTACAGGACAGCAGGAAACATACAGACAGTCAAAGAACACCTACAGGATATAAGGAAACATACAGACAGTCAAAGAACACCTACAGGATATAAGGAAACATACAGACAGTCAAAGAACATCTACAGGACAGCAGGAAACATACAGACAGTCAAAGAACACCTACAGGACAGCAGCAAACATACAGACAGTCAAAGAACACCTACAGGACAGCAGGAAACATACAGACAGTCAAAGAACACCTCCAGGACATAAGGAAACATACAGACAGTCAAAGAACACCTACAGGACATTAGGAAACATACAGACAGTCAAAGAACACCTACAGGATATAAGGAAACATACAGACAGTCAAAGAACATCTACAGGATATAAGGAAACATACAGACAGTCAAAGAACACCTACAGGATATAAGGAAATATACAGACAGTCGAAGAACACTTACAGGACAGCAGCAAACATACAGACAGTCAAAGAACACTTACAGGATATAAGGAAACATACAGACAGTCAAAGAACATCTACAAGACAGCAGGAAACATACAGACAGTCAAAGAACACCTACAGGATATAAGGAAACATACAGACAGTCAAAGAACACCTCCAGGACATTAGGAAACATACAGACAGTCAAAGAACATCTACAGGATATAAGGAAATATACAGACAGTCAAAGAACACCTACAGGATATAAGGAAATATACAGACAGTCAAAGAACATCTACAGGACAGCAGGAAACATACAGACAGTCAAAGAACACCTACAGGATATAAGGAAACATACAGACAGTCAAAGAACATCTACAGGATATAAGGAAACATACAGACAGTCAAAGAACATCTACAGGACATTAGGAAACATACAGACAGTCAAAGAACACCTCCAGGATATAAGGAAACATACAGACAGTCAAAGAACACCTCCAGGATATAAGGAAACATACAGACAGTCAAAGAACATCTACAGGACAGCAGGAAACATACAGACAGCCCAGTAGCACTCCACAAATCATTGATATCCTCCACATGGACCTCTCATTCTACTGGTCTACTACCAAGAGGAGAAAACTGGAACATTACTGAATACAATAACTCAACACTTTGACATCACTAAGGATCAATGTTCGAGCTATACCATTCCTGTCATTTATTAATCTTTGTAATTTTAATAAGTTGATGTTAATTAATATTCAAATATAACAAATCCTTACATATAACATTGTTTACCTTTCTATGAGAATTTTCCCGAAGAATTCCGCAAATATCTGACATTGCTGTCTATATTTGTCTGGGAGGTATTTACATAGTCGCTCTAGGGAATGTATAATGGTCTCATTATGAATCACTGACAGTTGTTCCGTCAAACTCATAATTACTGTACATGCTGTGAAAATAATATTAAGACAACAAATTAAAACAATAAAACCCCATCATACACTTCAACCCATCATATATTTCAACCTAATCATACACTTCAACCCATCATATATTTCAACCTAATCATACACTTCAACCCATCATATATTTCAACCTGATCATACACTTCAACCCATCATATATTTCAACCTAATCATACACATCAACACCATCATACATCCTAACCCCATCATACACTTCAACCTCATCATTCGTCCCTTGTCATCTGACACCCTACCCTTATTATACCATTCAACTACATCATTCACCAAAACTCCATCATACACTCACCCAATCATACACTTCAACCACATCAAACACCCCAATCCCATCTTACACCCAAACCCCATCACACATTTCAACCACATCATACACCCATCCCCGTCTTACTTCCAAACTCCATTTTATACTCCAACCCCTATCATCACTTTGGACAGCTCTGCCATGAGCTCAGTCAGAGACCCCACCTCAAAATGACCCTGACTTCTCAGCAGGCAATACACTTAGTAAACAAACAAATATCTCTGTTTAACTAAAACTTAAAAAGTTTATATTTGGCAGTGTATACTATCATTATCATAACATAAATGTTTTCTAAAAAGAATTAAAGTAATATAAAGTATTATTTCTCAGACCTAAAAATTTGCTTTGTGATTGCATTAAGGCATCCACATATCTGAAAAGGCAAAGAGTTTATTCAGGGCTCTCGATCTGCCTGATTTGGGGCTGATATTCGGCCCCATTCCCAATGCAAAATAGTATCTTTTTTCCCAATTTAGACCCCAAGTTTTCCCAATTCTAAGGAAAACACCATTATTTTTCCCAATTCAAAGGGCCCCGGGCCTCAGTCCCAAAATGGGGTGTGAGAGCCCTGTTATTATGTGATCTATGTGAAATAACTCTTGGTTTTAACACACTTAAAATATGATTGATTATACAACAAGAACTACAGCTGTTTAATTTCAATAACAAGGAAGGGTTTGAATTCAGATGTTACTAATAATTATTCCTCTTTTATTGAAAACTCACCAAGAAACAATGATCTTTTTTAGTTAAGCAGAAATAAATAAAGACATACCTATATAATTTTTTTTTTCAAATATTTTTTTTTTTTTTTTGTTATTAATTTATTTTTTGAGAAGTTTTTACATATTACAGAATACACTATATACAAGAGAATCCACACAAAAACATACACACACACTCTCACACTTGTGTGCTCTGACTTGAATATGTCTTACAGTATATACATGCATCATCATCATCATAATCATCTTTATCATCATGCACTGTATCTACTACTTACTGCACACAAACTCACTCATCAACATTCACACCCACTTACACTCACATAGCAAACTTACATGTACTTAACAAAACACTCACACACACAAGTACAATATCATATCACTGACACTTATCAAAGTTATTTCGTCACAGAGAGAGAGAATTGGGAGGGTTATAAGCATTATTAAATAAAATTAGCACTAATTTTGTGGAAATTAAATAAAAAAGTCAGTTTGGTAAAGTCAAGGCCATGGCCATTGGGAACAGACTTGCTAGCATACATACTATAGTTCTAAAATGGGCATACATTTTTCAAGTTATTCTCAAAATTTGTTTTCATAATAGTGTTTTTGCTAGAAATGTTGTACTTTTGAACATGGAAATGATCCTTAATCTTATTTATAAGAGCATTTAAATTAAGAGATTTTTGTAGACATCTTGACATATAAACATAGTGTTTAATGAGAATTAAAATTTCATTATCTACAGTGTTAGCATTAGGATAGATAATTCCAAATAAATATGTTTCTTTGTTTATCCAGAAAGGAATCAGATGAATATCAAGAAGAGATTCAAATCTCTCCAATAGAGTCTGTACCTCTATACACTCCCATAGACAGTGAATGATTGTTTCTCTTTCCATATTACACAGTGTACATAAAGGGCTAGGAATTAGATTAATATTGAAAAGAAAGGAGTTCATAACCAGAATGTGATGTATAATCCTTATTTGAAACCACTGTAGCTTAGAAATTTTTGTAATAGTAAACAGATTTATAAATATATCTTTCCACTTCTGATCATCAAAGTCAAACTCATCACTCCATTTTCGAATACCAGTAGAGGTTAGTGCTGGTTTTATAATAGAATTGTAGAAATCTTTGGCACCTTTTTCACTTTTATAAAAAAATTCACATAGAAGTGGTATAAAAGGCTGAAATAGCCCTAATGGATGGAAGTCATGTTTTCTCAAGAAACACTTGACGGCTGTAATCAAGCCACGATACTGTAAATAGTTGGTATTGATTAAAAATTTATGAAGAAACTCATCAAAGGAAAAAAATGTCAAATGATCAGAATTTTTAATTAGGTCATTGATGGTATATATACCAGCATTAAACCATACTGGATAGAAGACATATCTATTGCCCACTTGAATGTCATTATTGTACCATAAAGGGGTTTTTAAAATTGACTCTGGCATACTTTGCCTCATAGGAAAGGAATTATTCAATATAACCCAACTTTTAAAAACATCTTTCCAGAAAATATTGCTACAATTGTTACCACATGACGTAACATACTCCTTTCCACAAAATTTTTCAAAATTTTTGCATGATACATAACAACATTCACAAATATGACTTGTCGTCATCATCATCATCATCATCATCATCATCATCATCATCATCATCATCAATCAATCAATAAATCAATAAATCAATCCTATATAATTTAATTATAAAACCACTGTCAAATTGTAGAAAATAACTCAAGATTATAAGAGAAAAATATGTATCATAATAACCTTATTCTTTAATAAGTAATATCTAATCTTTAAAACAACATTTTGATGTAAAAAAATCCAGTAATTATTTTATAACTTAATTTTTCAGCAAATAATAAAAATGAAATAAAATCACATTTCATGTTATTTTCCAATTCCGTGAGTATTTGGTCTTTACATGTATCCTATTTATAATCTATCTCTTACAGGGATGTTTAATACAGATACGCCCATGCTCTTTAATGAAAAATAATTAAATAAACAAAACAACAAAATGATTTTATCACAATAAAATAATTAATCGCTATAAAATCCTTACTGTTTTTAATCGATGCTATACGTTATACGAAGGATAATTAAAGAAACTGTATGTCAGCTAAATAATACCGAAAATAAAACTCTTTTCCCACTTGTCTTACTAGGATATTATTAGCGAAGACTCGTCACACGGAATCCCCAACACGAAGAATGAGTACTTTCTTTCTCCAAAATATCTAATATACAAATAATAACTATTTATATCTCACTTGCACACGAAATCCCGCCATTTCCTCCAAAATGTATCGTCAAATCTTTCACAGAAGTTGAGGTAGATGTTGGTATAACAAAACAAAATAACAAGGGAACCGAAAGTACAAGTGCTCTGCTGTAAAACATTTTGCGTACTATTTAATCACATGATAGTCACGTGATAAGAATTCGAATATAATCTCGTTCGGTTAGTCCTCGATAATAAAATCGCGCAGTCCGCGAGAAATTACGATACTTAAAACCGCCAATTTCAAACGTTGTAAACAGAGAAGGAAGGAAGCGGTGTGGTGGATACCGTACTGCATTTGAATATTTGAACAGAATTCACGATCGTTTCATGAATTCCGTGGCCTAGAGAAGGACAAACAATGGATCCATATACAGAGGTAAGCGTAGAAAACAATTAAACTGTGAATTGTGTTCAGAATCCAGAAAACAAAATGCTATTTGATTTGGAAAGTGCAGGCACTTATTTGAAGATATCGCTGCGGACATTCGACAGGATCTGTTGGAAGGGGACTTTCTTTTGTGATTTCTTTTTCAGAAGCAGAAAGAAGGAGGTTGTTTATTAGATATTTGTGTCGGTCGATGTTGTCTTTGTAAGGTTTAATTAGAAACTGTTTTAATGGATAATCTCTTTCCAACCAACAAAGACAAAAAGCATTAATAAATTACAAATCTAAGAAGTCCACGAGAGCAACACGAAACATCGATGATTATTTTGGGAAGGATATGGAAACCGACGAAGATGTTCAGGTGCACTTAACGGAATGTATAGCAATCAAATTCCAGGTTTTAATTTTAGTGTAGGTCAACTGTATATTAGGTCACATGGTCACATGCTTCGCAAGCCTTCGGGCGTATCTGATGAATTGTAGCCTAACTTTTAAATTCGTTGGATTGTAGCCAAATCTTCGTAGCCCAATCTTCGTAGCCCATAGGTAATAGCCAAGTCAGAGTTAGACTCGTGTACATAGAAGATAACTGACTTATCATATGTGTAATAAAATGAACTAGTTGTCGTCAGTAAAATAAAAATCCGTTGGATGATAATTGAAATCTGTTTTATCAATTAACAATAACAATTATCAAGCAAAATGTATAGTAGTGGTAATGATTGTTTTCTTCAAATTATTTTTTTATTCGTTTTGTAATTTTTACAGTCACTTGAATTTGTTTTGAAAACAAGTTAAGTGTATCTTGTTTAATGTACTTTGCCCATTATGTTGATTTAATTTTTTTTTTAATATTGAAAAATTAGGCCTGCACAGTATTTTCTACAGAAAAGCTATCATTGCTCAGTTAGAAGAGTAATTGCTTTAGCTATGTTACCCATATAGAAATGCCCCATGTTATAGTTGATTATCATTATTCTGCAACTTATCGGACAGTCCATCAAATAATATCGACATGAAACATGGTATGGATTTGTATTATGGTCATATTAGCAACATATCTTTTTACATCTGACTTCATCAAGAACTTTTCAAAGAAATTTTGTGAAGATGGTTTACAATGCTTGTTGCTGATCATATATAGGCCTACAGTATATATTTATATTCCAACAAAATTATAGATTTACAAATTTAAATGTGGCTTTATATAATAAATGTAAATATATTAATGTATGGACAAATTATCTCACACTTGCATTTTTCATATTGAGTTTTATATGCCATTAATTTAATTAAGTTTGATTAATAAATTTCATGCCATACATCGGAAAATAATAGTGTCTTATCACTTAAAATCATGCAAAGCTTTTTCTCACAATTTTGGAAGAGAGCGTTTTTATTGCATTTTGTGAAGAAATACTCCCACAGAGCCCTCAAAAACAGCGCTGCCCTGAACCTTTGTAAAAATTGAGCATACAAGGGTGTATGAAAAGTATCAGTAACATGTTGCCTTCCATTTTTCTAGGGTTTCTGTGGAAACATGAAATAAATCACTAAAAACTGTTTTATTATTTTTCATTTAATAACAATTTTTGACAAATAAGGTTCATATACCGAAACATATTTCTTGTCATTGCAATTGTCTACTATTATAGCATCTATGTAGTGTCTATACTTTTATAGACATGGGAGCCAAGGTCAGTATATATATTTTTGGAATTGGCTTCTAAATGTTGAATAATGAAGTCTTGTTTAAAAGATTTTTTAGAAGAAAATCCTGATCCAATGTTTATTACTATCTGGTAGAGGTTACTGGAACGTACCAGACAAAGACGAGAGATGCTGAATCAGAAGCTTGGGAAAACCCCAGAGCCTGCTCCTAGGAAACGCATACTGGAGGATAGCACTTCAGAAAATGTTGTGTTCAAGAGCAAGGATGAAGGTAAGATATCGACTTAACAAATCACATTTAAATTCTAGTATTGATTTTGGAAAACACAACATATTGTTTTTAGGGATGAAACATTAGTGTGAGAGTATTTTTCCTGGATATTTTGGCTTTGTCACATGCTTGTTCTGAAGTTGTAGGTTTGTGAAAATTGGCAATGTATGGTTACATATGAATTGATTTTTCCATTTCTTTTTAAGAATGCTCAATTATCTCTGTAAATTGTAAGGACTGAAAAAAGTATTTCTTGTGAAAATCTTTTAGAAATATACCTCTACCTTATTTTATTACAATATCTGTTTTTGTGCAGTTTGGTTTTGTTGTTGATATTTTAGATTTGTGCTGCGGATGTGATATCAATTTTTTAGCTGCAGTTCTCCTTTCAAATGAAGTCAATCAATTTTTCATACATGTACCAAATAACATTGGTAAAGTGTACTGGTTTGACCAAATATAGTGTCTTTAACTGCACTCATGCATTATGTAGTAATTTGCAATTGACAATATATATCTGCAAGAAATCCAGGTTTCTTTGTTTCACGTTTAAAAAATGTTAGGAAATGAAATCAGTTGTTTAATTGTTACAGAATCTCCTGGGAAAAGACAATGTTTGAGGGAAGAAGTGATGCAGATCAAAGCAGATACACCTGCTATCAGTAGTGTTAAGTCACGCATGCAGCAGATTGCGAAAGCCAGGGAGGAACAAGGTACAGAGACAGTGTTTACAATATGTAATCAGGTTCTTGAGGTCATACATGACGATAAATCCTACTGTAGATAAAGTCAGGTCTATTTAACTGAATATTTCAATAATATGATGTTATGAAATTCTTCAAAAAATTGAAATACTTGTATCATCTAATGTTTATTAAACAGGTGAAATACCTACTGCACCAGTTACACAGAATCACGAGTCACCAGTTAAAGAAAATGGGGGAAAAAATTCAAGGAGAGGCAGATTAGCCAAATTGGCAGCCAACATTAATAACTGGGAAGATGATCTTAGTCACCCAGTTATACAGTAAGTCTTACTGCAGGTTATCACAACCTGCATATGGAAATTTTGATATTGGTATCTGTTTCAAAGTTGTTTGTTTCATCTCTATTTATGATACATCATAAATGTATATATCTAAAATCAAACAACATACAGTCAGACAATTGATCTAATGGGTTTTGAGCATGCAGATAAGGAAATGTATAGAAAAAAATCATTACATATAGTGGGATATCATTTGAAGATAAACAACCTTTTTCCCCTTTCAGTGTATTTTCTGATTGTTAATTAATGCAAGTTGTTGTGGTGAAGTGGTTATATCATAAATGACATATGAGATAAATAAAGGATGCAACCTGATTTTTATAAGGGGTTGCTACATGAGATGAAGATGCAGCACTATTTTGAGTGATGTTTTAGAATAAAAGCTCATGTATGCTATCTTCTCACTGTGGAAAACATCCTTTTCTTTCTTTATGGATCTGGAATCCCTCCGTGAAGCAATACATCAGAAAATGAAAGCCACTTACAGAGTTTATTATCATATATGTACCTGATCTGTTTAAACACATGTATGTACAAATATATTTATGTTTATTTAGCAAACAAGAAGAGAAGAAGCCAAAGTGGCAGCCGCCTAGGATTGACTCGGGATCTGATAGTGCTGGGTCTCCTTCTCGCTCACCTGTAAAAGCCCATAATCCAAGCAAGGCTGTTGCACCCCCACCCCCACCACCTCCTCCAGCGGTCAGCTCACCTGCTGTTTCCTCACCTAAGAGGACCACAGTCTCCTCTGCCTCACCTGCAAAACATGTGAGTCAGCATTCTGTTCGTCTGAATTCTCCAGCAAGAGACTCCCAGCCAAAGCATAAAGTTCGTCAGGTGGTTGATCAAGTTCCTGTCAACTGTAGAGATCAGGAGGAGTCACAAGATAGTGAAGAAGATCCAACAGAAAAACCAATCAGAGAGCGACTGAATTCTTGGAAAAATGCAGATACACCAAAAGAGAAACCTGTGGATCCCTCGGAAAAACCTATGTCTTCCAAACTGGCGAACTGGGAAAAAGTGTCCAGCACCCCATCCAAAACAGCAGTGACTAAGAAGGTCCACTTACCAGCCCGACAATTGGCTACTGCTGTAGCTGACAAACCACCTCTGCCAAGGCCTGTGTCAGTCTCGTCGCAGCCTAAAGAGGCAACAGAGAGCTCAGAAATGAGGGAAGACCCAGCATCTAGGCCCGTGTCATCGCGAATGGCATCTTGGCAGCAAAGAGTTGATGACGAGACCCCACAGAAAGAGGAGGAGCCGACTGCCTACTCTGTAGGAGCCAGGATGTCAGCATGGGAGGACATGTCATCCAATAACAAGGTGGCACATATAAAGAAAGTCGATCCAGGGTCCTCCTCTCCAACCAAATCTCCTCTGAAAACACCTGCTCCAGTTGATAAAACACCCAACAAGAAGAACAAAAATCTAACCCCTCATAAAAGCTTCAAAGACAGTATTGTAGAGAAAGCAGGACAGCTGAAGAGCTCACCTGTCAAGTGTACACCTGTAAAATCCACCCCAGTGAAATTACAGCCAGGAGCATCCCCTGGTAAAGTAGGCAGTGCAACCAAGATGATGCAGCAGCGCTTGTTGGAGAAGGCCCAGCACAGTAAGACAGATGACATAGCAGACAAGCTTAGAAGGGAAAGGATGAATGAATTGGCAACCCTGCAGAACAGATGGCAAAACGGCATTCTGAAGGAAGACATGAAACCAACACAGCAGTCTGACCAGGTGAGGGTCTTCAGGGTATCTTCGTACTCCCTTCTGGAGTTGATGGACTAGTTCTATTACAGTGATTTGTGTAGTTTTTACTTAAGACATGTATCCTGGTTTTACACTTGTAGAACCGACAAGTTTAAAGCAATCAAACAGCAAGTTGTAAGCTAAAGCAAAGAAAGAAAATAAGCTACCCTTACTTATATATCTAGATGTGTGATATGAGATTATCAATTTCAGAATAAGCCTGTGCCTTATGAGACAAAGTTGTCCGAGTCAGAGGAAGAGTCTGTGAAGGGAGAGGACAGACGAGAGGCTATCAAGGCTCGAGCTAGGGCAGGTAAGTCACCATGTAATGGTATCTCAAAATATTAGTCATACATAGATGCTCTCCTGTTTTATTTTCTTAACGAAACTGAACGGTGAAGCTGTGGTGTCATGCTCTATAACATCAAAGCCAGTATTTTTAGATAAGTGTTAATACTATCTGTCAGTGTAATAATTATTCCCTGACACATAAGAAAAAAGTACTTACATCACAACCAGTAAGAAAGTACAATATTTTTGATATTGATAAATTGTATAGTGTAGCAAACAACAAAATAAAAGATAATTTACAAATGTCTGAAAATTCGTTTGCAAAAATGATATATCATATAACTGACAATTTTTTAACATTTACACTGTATATACAATTTGTTTAGCACATACATTTATTTTTCCTCAATATTCTACACATCATACCTTTCATGGCTACAGCGCTTGCAGCTTTTGAGAATCAATTGTTCAAGGAGATTCATTAAGGATTGATTACGAATATCTATAAGTGAATCCATCACCCTTGCACTAGTTTGTAAAATCCACCAGTACACATGGTTTCAAATTCGTGAATAAAATCTATTCACATGAGTGATATTTATTGTTGGAACTTAAAGATTCTAAAGTTAATCAGGGATGCATATTTCAACACAGCACTTTGCACAAAAAAGATATGCTGTTAAATTTGGATATGTGAATTTCATTCAATTATGAAATGTTTTATCATTTATTCTTTATTATACATTTGCCACAAATTGCTTCACTAGTTTGCCTGCATGCATGCCATTCATGGGATAATGAACTGTATACATAGGAATATTATGTGGTGACGGCTCTTGTCATTTACAGGATTATATACCAGTAGATTCTATAAGAATATTGTGGTGACGGCTCTCTGTCATTTACAGAATAATAAATGAATCATATAGGAATATTTATATGATAATGGCTAGTTATCTATCGTGCACACCCTGTTATTCAGGGCATGATAAACTTTTTATTTGAGGATATTGCACAGATTTTGATTTTGTGGGATTGCTTGTCATGCTTTTCTTGCTTCTTGTACTCTTCACTGCTTTGCTTGGTGCTAACATTGTGTTTCCTTCACCCTTTGCTGCCAGATTTTGAGAGAAAACTTGCTGCAATGGGATTTGATATTTCAGATGAATCTGCTACCTACACCTTTACAAACCAGGATAGACCAAAATCTAACAGTCAGCCACCAGCACGACCCCCCGCTCCTAAAACAGGAGCACAGCAAGGTCAAGGCAGTATTTATAGACTGATTTCACAGAAACGTGGTGGTAATGAAAAACCAGATGTCACTCGTAGCGAATCCACAAAACGTGTACAGTTTGAAGAGGGTGATAGTTTTGACAGTACCGACGGCGAGGATTTGGTTCCCCGGAGTCGAAATCAGCCTCCACCTGTAATGTCAACAGAAGAGGAAACAGATGACATGGACTACACAGACACACAGTCAGAGGGAACTACAACCCAGGATGAGGAGGAATATACTTCAAATAATGACAAACATGATTTAATGGATGATGAATCAGACAGTGATGATGTTAGTCTGAGTGCCTTTGTACCTGCCTCTGTCCGTAGACAGAGTGTGCTACCTCATCGTCCAAATGAACAACAGCAGAAAAGTCAAAGCCGGCAGCAAAGAGTGCATGAACCTGTGGCATCAGTACCAGCTAGTGTGCGTCACCAAAGTACCACAAACTTAAGGAGTCTTGCGCAAGAGGATAGCTCCAGCAGTCTGGATAGTGAGAGCTCTGCCTCCAGCAGTCAAAGTTCATTAGGTCAACCACCTCAGCGTCATAGAGGCTACACAGATGATGACTCAGATGATGGAGATGAACAAGGAGTGAGCGACCTCCTGGATGAGGCAATAGGTGCTGAGGATGATACTGAGGATGAAGTTGTGTACAGACGCAAACAACCTGTGGCTGCCCCGGTAAGTGTTAACATTATTCTAAACTTCTTGTGCACGCAAAACACTCAATTTAGGAAAAGTTAAATGCAACTATTTCAAGATGTCTTATGTCATTTAGAATGGAAAGACTGCAAGACTTTAAATGCTGTGGTATTATTGGGTCATTGATCTTTATGTTTTGTGTATTGTTAGCGCCATCACAGACACCAGAGTTATGCCATGGCTAACGAAAGCCAGCCTGTATACAGTGTCAGCGGCTACAGAAACTCACAGTGAGTAATACAGCTAGTGCAGGTGTATTTTAGTGTTAATTGTAATGCCAAACATCAAACAGAATTTATGTGAACTCTCTCTCTCTCCAATCCTTAACGATCACTGATGTGTTGTTACAAAATGTAGTTAGTCACAGATAATGGAAACATTTACTACTTGTGAATTTCCATTAATTTAGGAACTATTAAACACATCTATCATTGATGTGCTACTTCTTTATAAATGTGGTACAAATATGCACTGTGAGCTATATGCTTTGCTCCCTATGCTACAGTTTGTTGTGCATGTGTTACAGGAACATGGATCTGAGTTCAGGTGCACATAAAAAGATTGTGAGAAACAGGACTTACTCAGCTGATGTAGTAGAGGAGGATATACAGATGCCGACCAGTCTCCCCAGAGATATGGAGCGTAAATCTATCAAGGAGAGGATACAGGTAAACAAATTCTTCAATTAGGTCAAGGAAGGAGAAAATAATTCAGTGTTGTGCGTTCAATCAAATGCACAATTGCCAGAATATTAATTAATAAGGCACTTTCCAATTCTATTTAAACTATGAATTTTAGAGAATTTCATATGTAAATGATCATGAACATGTTAAGGTAATCCAAACAGAATCAAATCTACCAGTTTTAATGTATTTTTGGTATAATGCAATTTCTTACCCAAATTTTGATAGCGACCATTACTGTGAATCTGTTGTTATATATTCATTCTTTTAAAATTGTCAACATCTTCTAAGTATTTGGACTACAATTCCATCCTATTCAGTTCAGACTTGCATCTCATTTTCAAACTTTAAATCTATTTTAGGAGTTGAATGAGTTGGTAAGCCAGGAGCAGAGTGTAATAATGCAGACAAGCAATGCCCTAAACCAGTGCTGTGCTGCCAACTCTCATTTTGCAGGCTCAGCCGAGCAAGTGGAGTGTCACAGATTGCTGCTTCTCTCATGTATGTGTAATGTCTAGATATATTGTACTTTTATTAGTAATAGCTTTTTTTCTGTCTTTTAAGTTTTCTTGGTGTTTTAGTACAATGTATGTTAGTGCATGTTTATTCAATTAAATGATATAATTGATTCCTAGTGTGCAGTATATCAGTGGTTCCTTGTGTGAGGGATATCAGTGATTCCTTGTGTGAGGATATCAGTGATTCCTTGTGTGAGGATATCAGTGGTTCCTTGTGTGAGGGATATCAATGATTCCTTGTGTGACGGATATCAATGATTCCTTGTGTGACGGACATCAGTGATTCCTTGTCTGAGGATATCAGTGATTCCTTGTGTGACGGATATCAGTGATTCCTTGTCTGAGGATATCAGTGATTCCTTGTCTGAGGGATACCAGTGATTCCTTGTGTGAGGATATCAGTGGTTCCTTGTGTGAGGGATATCAATGATTCCTTGTGTGAGGATATCAGTGATTCCTTGTGTGACGGATATCAGTGATTCCTTGTCTGAGGATATCAGTGATTCCTTGTCTGAGGATATCAGTGATTCCTTGTCTGAGGATATCAGTGATTCCTTGTCTGAGGGATATCATTGATTCCTTGTGTGAGGATATCAGTGGTTCCTTGTGTGAGGGATATCGGTGATTCCTTGTGTGAGGGATATCAATGATTCCTTGTGTGACGGATATCAGTGATTCCTTGTGTGAGGGATATCAGTGATTCCTTGTGTGACGAATATCAGTGATTCCTTGTGTGAGGGATCTCAGTGATTCCTTGTGTGACGGATATCAATGATTCCTTGTGTGACGGATATCAATGATTCCTTGTGTGACGGACATCAGTGATTCCTTGTGTGAGGATATCAGTGATTCCTTGTGTGAGGGACATCAATGATTCCTTGTGTGAGGATATCAGTGATTCCTTGTGTGAGGGACATCAATGATTCCTTGTGTGACGGATATCAGTGATTCCTTGTGTGACGGATATCAATGATTCCTTGTGTGACGGACATCAGTGATTCCTTGTGTGAGGGATATCAATGATTCCTTGTGTGACGATTATCGGTGATTCCTTGTGTGAGGGAAATCAGTGATTCCTTGTGTGAGGGAAATCAGTGATTCCTTGTGTGAGGGATATCGGTGATTCCTTGTGTGAGGGATATCAGTGATTCCTTGTGTGAGGGATATCAGTGATTCCTTGTGTGAGGGATATCAGTGATTCCTTGTGTGAGGGATGTCAGTGATTCTTTGTGTGAGGGATATCAATGATTCCTTATGTGAGGGATGTCAGTGATTCCTTGTGGTAGGGATATCAGTGATTCCTTATGTGAGGGATATCGGTGATTCCTTGTGTGACGGATATCAGTGATTCCTTGTGTGAGGGATATCAGTGATTCCTTGTGTGACGGATATCAGTGATTCCTTGTGTGAAGGATAAATACATTGGGTTTTTAGTTGTGTCTGGCTGTGTCTAGACAGAGACTAAGAAGATTATTTTATCATTATTAAAGAAGCATGCTTTCAAAATTTTCTACTTCAGGCCAGAAGAGACAAGCTTATCTGACAGAGGTACAAAGACTGAAGGATACAGGCCAGTTGGACCCCCCTGGCAGTGGACCAAAGGGCTCACTTACCATAAGTGACATCAGACTGCCTCTCAAAAAGGATTTTGTTACTAGGATAGGTACAGCACAAGGTAAGACAGCCTTGGTTGCTAGGATAGAAAACAGAGGATGAGAGATGTGTTGTTACTAGGATAGGTAACACAGGGTAAGATAACCTCTGTTACTAGGATAGGTAACACAGGGTAATATAACCTCTGTTACTAGGATAGGTAACACAGGATAAGAGATGTGTTGTTACTAGGATAGGTAACACAGGGTAAGATGACCTGTGTTACTAGGATAGGTAACACAGGGTAAGATAACCTCTGTTACTAGGATAGGTAACACAGGGTAAGATAACCTCTGTTACTAGGATAGGTAACACAGGATAAGAGATGTGTTGTTACTAGGATAGGTAACACAGGATAAGAGATGTGTTGTTACTAGGATAGGTAACACAGGATAAGAGATGTGTTGTTACTAGGATAGGTAACACAGGATAAGAGATGTGTTGTTACTAGGATAGGTAACACAGGTTAAGACATCCTTTTAACTGTTATTGTTTGAGAACTTGCCTTATGTCATTTGATGCACTTGACTTGACTTCTTGCTTTAGCGCTGGTAAGACACAGCTGAGAAATCATAGGATATAATACACAATACTGTGACATCTTAGAGTTGCTCATTCTAACTAGGACCTTCATTCCTTAATTGATTATACTATTGGGATTTAGGCTGAAAAACACTACTCCATTATATTAGTCAGTAGCTGTGAAGACACTAACAGGAGCTGTTTTTGATATTACAGATAACACCGTACATTACTTCCTGATGTTGATACGGAACCACACACAAGTGATTGTTACTCAGATGCTGTCCACACATGACCCGATGATGAGGGGCAGTCTTGACTTTCCAAATCTCATTAAGATTCACGGCATATCAGGCAGCTTTAAACTTTGTATGGAAATCTATAGTATGGTGAGTTTTATTATTCAAGACCACTCATCAGAATAAACCGTAAGCATTATTTTGTCGGTGGATATTTATTAAATGAAATGAGAATATATATAAATTGAAATAAATTTGTTAGCATTTTGAAAAAAAGGAAGAAACAAATAAAAGTTTCCAAGAGATCATCTACACCATACAATCAAGAGGTTGTTTAAATTAGATCATGTAAAAAAAGTTAGTTTAGTTTTTTGTTCTGTTTTTTTTTTTTTTTTTTATCCTAATAAGTATTGCACCGTATTTTACAGTCTGTTTCAAAGGAGTTTTCTACAAAAGACAAAAAGAAGAAAACACCAAAGAAACCATTGAAATCAACAAGTCTGACAGGTGAGAAACATCTACAATATTGTCGGTTTCCATGTCAGGTTTTTAGTTTTAATGTTTTCCTAATCAAATCAACTCTAATCAGATAGCTGAGAGGATGTAGGTCACATTAATTGTTAGTAGTGGTAGATCTCAAATATGATATGCACAATTGGTATTCAAAAGATTTAGACAGACGGAAGAAAATGAATAAACATTTCAGTAATGAAAACCTGCCACCGTACTATAGTTAGAATGGAGATATTGACAGGTGATTGGACTAGAAGTCTATTTACTGATATATATATACAGTATCATATTGACACTTGAGTTTCCATTTAATGCATGAATTATGAAATAAGTTAAAATGAAAATTTCTTCAATTCACTTTATATATGACACAGCAAGTGGAACCAACTTAGTAATTTCAGCTCTATATCAATGCATTCTGTGAGTGTGTAACATCTCTTCATTATCCAAGCCCTAAGTGGTCAAGGATATATTACACATATGTGAAAAGTGAAAATATGAGATAGGTATATTCATTGCATATCAAGCCAATCATTTAGTTTGCAGTCTGGTGTGAAACTCTGAGCCTGATTTACTTTGTTTTTTACATATCAATTAGATCATTACAGTGGAGTGTTATTTTCCACACATGTATTTTTGTAAGTGAATCATAATTGTGTTGACAGGTCCAAGTCCTGGGGGTCCAACTGCTGTTAGAACAACAAGCTTCACTCTCATCACCTCCTTACCCATCACAATGAGACACCTGGACAAAAGCAGCTTCACATTAGAGAGGGTTGGTATAGTCTCTGGCACTAAAATCATTTGTCTCTTGAGGAACATTAGCAAAGCAAAATAGTCTCAATATGTTTCCTAGGAAAGATTAGCAGGGCAAAATAGTCTCAATATGTGTCTCCTAGGAAAGGTTGGCAAGGCTAAAATAGTCTCAATATGCATTTCCTAGGAAAGATTAGCGAGGCAAAAATAATCTCAATATGCATCTTGTAAGGAAGATCAGCAAGGCAAAAACAGTCTCAATATGTGTCTTTTTGGGAAGATTAGAAGGACAATGATAGTCTCAGTATGTGTCTTGTAGGGAAGATTAGCACAGCAAAATAGTCTTAATATGTGTCTCCTATCGAAGATTAGTAAGACAATTATGTGTCTCCTGGTAAGACTAGCAATGAAAAAATAGTTACAATGATTGTCAGAGTATTTGGTCTTGATTTGCAATTGATATAAATCATATCAATCCTGTCTTTTGATTGTTTATTTGAAGATCTGTCCATGATACCTATAGATATGATTCAATGAATATTACTTGAAATAATGATTGCTTCCTGTGATATCTACATTAGCTTAATAATTTCTTTACAACAGATACCCTACCTGTCACCACTGCATGGCACCATTTACATGAGACTCAAGTGCTTGATGGAGCAGAATGTAGAAGAACGTGGATTCCTGGTAATGAAAAAATTGTCACACAATTTGACAATATTCTATCTTTTTAAGAATTTCATAAAAATACTGTTATTATCAGGTGTCGTTTATCATATTTTCATAAAACAAGTATCAAGTAGAATGTCACCAGTAGAAGATTTATATCCTGATTGCTAGGTTTCAGTCTCAGCCTTGTCACTTTTCAACTTCGCATATATATCTAAATCATAATTAGGCTTCAGATGCAGTCTGGTGACTATTAGAGCAGAAAGGAACGTTGAAATGTTCACTAATTAATACCTAAGCCTGAACATTCAAATAATAAAATGGTTTCAAATATTTGGTACCTCCCCTTATTGCGAACATGAACAAAATGTGTAAACTGGGTCTGGAAATATTTCTAACAGAATTCAGAGGATGAACATCAGAATGATGGAGACGATTAAGTGTAGCCCAGTTGCCTCTTAGGCACCTAACTGACAAATGTAAATTCACTTTGTGAGCCGTTTGTATTTTTGTTTTATCTCGGCATATAGGTGCATGTTATAGTGTAATATGTAAATGTATGACACAGATCTATGAATCCAATGCATTGTACATCAAAATTAGATTATTTACTGGAATTACAAACAAATTGTTCATTACTCTTTAAAGCAGTAACAAAGATGAGCAGGCAGGCCATCAGGTAGACTTCTGCTGTACGATCTACCTTTTTTACTTCTTGTCCTTCAAAATTTGAATGGTATATAGCTGAGTATATGTATATACATTATAGTCGGCATTACCATCCACATATTCAAATACTTTTCAAATACATTAAAGAATATTTAATTACCAAAATCTGCTATACATTTCAGCTCTAATCACCATCCCACTGTACTGTAAATGTTCTTATTTTGGTAAACACAGTGTACCTTTTTCTAGAATGTATTGGGGGTTTAATAACATGTTATTGTTGGTTCTATCTACAGACAATGTTTGAGGATGTCAGTGGTCTTGGGGCGTGGCATAGGAGATGGTGTGTACTCACTGGTAACAAACTCTGTTGGTGGAAATACCCTAACGACGAGACAAGAAAGGTGAGGTGGCCAACAGCTACTATGATATCAAGAATAGAAGACAGTAGAAAGTATACTTGGTGTAATCATTGTAATTATTCAGTAAGACAATCTGTAATGTCTAATTTGGTTTTTTATGTTATACAAGTATAAATCCAGAAAATATATCAGTTTGGAAGGAAAGATATTTTATCATAAACTGATAAATATTTTGTATGGGAAAGATGGAGCATATTGAAATATAAATTGCTAAGATTAAATTGCAATGTTTCTTATATTAGATCTGTTTTATAACCTGATGAGTTGTGGGGCTACTGAACTAACTCCTATTCCTCCCATGCTGTTGATTTAAGAACATCTCTTTATTTGTGTTTGTTGATGTATTTTGTGGTGTAGGAACCAATAGGATTAATGGACCTGAAAAGATGTATAACAGAGAAGGTTGGTCTGATTCCGCGGGACATCTGTGCCAGACCAAACACATTTGAGTTGGTTACTGTAAGACAGCCACGTAAGGGAGAACCAGACACATTGGTCACAAAAACCTACAACACCATGACAACCACACGGTTAGTTATCTCATTAAAAGCTATTTTGTAACTGTCAAAAAATCTTCAGTAATTTCATTGAGGCAAAAATATTCCTTTGATGTGTGTTGCAATGTACTTGTTCATTACCAGTACATGAAACAATGATGTATTTTAAGGAAACATGAATATTACTAATGTTTTAAGAAAAAGGTTTTTTTATATTGTAGACACAGGCTATCTGCTGATACTAAAGAGGAGAGGATCATGTGGTGCAACAAAATCAACAGAGCGCTGGCCAACATACGCACCTGGCACTCTGATGCCATGCGACCCGTTAAAGCCTCCAGGATAAACTGATGTGTTTCTTTGTCTGCAAAATTTTACACGCATGTCTTTCATCATTCATCTAAAATCATTAGAAAGCATGGTGGTAGATTGCCATTTTTGCTTTGTCGTTTTGCTCCAGTGCTACAAAATCGTAAATTTTTAACCATGTTTTTAGAGTCTTAGTATAATTAACTCTCCTATCATGATATTATAAAATTAATCAGAACTGGTATAATGATTAATGTACTTGGCTGATTGAAGATGTACCTCCTATTACTTATATATATATATATATGCAGGCTCCATAACGTCAACTTTTTAGGTTTTCATAACAAGGTAGATCTATATAACACCATAGTCCTCTTTATCTGTGATTATGTGCATAGTTTGTGTAATAGCTCATTTGCCATAATTAGCCCATCGTTGTTTATTACTGCAATAAATCTATCTCCCTACTTTGAGTTTGAGGTGATGGGCTCCTTGTAGGATAAATAGGTTAAACAATGTCTGTGCTTCCCGCAGTTTGTGATTTTCTCTCTGATTTCTTTCTTTTTTATCCTGTTGTCACATCTATCCTATATAGTCGTAAGGTATGGATTGCTTTAATCTCATCTAGTATTATATATGTGTCAATGTATTTTAAGAACTTTTCTTTTACTTTCTCCTTGTCTTTCTTTTCTGTCTTTCCATGTGTATTTGTCAATATAGTAGAGGTGTGTGAAATGTTTGTGCCAGTGACTATAGCATTGTCTATTTAATGTATACAAAAATAGTATCAATAGACTGGGATTTACGACTCTTCATGCAGGACAGGTGTTCAGTGGTAAAATTTGCATGTTTAGGACGATAGCCCAGACTTTAAAAAACTTATTATGTATCCTTATATAGCCCAAGCAGTCAAAACTGTCTTCTACCATTCACTTACGATATGGTTTAAAACAGTCCTTAGTGAATAGCATTGAAACATCGCAGTAAAGGTGCTGTGTGCACCAGGATTTATCGCATTTCATAGGAATGTGTTTCCTACAAACTGGGCATTGATCCTATTTCATGGGAATGTTTCCTGAAAACTGGAACAATTATTATTTTTTTTTTTTTTTTAAGGTTGGGATCTACTACTCAGATTTGTAATCTTAAATCACAAATCATTAAAAATGTTCATATCTAGATAGAATTCTTTCATAGAAATGTGATAATGTAGGTATATATATGTATTATATGTAGCATTTACAAAGAGCATGGCCCCAGACTCATCTGTGAGTATGTCAAACTATCGTCAGATTTAACAGGCCTGGACTTTTTAAATGATGGCCTGTACAGGAGTGAGAGTAAGCTCTGGAAGATAGATTTTCAGACCAGGTCTGAATCTCTTAAATATGTTCATATTAAATGTATAAGACTTGATGAGACTGAATTTATATCCTGTTTATCTGTCTTAATGATTGGTTCACAAATAAGCTGTCTTGATAAGTTGCTGATGTTTGAACATTTGGGCCAGGTGGTATGTTCTGCAGCAAATATATCCTTTGTGTATCACTAAAAAATAGAATTTGTGTATCACTCAAAAAGGCACATTTTGCATTTCTGAACAGAATGAAGGAACAAAATATATTTGATATTAGATGTATCCATACTTTAATGAGGCTTTTTCCACTAACTGCTGGAAAGTTTAGTGAGGTCATTGAAGGAGTCGGTATAGCATGTCTAATATCTTGTATCTTTTATTGCATTGTAATTTATTGTTATCAGAAAGATTGATGAGCGAGTTGCTCATGTGTCAGGTTTCTAATAAATCATTTTTAACTGACAAATATTTTAGAGTTTTCATTGTTAATTTTACTTGTCCTTGACTGAAGATAGTAACTACCTCTACAAATGTACAGCCAGAAACTGATCTCACTTTCAACTACTATTGGTACATATAGCTCTCATGTCCTTGAATCTCTTTGCATTTAAAAGAAACGAAATCCCTGCAAATCTGTTTTAAAATGTTAAATAATGCAGATTTTTCACCAAAGAGATTATGGCGTGCCTGAAGAGATAAGATTTTAGAAATGAACTGAGCTAGTTACAATCTTCTGTCAAAAAACAAGATAAAGACACTCCCATTTTGATAACACTAGTTTCTTGGTCAATATTTCAATTTCAGTGCTTCTGCTAGGATTCAAACCCAAGACCTTTGGTTCATTAGTCTTATGCTCAACTGATCAAGCAAAAGAGACTAGCTGAACAGTATATTGAGGCTAGTATTTACCAGGGTTACATACTCCCCTCTCCAGGAAAGAACCTATCAAGTTTGCAAAAGTGTTGCAATGTTTATAGGAATAGCTAAGCATTACTCCAAAGTCCCTACACTGGCACCAAAATAATGGAAGTCATTTATTTCCATGCTGTCACTGCCATTCAAATCCTGGGACTTCTGGTTAATTGGTCTTAACTACAACGATCAAGCTAAAGAGAAGATCTCTCTAGCCGAGCGATATATTGGGGATAGTATTTCCCAGGATTGTAATTAAATGATTACTAATTGGATTCAGTAGAAACTCTTTACAGTAGATAGCTAAACTTTGACCCGTAAGTTTTTTTTAATACCTCTACATGCTCATACGTGAGTGTTATAACATTCCAACAACAACAAAAACAAATAAAACGTAATAATTTTATTTACATTAGAATGAACAGAAATGACAACATTTCTGCCTAATTTCATACACTTTTGATTTGTTCTGACAAATTATATGTATTTATCATTCAGACACATTCCAAAAGTTTTAATTCATACATACACACTTTTAAGACTTTTTAACACTTTACAACACAATAACAAACAACATCAAGTCATGAGAATGCCTCCACTCAAACCTTAGACAAAATCTGATGAAATCTTATTTTTATGATTAACACTGACAAGGATTAGTTTGGATATCGTGACTGCACACTTTCTTCATGATAAAAAGCACTTACTTTTGAAAAAATATAGTATCAATGATAAAAAGTTGAAACAAAGCAATGACAAATATATATACACAAAGTTATATAACATTAATCTCTTACATCTTATTACACAGTTTGTGAACTGCATTTTCTGAAGTAGTGATCTCTTATAGTCATAAACTTTCGGCTAACTGCAAAAAATACTTTCTCTAATAAAACATTCAAGTTTGTAAAACTAGATCAATTGATATAGGCCTGTATATGCCAGTGAAACCCGTTTTGTTGTGTTGACTTCATCGATGTATTCTATATATAATATATATATATTCATATCGTTATTTTATTTCAAACCTTGGGGGGAAAAAAAGAGTCACAGTACTATCTTCAGACACTATGAAATGATGAGCCATGTACTTTAATACTGCAAAGTGAACACAACAAGTTAAGATTAGTTCGATTTATTGTAGCTTTACATCCTATTAAGAGCCAGGATCATTAAAGGATGTGTCAGGTTTGGGTGGTGGAGGAAAGCTGAGTTCCCAGAGAAAAACTATCAACTTGCGTCCATCACCTGGTGACTGCTCCACGTAGGCCTCAAACACTTGACCCAGAGGTGGAGGGTTAGTGATAAAGATAAAGACAACAAAACGCCTTGACCACTCTGGTACCACTGCCCCTAAAACAACATCAATGGTGGAATATCTGATAAATGCCAATACAGAATTTGTATAAAATGTTTTCTTGCGGCCCTGTAACACAAGCCGAAACAACTCACAGCAAAGAAAACACTTAAACACACCACCATTATCAATTACCTGTAATTATTTGATATATACCTGGCACTTTTCCATGGAATTTTATAGAATAAATGTTCTTATATTAAAACTGATAAGAAAATTATGTATGACATTTTAATGACCACATGGTCACCTTCAAATGACTGACCAGTACAAAGCACACCAGCACAAATGCGTTCAGTGCATAATACGGGAAAGAATCAACAGGACTATCTAGTTGTACCAGTACACCAGGATCATTAGGGTGGAAAATGGCATGATGACTGACAACAAGATCGCAGTGCTATATTTTTGGCTCTATTTTGTGTTATTCATTCATTTAATGAAAGTGTTCAATGAAATGTTGCACATTATTCTCTTACTGGTCGCGATATAAAGAACTTTTATTGAATGTTACAAAATATTTACATAGACGTAAATGACAATCAACACCAAGTAAAATTTCAACTGTCATCAAGTGGTCAACCATTAAAACATGATTGGCAAGCAATATGTTTGCCTGCAAAGCTATATCATTTAAATGACCATAATTTGTTCCACACCATGATAGTTCAATGCTTAAAATTCTAAACTGTTGTATATATGGTCCGGAGGGGACATTTCAAAATGGCAGCAATGAAGACCTATATGGTAGTACCAACATTCTGACCTTAATCTCTACAATCTCTATGACTTATTGTGCGATGTTCTGCATCAGAGATCTCGTGACTGATCATGACTCACCCCATCATCCAAGTGGAAGGTACAAAGAAGCTAGAAAATTTATTCAATAAATGTGTGTATTTCACATCTTATTTATACAGTAAGTATCAACGTATACTATTCATTCAAATTTAGAAGTGTTTTTCAATGGAGGGGGCTTTCAGCAGAAATTTAAAAAAAACAAAATGTCCACTCTGTTGACACATTGTTTCATTTTAGCAGAAAAAATTGTACAAATAATGTCAAAGAATAACTTTTATAAGTAAATCAGTACACAATGTGCAGGCATCACTCCATTGTCTGATTTCCATCGAAGCACACTTCCAAATGACTGTAAAGTTGACGTTGCTCAAAATGTCTGCTAAAAGACACTATAACTATTTTGTAAAAATTGTCTCTGAAACACTTGATAAATGTATTGAAATCAAGTACATTGCTTCTCAATTGTTTACGTGCCATAATCTTGAAATATCCTCTCCAGACTACGTATAAAATCAAAAATTAATTTAATGTTTTACTGCATGCTGTTTCAGCAGGAAATTCAGTAAATTGATAACCACACCAGAGGGAGGTAAAGCCTAACTGTGGTTATAGTATAGTTAGAAAGCCACAAAACTCTGCTAATTTCATTACACTGCAACAACAAGAGCAAAATCTCTGGTGTTTCCGACGAATAGGTAAATAGTTTCGTTGGACAAACATCAATATTTTGTCACAGGACCAACAGATATCAACAGAAATATTTTGGAGATATGTCATGATCTAAAGTTGAAAAATCTGGTACACTGATAAACCTGTAAACGTATTATATCTCACAATTGTAATACTTCTGTATAATGCTAAAGTCCAATCAAAGGGCTGGGTCAGAGCCTGTATGTTATATAAATATAACAGACAGACGTAC
The DNA here is from genome assembly GCF_031769215.1 of Ylistrum balloti. Lineage (NCBI taxonomy): Eukaryota > Metazoa > Mollusca > Bivalvia > Pectinida > Pectinidae > Ylistrum > Ylistrum balloti. The sequence continues at coordinate 761,687 of NW_026782507.1, forward strand.
AGGTGTAAATTTTATCAATACTTACATATGAAGTAATTTTTATAACATCTTACTTAAACCCGACAAAATAATGGTGGGACATTTCACATTGATGGATCACATTTTACATGACGCCATAGTAACAGGGATTGTGAAAGAAACCAGCTGTCGTCTTTGAACAGAAAAGAGCTGGATACACATGTTTCAGACCACTGTTCCAGATGGTCTCAACATAATTTCATAATGGCTAATACGAAGGAAACACCACAAAGAGAAACCAAATGGACAACTGTGAAGATGGCAATCCCCTGTATCAAATGTGGAAAAAAGGTCTGTGCATCTATGCAACCTTAGAAGACACGCCAACATGGCTCATTGCCTTATTGCTACTTGGTACAGATGTAAAATATGCAAACACAAATACGACAGAAAAGAAACCTACAATCACCATTTAAAGAATATGCGTCCTGGATACAGTGTGGAGCTGGAATTGTTTAAAGATGAAACAAGAATGCAAGCAAAAAAGACAGACAACTATTGTCCCTTCCAATCTCTAACAAGGAAACAAATAAACCAGGTAAAATTCAGAATTGGACTGGACAGTATGGTCGGTCCACAATACAAGCAACATCAACCTGTTTTGGACATCATTATAGAATTACTGAAGGATGATCTAGCCCTTCTGACAGTGAGGACACTGCTTCCTCGCCTATCCCCAAGAAATGGACAACTGCAATTGCAGGACATCAGAGTCCTCTACTAAAGCAGACATAGAAGATGTTAATCCAGAATACAAACCAACACAGAAGTCAGAATCTATGTCTACTTTGTGTCAAGATGAACTGGTCCTATGAATTGGTTTATCACTAGTTTGCTAAACTTGTTAATTTTGTTATTTCATTTCTTTGATTTGTATTCATCTGAAGAGACATTCAATTTTCTCAGTAATTTTACCATGAAAGAAGAAGTTAACCCACAAGGTTTAATTGCTAACCCTTATAGAGTCTATAAAAGGCCAAAGAAGGTCACACACATGATCCCCTTAACTAAGGTCACAATACCTATATGTTTGTCCACATTCTGCATAGTTTAGGAGAACATTTTCTTACTTGAGAGTCCTGATGAAGCCCACAGTTCTGGCTGTAACCATTTGATGATACATGATAAATAAATATTAACTTACTTCAAGCTTGTTGTGATCATCATTCTACTTGGCTTCTATCATTAATGTAACATACTCCTGTGGTAAAGTTAAACACCATGCATCAAGAGTTTCAATTTCTTTTTCAGTGGTATGTTCTTAATTGATTGCCAATTAATTGTTTAACAAAGAAGAATCTTACCAGGAAATATTTCTCTTAAGGTAGAGAATGTTGGATTCCTTTACTTCTAAATCAATGTGTTGAGGAAAAGTAATGCTGTTTAGAACATCCTATAAATAATGATATTATCTTATTTCAAAAGGTTATTTTAGGACTTTAAAGTATTCTTTGTGACATTACAATTATGGAAAATAAGGGAGGGTAGTAGAGCCGACATCATTAACTGTTAAATGGTGGATAGATAGGTCCTAGGCCTCTCACCTGTATACCCGAGGGTACGCAAGGGATTGATGCGATAGGGTGAGCTAAAATCCGCAGAATTGATCATAAGAGGCTGGAGGCGGTTTCTAGCTTGGAAGGCCAAGTTTTTAGGGCGAAACAGCTAGACAATACCTCATAAACTACTAGAAACTGCCTCCAGTCTGTTGTAATTGATTCTTCGCATCATAGAAAATGTCTAGAGTGGCCTAGAATCACCTCCTGCTGTGGTCACTGAAGAGTGAAAAAACAAACGTCACCATGGACACCAGCGACTAATCAGGAGACACCATTTGGCTGTAGTTACCTCCTGTGAGATCTATTGTGTTACATCAAGTCCAGGTATAATAACACACCACAAAGACAACCATGCTGAACTATGATCTAAAATTAAGTGGTGCATACAATACTGTTGTTGATGACTTATGTTGGGACATTTTAAAGTAAAAATGCTGACAAATTTGTCAATGAAGTAGGATATACATAAAGGAATTAAGTCTGCAATATTCCAAATGTCTTCTCTGTCACCGACTTCTTTTCCTTGGGCTACCTCGTAGTCCTAATTCTAACCGTCCATATAGTCATGTGGTCGGTCGTGGTTTTAAAATCAACTTCCCAGTCTGGAAAAAAAAAAAATCACCGTTAAATCAATAAACGCATGGTAGTGACTGTTACTAAAATAAGAGCACAGATTTTTGTTCATGCTGATAATTACACTATTTGAAGGGGAATATATCATATAACGTGTGGTATCATCAATGCCTCTCTTGTCCCAAAAGTCTCCAGTCAGTATCATCACTCTAGCAATTGAATTTCTTGTGGAATTTTGACCAGTGCCCATTTAAAAATCACATCCGAGATTCACTTTCAGGGTTGTAAGGCTAAGGTCAAGGTCACCTTTTCCATACACAGAAAATTAACATTACCTTGCACTTCATTTCATCAGATCTTTGATTAAACTATTTCCATTTCATTGACTCTATTTTTGTCGTGTTTTGATTTCTAAATGAGCGATGATCCTTCTGTATGTGCAGGTCGTGTACAAGTACATTTCAAATGAGTTCTTGATTAAGAGGCTAACATGTCAAGGTTATATTATTACATAATGTAACCCAATCCGTAACATCACTACCAAATGCCAAGTTCATTACCTAGTGTGTTTCAGGATGCATATATCAGGATTAATGTTACTTGAAAAGCATTTCAATTCACTGACATCACCAAACAGATTTCATTTCTTAAGGGATTTGATCAAGTTCATTAACATCAGCCAACTGACTTCATTTCTTAAGGGATGTGATCAAACTCATTCACATAAGCCAACTCACTTCATTTCTTAAGGGATTTGATCAAGTTCATTAACATCAGCCAACTCACTTCATTTCTTAAGGGATTTGATCAAGTTCATTAACATCAGCCAACTGACTTCATTTCTTAAGGGATTTGATCAAACTACATTATGAGAATAAAAACGTATCTTGAATGAGTTAGTATTTCAGCAGTCAATGTAATTTACTTTTTTATAGAAAAACATCCATACATTTAGCAAAATAATGCAAGTGGACAACGATTTCTCAGTCTGTGGAGTAAGAGACTTTTCAACCTTAGGTGAAATTCTTACGAAGGTGCACGATTTGATCCCTTCTTGGGACACTGGTCTCCAAAGAAGCCAAAATCACAGACCTTTCTTTGCATTTGATGTATCCTTGATCAAAACACCTGAGCTCTGTTGCTCTGAAAAGCATGCAGTGGGCCTCCTGCATGATGTTCACTGAAATAGTCACTGGTTACGAAGGGACCCCACCTCAAAAACAACCTGGCTGTTCTTAGGGCATTAAACTCAGCAAGAAATATCTTCATTTCTTAAGAGATTATGATAATACTATCCAAAGGTTATGGCTGATAAAATTGCTGAGTACATCTCAATGTTAAATTTATTTTCTATCTAAAACTTTATGAAACAAGAGTGATAAATATAAGTAGAAATAATGTGTTTTGCAATTGTTGTACATAAAGTTTATATTTCTATCTAAAAGTCTTGACCAATCGCTATTCATTGAATGATAATCCCCTCACTTTCACTTCCACAAACTACCATGTATGTACTTACATCATCACATGACATGTTATAATCAGCTAGCACTTGGCGACACCTGGAGGCTATTCTGGGAACTGTCAAGGTCAACAATTAGGTATGTTTTCATAAATGAATATAGAAATTATTAGAGCTCCTTTAAGTCATTAAAAATGTTTAAGACAAATAGCACAAAAGACATTTGACAATCAGACAATAAAACCGTATACTTCAGAGAATGAATTAATTGGTATATAATTATATCAATTTTCATATTCTAAATTTGAAGTGCTAATGGAGATTTTTACTGCTTGTGACAGATGGTTCCTTCTATCTCCAGCTGAATATAGCATAAAACATTTTCTACAGATTGGTTAAGTATATTTAACTGAAGTTCTTTAATCACAACCAATAAGAAAATCGTAAGTGACATTCCGATGACTATAATGTCATCTCCATCAGATCAATGACAAGTGAATATGACAAGCTGAATTTATTTTGTTCAACTGAAGGATACATTGATGGTGATACAACTCTTTTATGAATTCCACAAAGAAACAGCATGACCAGCATTATGCAGCTGATGGTGAAGAATGGATGGTTCAGGAGGGACTGGGCAAAGGGGATCTGGAATACAAGTCATATATTACACTAAATCTGTGTCATGAACATTACTGAACTCATTATGATGTAATACAAATCTTGTGGTATAATACAACCCATGTTAAGAATATAAAAAATCTGATATCCAAATATGTCATAAGTCATATAAAGTACTGATTTTTAAAAATTTCATTATCAATTGTCCAAATTGTTCTTTTCTTTATATTGTCTTAAATGTATAACAATGTTTGCCATGATGTTACCGTCTGACTTTTTGGTATTACAGTAACAGAGAAGTATGTACCTGTGTAGTCTGTGGATCCCATATCCATGTCCATGCTCCAACAGCTGTACATACCGACATTACAATGAGTACCACTGAAAGGGGGAAAAAAACCATTCTTGGGAATATATTCAAAATGTTTTGTGATACAAAGTTACCAGTTATAATAAGATATCTAATTTGATAGTTGCATACAATCTCCAGTAAATTGCAGTAATGGTAATTCATTAAACAAAACCTACTTCTCCATAATCGTGCAGTTGGCTGAAGTTTGTCGATCACCTCAGTCAGTCGTCTCTCAAAAGCCTTCAAATCTGAAAAAAAGGAAAAAACATACTAAATTTAGTTTCAAAACTAACTACAGCATATATAGCTATATTACCTGATCAGACATATGTGATAACGAAATTATATACTCTGACTGGTTAAGATTGATATCATTATCTAATAATCAGTGGAATAAGTATATCATTCTTTCTTTACATCCAATGTCACATAGTAAGCCAGGCAGATTGTCTGAAGCATTTCTTTGTAAAGAGTAAAAGGAACATCTTCAGAAAGAAAAGACTGTCTCGATTTTGTGCAATTTCTTTGTGTTTTACAACTTAGCATGCCCTATATAAAACATCATATCTCTGGCATCTGATGTTGGTTTTGGCACCACTTTAGGTTAATTATCAACTTCTGTTGAACCTGTTTCCAACAAAGAGAATTTGAATGGTTTCTAATGCTTTTGAAATTGTTTTTCAGGTTTAAACAAATGTTTTAAAATAAAAACTGTTTCAGCAAATATTTTAAAACAAACACTGTTTAAAAAAAAGAGATGCGAACACCAACAAAATTAATTGTATTAAAAAATGTTCATGTTTTACATAGGGCACATTTAATTGGTAAATAGACGTTCAATAAGGTGTTTCCAACCTGTTGTAGTTGAGTGGGAGTGATTGACATGGTTAGTCCCAAAAGGATGACAAGGATACTTTACATTACTCATTCCAATAACATTTGATGTTATTTGACCACTTTCAAGGTAACTAGAAACAGTGATATGAAAACGATATACATTGCTGGAAGATATTACACTTGGGTCACTAATCACATCCAATCACATGTATGGCTTCACGAGTACTCTTGGGATTTCCCACCGTCTCCAAACGTCTCTGAATATTCCCCAAATTTAAACATATGCTTGATCGTTTCGGACACGAGTTTAAACTTCGACGCTACAATTCTATGTTTGACGCTACTAATTCTTCCTTAGTTGATGTACTAGTTCTATTTCTTAAATTTTGTTATTCTTAGTTTGAATACCCAATCAAATATACAACAGACTCTCCAGTGTTTCGTTGTTTATATGACAGTTCGAAGTAGTAAACCGGGAGTCGGGCTTCTAGTAAATGTCAGCTGACTAGATTGGTTGCTTCTTAAACCCCCATAGAAAAGACCACGTGTGCAATAATATATGTTTGACAGAAACTCAAGAGGAGAATCTTAATTTTTGTCAGATGACTACCTTCTGTTTGTTCTGCTGACATTATTCGGTTTCTCTTCATTATTCGAGACTGAAAAACTTAAGACGTCTAACTTGATTAGCTTTCTCTATAACAACGCAACCAATCAGAATGTTCGTTGCAAGAGTAAAAATTGTCTTCAGAAAGAGGCTTCGCAGTGCGAATATATTATGCGTGAGCCCTAGCAGGCTTCGGATTTCTTTGTTTTCTTCAATACAGTTTTTGGTAAGTATCTAAATATATTAGCTCAAACGATTTAATTATTATTCCTCATTTCAGAATATGACTCAGAGATTTTTTGGATCATTTGTGCATTTTGCGATCATTTTGGAGGCGCACCAAACCACATGCTTTGCAGTCGCGGCCATTTTCCCGTCCTGTCTTACCGGGTGTAAATGTTAAGGAAAGCAACATGAAAAGGAATACTCACGAGACATATAATAAAGACAACACTTCTAGTCACTGCTCCAGTTGTTTGGTCAAATAATTGATTTGTTATTTTATTAATTGCTATTAATAATAGCCAGTTCGATGTCCAAATGTTTACAACAGCTAGGCTATTTATAGACTGGCTGTTCATAAACAGGTGTACACTGTGGTTTTATACCTACTCCTGCAAAATTTCTTCTTACGGTAAATACATCACACTGCTGATGTTTAATTCACAATATTGTCAATAATGTTCGGGTCGGCAGAAAATATTCTGCCACTGTAAATTTCTTAAAAATCTCAGAGACGGTAAATCAACCTTTACATATTTGCATATGTGTGCACTTGGCTATAGCACGATATGAACAAACAAGAAAGTATTATTCAAGGTACAATAAGTGACATCCAACATGTGAGTCTATATCAAGGTACTGTTTGCATTGACACGGTGATGGTTCATTGCCAAAAGGACTTGTTTCACTTGACAAGATTACACATGTTGATCATGTTTATTTTACTGTATGGAGTATCAGCACAAGATAGCAACACACATATGGAAGTGTCATGTGGAATTCATGATTGTTATAATTAAATTTATAAATGACAGAACATCATGTTCATGAGGTTTTTAAGGTTAGATAAAGCCACAGTGTCTTGTCACAATGTTGAACAAGATATTAAAAAAAAAAACCTTTTAATGTTACCTGCATTTACTAAAACAAGACCAAAGCAATTTGACATTCTCCCATGTCTGGTCGTGGAAATGGAATAAATATCATGTCTTTATTATCATTGCTCTTGTATTATCATTTGACATGTTGTTTTCGATAATGATCAGATCAGGAGATGTGTTCCAGATCATGATCATAAAATTTGTCTTGTTTAAACCATTCATATAATGTGAATAATAAATCTGGAAATATGTACAGAAGGTATACAGAAGTTTTTTCCCTTTTTTATGTAGTAAAGGGAGATTGAAGTTTTCATTTAATTCATTCATTCCAATTTCATCCTTTTGAAATTATTTCGGTACCTTTTTCGCATCTTTCTTTTCGAGGATTTGCTGGCTTACTTTAATGGAGAATGGCATAATTGGTAATTTACGGATTTTTCGGAATTTTTTTTGACTTTTGTTTTTTGCAGCCAGACAGCTTCTGTAATAGTGGAATTAACAATTTTGGTATGCATCTTCTATCATTTCCCTCAAAATTCATCCATTGCAGAAGCTTTTTCTGTGATAGATATTGACTAAAATATGGCTTTCATTTGAACTTTAAGATAAAGAAAAATCTTGTCATTACATCTTCCTAACTTTGTAGCAAGATTGTGTAAGTATCATACTTGTATTATGGTGGTTGTGATATGTTGGAATTATTTGTTATTGGAAATCTTATGCAAAGTTCAAGCTACTTGTCAGATTTCAATTACCACTTCTATGCAATTATCGCACTCCGAGTCTTGATGTTTGGAAAGCAGCTTTTCTACCAGTATTCAGGAATAAATTATCAAAATGAGAAAAACGAGGACCTCTGCAAAAAAACAAAAATTGTAGATCCTGGTACACATGCATGAGAAAGTTCTGAAATCTTAATAAGGAAACATATTCAAAGCTCATGACACTGACACAGATCATCACAGATTAAACAGTATCTGCCCTGATGGAAGAGCAATGGCGATATACATATACTGAAAAAATATCTATCAAATCTTCTATTCATTTTTTTAATTCTCAGTTTTGAGATAGTTTTGGTAAAAAACATATCACTCTGCACTCATAAGTGAATAGTTACCATTTTCAACTATCAAGAGGGATAGTACTGAGATTTGGGTTACCCAGGATAGTTAATAGCAGAAATGTTGTTTGTGATAGTAGATGTTGACATGTTCTAATGTGATGGTATTATGTGTTTCAGCTGTAGTCTGTTTCAGAGTCATTGATTTGATACAATGGGATCAAGGTCCCGATCTCGTAGTAATAGTCCAGCCCAGGTGGACCAATTTGGACGAGTTATACCTAAAAAGCGTAGTCGAAGCCGTGATGGAGACAGATCCCGGAGCTCAAGAAGTAGAAGCTCACGTAGGAGTCGAAGTCGAAGTCCGTACAGAAGTCACAGGCATTCAAGAGGTCAACGCAGTAGGAGTCCAAAACCAGTGCTAATGAGAAACATTCCGAAAAGCAAACGACGTGTCTTCAAAAGAGACAGTCATGACCGATTGGTGTCTGTATCACCTTCTTCATCTTCATCTAGATCACCTACACCCCCTCGATTTCCGCGATATCTTCCTTCAAGAAGTCCAACAAATGAAACCAACGTGAATGACCCAGACCTGATGAAATCACGAGTATTTATCGGAAATTTGCCTTATGACAAAATAACAAAGGCAGAAATGGAAGAAATCTTTTCCAAATATGGAAAGATTCTAGGTATGCTATATTCTTTATATTTATCATTTAATTGAAAATTTAACCTTTCTTTCTATACCTCATGTTGGATGGAACTAAAAATTTGTTACATATATATGCATAATTTCTTTACCTATGACAATACAAATATTAATATTTAGTGAAGGAACTTACAAATTTAGAATATGTCTTCAAGGATGTGAAAACAAAAAAGACAAAAGAAATAAGTTTCTGGATTAAAATGCATCTAATGTATCTTATGACATCTAACTTAATTCCAGTTCAAATTTGTTTCATTTCAAATAAATTTCATTATTTAAATATCATCAAAACAATCCGTTAAATATTTTAAAATGTAAATTAAATTAAAATAAGATATAAAATTAAATTAAAATATGCCAAATTCCAGTAAAACAATGCTCATTAATTTATAGATGAAAGTAACATATTTTTGAATATTGCTCACCTGCTTGGGTAAATGTGTTGTCACAATTTACCCATGATAGGTACTGAAATACCTGTGAACATCTCACAGTCACAATTTACCCATGATAGGTACTGAAATACCTGTGAACATCTCACAGTCACAATTAACCCTTGATAGGTACTGAAATACCTGTGAACATCTCACAGTCACAATTTACCCATGATAGGTACTCAAATACCTGTGAACATCTCACAGTCACAATTAACCCTTGATAGGTACTGAAATACCTGTGAACATCTCACAGTCACAATTTACCCATGATCGGTACTGAAATACCTGTGAACATCTCGCAGTCACAATTTACCCATGATCGGTACTGAAATACCTGTGAACATCTCGCAGTCACAATTTACCCATGATCGGTACTGAAATACCTGTGAACATCTCGCAGTCACAATTTACCCATGATCGGTACTGATATACCTGTGAACATCTCACAGTCACAATTTACCCATGATAGGTACTGAAATACCAGTGAACATCTCGCAGTCACAATTTACCCATGATAGGTACTGAAATACCAGTGAACATCTCGCAGTCACAATTTACCCATGATAGGTACTGAAATACCTGTGAACATCTCACAGTCACAATTTACCCATGATTGGTACTGAAATACCTGTGAACATCTCACAGTCAATAAGAGCAGATAACATTATATTCCAGTCATATTTCTGTAAAACAGATTGCAATATAATTATTATCAAATGTTTAGGACATTTGGGATACTTCACCTCTGATTTTAGATTTGAAAGCCAAACAAAATTAACTGAGGCTTCAATGTCGTCCTAATTGTTACAGTACACAAGTCATATGATAGACTTAGCATATCAGCTTCCACATATTTTATTACTGTTGACATAAGTGTATTGCTATAAGGAGATATGGCTCAAACTAATTTGGTCGTTGTCACCTTTTATTGAAGAACATGTAAGAATCCACACCATCATAGATTCTGAAATATGTTAATTGCACAGATATAACAGGAAGGAAACCTTACTTATTCTTTCTTACCAACAGTATGTAGGGTTTCTGCGTTTGGTATACAATGCAAGCAATCATAATATTTCATGTGCACTTGTTGCCCACTGTCTTTACTTCAGAGTCCTATCTTAAGGACTTAAGTTGTGCCATGGCTATTAAATGCCATCGCAATAGATGCTTGTCCCTAGAATTTGTCGAAGTCTTCTTGAGTAAACGACCAAAGATATCTCCTAAATAAAATGACAGTTTTTGCTTAAAGCATGGTCAAATAGTTTTTAGCGCTGAAACAACTATTTGTCGTTTGACTTATGTATTGAAGTTTACCTTAAATGAAAAAATAATCTTAAATATCGGACAAATTGGAATTTTATCGGTGCAAAAATTGCATATTTTCCTAGCCTGCTTTGATCAATATTTCATTTATGGAAAGCCGACAGAAAAAGCAGATAATCACTGTCATCAGTGTGCTGTTCACTAATGGGATTATCATGACAGTTCTAGCTTTGACCTTTAACCGTTACTTAAAAGACTGAAATTTGATTGAAATGCACATGGTTGGAATATATTTTCATAAATATATTGAAATGAAAGTTTCCAGAATAATGCTTCAACAAATGTAACAGACTTTGACTTGAGATTTGCAAGTATTTATTCATATCAATAAGTTAAATCTGTATTATTTTCACGATAACCTTAACAACATTGATTTTGATGTGTGGAATTTTATAAATAGACCGCAGAATTTTTACAGATGCAAATAATAGCAATGTGATCAAATTACACTTTAATATCGGTCACTGTAACCTTTGGGCAGTTCAAATTAAACTGAACACAGTGCTGCCTCTCTGAAAATGTTTCTACAGAGCTGAAAATTAAAGGTTAATGTCTGGTGACTTTAAAATATAATTTACTGGAGTTACCTGATAGATGAGATTATATTTTTTTTTTTTTTTCATCTCAACAACTTTCATAACACAGACTATTGCTTATCTTTTGTATGCATTAATAATATATCACATTTCTGACTGACTCCCTGGCATATTACTTGAATTCCATACTGTCACAAGAATAACATCGCTCATGACATTTGGATACGGTTATACCTTGTATGCGGCGTGAAAATGCAAAATTACATAATTAAGTGGACGAAGCAATATCAGTGGTGAAAACTTGAAAATTACCAAGTGTATCAATACGATACCAGGTATACAGTTAACTGGCTCTCATTTTATTGGTCCAGTCTCCTAATTGTATTATTTAAGTCAATTTCTGTTTAGTTAAACATGGATGACGAGCTTTAAATTAAAATTGTTAGGTAATTAACTTGTTTCTTTTTGTTAATCACTGACAATTGATTTTTACCATCATGATTAGAAAGTTGAGGAAAAGAATTCATTAAAATAAAGAGAAATTGACCAATACATTCAGAAATTTAAACGGAAAAAATGCAATTTGTAGATTGTGATTATGTTAAAAGAAATTTGACATTCAATATATGTAACTTTTAAATCTTCTCCAAGTGAAATAGTTCTATGTGATCTTTACATTCGTGTAATGAGTGCTAACCTCCATCTGGACATGTCCAATAAACTATTATTTATTTAAGAAGTGTTTGTTTTTTCTTGTGATTTCAGAGTGAAAGAGAGATGTATGTGTGTTTATTCCATAAATATATAATCACATTACATGCCAATCAGTGAGTTAAACATTGATTTAAAATATGTAAAACAGTGGACGGTTTAATTGGCATCTGTGTTTACATTGCCGATTGAAAGTAAATTTGTGGGACATTTTTGATAACTTGGGTGTGTCTGTGTGTTCTGTGTGCTAGTTTTTCAAAGTGATATGATTAAGGATTACACTAAAATGGAATGAGCTTCATTAAAGTTCATTCATCTTACTTTGAATTATGATTCAACATGAAAAATGTTAACGCGATATTTGCAGTTATTCATCCCCGTGTAAAATTTTATCGTGTTATTTCGTTTACCGTTGAATCGAACGTGACATCAGTATGAAGCTTTCGATTGTATTGCGCTTAATTATGCTGATGGTATAGGTATGGTATGGAACTTTTAATGCGTGTTTCTGAATCAATTATATAAATTTGACTAAGTACATGATTACAGATTAAATAGACTTTGTCGGATACGAAATTTAGAGCATAACAGAAATAAAATGATGTCGGGGGGAGAAAAGATAAATGGTGTTGCACAATATGGCACACATTTACACTTGACATTGATAAATAATTCACCATATGGGTATAAAACTTCTATGATTTATCGTAATATTTCAAATAGTAATAGATCAACTATTTACTGAAGAATTTTAATATTATACCAGTATCTGCAAAAGAGGATCACGACTTCCTCATGTTTAAGATTACATTCACGTGGGTATGAATGCATCTTAACTTTATATTAAGTATAAAATGTACTTGATACATCACTTTTATATATATACACATAATGGTAAAAAGACATATTAGGCTTTTGGTTACATAAATACATGATGTATGAATTAAGTAATAAATGAATCATGTGATTCATTTAAAGTGTTCTGTATTTATCATCATCAACATGAGTTTTCACCTACAGATTAACACTTATGCATTTCTTGTTTAATTCATATCACACAAGCTTGATATTTATCCAGAAATATTGTAATTAAGGAGAAAAGGCCAAAAATGATGATCTGGATTTTAAATCCTATTCAGAAGGAAATGTTCAATGATTTTGTAACTTGAAAAGTTGTGAATGATACAAATGTAAAGTAAAATTAAAAGAAAATAAAGATCCTTTGTAATAAATATTGATCAGGATTTCCTGTTGATGTGTGCCATTGACATTTTAAGAAAATAATGGACAAATTTTGAAATTTTGTGCACTTGGTTTTATAGGTATATCAATCCACGAGCGAGGGTTTGGGTTTGTGCAATTTGAGAAGGAGGAGGACGGACTGCGGGCAGTAGAAGTTGAGAACGGAGGACTGCTGAAGGGGAAAAGAATCGGTAATTATGTCTTATAGTTCAGTGCACAAGTCCAATCCCTGAACACTTGTATTAATAAAAGATGACCTGTGTCATGGTATAGTTGGACCAATGATAATGAAATCTGACCTAGCAGATGTAATTTTTTGACGGAAAGTTGCTGAAACAACACTTTTCTCAAAATGCTAATAGAAACTACTTTATAGTTATCTTCAAATCTAGGGAAAATAGAATTCACTGTGATATGTTTACTTAGATTATTTATGGAAGCTCAAATGGGTTGAATTAAGCAGTATATTATTAGGTCATCTGACCCCAAGGGTCGAGATGACCTCTAGCCATCGTGCTTCGTCCGTCATCATCCGTCGTGTGCTGTCCGCCGTGTGTCGTCCGTAAACTTTTCATTCAAAAAACTTCTTCTCAAATACTAGAAGGCCTAGGGGGCTAATACTTGTTTTAGATTAAATGGTGTATATTTTGACAAGAGTAACAATAAGAAGTGGTCTGCAGATAGACAAATCAGATAAAGGACATTGGGGTAGATTGAGATTTCTTGAGTAAAATGGTAATTACAAGGCCACACTCCTCTCATGAGGGTTTTAAGTGTTCAGCCACAATAATTTGGTTCCATAACACAGTAAATGAAATGATTTTCTTATTCATGACCTCTCACATTTCTTCATTTGTCTTTGGTTTGGAGGGGCAGTGAAATGCCTCTTTAGGAGCCAAGGATTTCAACAATCCCAAATTGTTCCAATTTTCCAATATATAACAAAAGATTATTACTGAAGAAGTGGTTGAAATTGTAAAGTAAATCTGCTTATTAAACAAAGATGCTTTTTGTTTTGTTTATACAGACGTCAAGATGGCAATGACTGGAAGGAGATCAGGCCCACCCAAACCTCCAGGAGCACCTGGTGGAAGATCTCCACCCCCTTCAGGCTATGACCGTGAGCGTGACAGAGGGTGAGTTTTCCTCATGCTTGTGGTACACATTAGCTACACAAGACTGATAGGGTATTCTAACACACACTAGCACCAGTCGAGAAGTCTGAGCAGGATGCAGCACACAGCTACACAAACTTTTTAAGTATGAGTATATTTGGGTACATTTGTCAGCCCATATTTACAATTCTAGCTGTCCATTACGAAAACATCCAGAAGACTGCTGTGCTATGTTGATTTAGATACAAAGGGTTTTTGTTTTTACTATCATGACTTTAAGTTATTGGAAAAGGTATGACAAAATTTCAAATTGGGGGGAAATAACAGAACATACATAAATATTCAAATGTAATCATTATTGATGGATTGATATCTTGGATGTGGATTGACCATCAGAACTAAAGAGTGAATGTCAGTAAGTTTTACATCAGACATCATCAAAGTTGCTTTACAATTTGTAAAATGCCATTAGTTTGGGATATTTGATGTTTGGACTTTTTAAAATATAAAGGTTTTGCTGTTAGGAGTGTAGCCCATATTCAGCCCCAAATTTTACTGAAAAGGAGGCAAGTGAAAACCACTTTCTTTGACATGTTTACATTAAAGGATCAGATACTTACTAAAGGGATTAGGCCTATTACAGTCTCTATGTAGGTACAGTAAAGGCTGACATATAACATTTCTTCAAAGGTTGATATACTTTGAAGTCCTGTTGTGCCTTTCCTTGCCAGAGTACCACCTCCTTTACTTGGGAGAGATGGGCGGATGGATCCGCTCAGACATGGTGCAGTGGATCCATCTGATAAGGAAAGGTAACTCCAGGCCTGCAGTTGTGTTTGTTTAGTAGTAGAAGCTTCTATACTGCGTTTTGATGTGCATGTAATTGGAAAGCTTTTGATAAAAATATTGCAGAATTGTTTATTTCGAGGGAAAATGTCCCATCGTGCTACTTAACGTATGTTGTAAAACCAGCAGACCTTGATGTGAAAACTTAATCAACACTTTACATGTTAAAATGTATCACCAAGTCTAAAAGTCTACATATTGTTGCATTTGGTTTAAACTAGTGAGAAAGGAATTCAGTATTTGGAAACAAAATGAAAAACAAACAAATTCTTTACAGATTATTCTGTAGAAGTCTAACTATTGAACTATCAACTACCCTGTATGATCCTTAAATATTACAAGAAGGCCCATTATCTGATTCAAATCACCCCAAATCTAGTCTGTTACTTAAACAATGCTCATCGTTGCTTTTTCTTGAGAAGTTATGGATAGATCTTCCTAAAATTCATATTGGTCTCTATTTGAACAGTTTTAATTTTGAGTCTGATCTGAAAAAACAAAATTGATGACATGTGGCCATTTTGGATTTTGACTTTTGAAAGATTATCTGTTATTGCTATTTCTGAAGAAGTATTCTATTGATAAATGTTATTTGAAGATTCTCCTTGGTTTTCATTTGTGCCCTTTTGATTTTGAGATTTTTAGAAAATTGGCTGACAGACAGCCATTTTGGATTTTGATAATGAAAGGATGTTATCACAATTCCTTAAGAAGTACTGGACAAATCTTGTTCAGATTCTAAATACAAGTCCCTCTGGTCCCCTTTTATTTTATATTTTTTTTGTTCAATTTTTGGTCTGATCAGAAAAACATAAGAAACAAACTTGTGTAGTTTTAGCAGTGCATGGTTGTTTATATTGCTATTTAATTCTTGGGTGGCTATTTTCAAAGTTCAGCTTGGTCTGCAGCATAATTGTGCAACGCCCATCTTGGAAATTGAACTGATCAGGAAAACAACATAGCTAACCGGAAACCATCATTGATTTGGCACTGAATGATTATTATTACAGTATTTCTCAAATGTTACATACCATATTTTCCGGATTAAAAGCCACAGGTTTTTGCCTTGGCGATCAGGCGTACGGCTTATATACCAGTGCAGCTTTTATGCGGACATGTACCTGTCCATCAACCGTTTGTGACTGAAATAGATCTTCTAGAACCGTCATTTGCTATAATATACAGGATGATTTTAAGATTAAAATAAAATAACTTTCTCGTGGATTTAATTAATCATGCCTTTTAATATGAATCACAATAATGTCTTCTGAACTTTCCTGGTTGGTTCGGAAGCCATAGGGGAAGTTTACAATAGCCTGTTGCATCCTGGGATCAATAGGTAATCCGATTATAGGTAAAATTCTAGAATGACGGCCATGCTTGTTTATAATAGAATGGCTTCCTGTCACTTACAAGAAATAATATGGATTATGATAATTTTATGAGCATGCAACAGTCTTTGCTAACATTTAACAGTAGGGACACAGATGAAGATATTGCTAAGTAAACCGTATGTAACGTCAGGCCCTATATCTGTGGGTAGACAATCTTTGGAGGCTCCCAAACCAAACAGTATCATTAATTGCTATTTTAAGTTTTTGAAACACATCAATAAAATAAAGGATTATCTGTGAATAATTCATTTGCAAACTTACATTAAATTATTCACTGACAATCTTAATAAATTTCTTTCTGTTGTCTGTTATGTCAATGAACTTTGGTCAACATAACATACCACTTTAAAATAAAGGGTACAACTTACATTCCGTTGCGGCTAATATGTGGATCAAATTGAAAAAATTGTTAAAAATTGGCTGTGTGGCTTATATACCATTTGGCTTATAACCTGGAAAATATTGTAATTATGAGTTTGGAAAGAAAGGGAAAGAACATCAGCTTATTAGGAACAAATAAAAATCATGCAATGGGGGTATTAAAAGATCCCAATGGGATTTGGTAAAATAATTCCACAACCATATGAAAACAAAATAATTTTGAATTTGTAATTTGAAAAAAATTCTTCTGACTAGAAAGACTGGACAGTTGGACAACAAGATGTTCAGTTGCTGATATTTATATCTGAAATGCTTTCCTGGTTAGTTTTTGATTTGCTTCAATTATTATTTTCTTTTCAGTTGGACATTTGCATCTTCATAACTTTTGATTTCCTATCTATAGATGTTGTTTTGGTTTTGATGTACTTTATATAGACTGTGGTACATCACTGGTTTTATTTCATGATTGAAGTATTGTAACTGTGCATATTAGCTTAAGTAGCTTATTAACACAAAAACAATACATATCAACGTTTTAAGTAACACTTATATAAGTAGCATTAGGAGACACTATAACACCTTTCTTTTTACACCTTTGTCCAACATTTCTGTTTAAAGTCATCACACATCTTAGGAAAATCTATCATTTGAAATCAAATATATCTAACTTGACCTCAAATTTCATCGCTGAATGAAATAATCCAATTTCTGTTTCCTTAGACCTAATAAGATTTTCAAATTTATCATGTAAAAAAAAAGATTTAATATCTATGTTGATAAGTGGTCAATTCACCATCAGATTTTCAAATTGGTTTGATTTAATCCAAATTGAATGACAAGATATTTTTTTCGTATACAGTATATATCAAATTTACCTTGATTTTCTGGATTCTGTTATTTGACATTTTTGATAGTGCTTCTCCTGGAAGACAAACGAAATTTGAACCTACTCTATCTTCTAGTGATGGGACTCGATCAAAATTTTGTTAGTAGTGTGCTGGTCTTGCCTAAAAGTTCCTACAAAGATCGCCAAATAACTTAAAAATACGGAAATGCTCAACAACAGGATGTACTGTATTCAATGTAAAGTAAACCCACAAAAATTCTTGATTAGGACAGGATGAAAATGTTCTGAAGAAAGAAGGAAAAACTACCAGTGTTTTATTAGAATAAAAAGACAATTTTTAAGTACTATTTGTCTTGTGTGTCATAAGGGGGTGGGGGTGGGGAATAAGGACAATAAAACCCCAAAGTCAAACTGCTCCGGACCCTGTTAATAATTAAAACATTTGCAGTATTGAAGTAATCGGAGATTGGTCGTAGACTGTCTGATAGAGATACATTGTCTGTTAATGTATTAATAGTCTTTTTTTCTTTTAATCAGTCCTATCTGTGAATGTGCTGATGTTTTCACTAACTTATAATGTCATTGTCTGGAATTTTACGGGAAAGAAATGTTTTGTTATTTATGGCATTGTTCATTAACAGCAAAATATAACACATAGCAAGCTGAATACTTTTGTGCTGTAATATTTAAACAATCTCAAATGGAGTAAAAAGTTGATTACATGTTGTTACTTCGTACGTTATTGACCTCATCCTGTAGAAAAAGAATGCTATTGACATGGAGAATCATTTTGACTTGTTCATATGCATTCTCTGGCTTAGAGTGCCATTCTGTTATTTGGTTTCACACAAAAACAAACTTCCATTTGGACATTAAGTTGACTAAAATAAGAAACAAACAAGTTATGCAGCAGATAATGGTACATATGTGTATTGATGCTGTCATTAATCCCTTATTAACTGCTGTTCTGTTAGACACTGTATAAACACACACAGTAGTTATGAAAGTAGAAGATTCAGTCCGATGTGACATGAGTACATCTTGGCAAGTGTGACACCTGGGGGGGGGATAAATACTGACAGTGAATTTTATTTGAGGGATAACAATTCAAGGAATCCAAGGTTGAATAACAAGCGACCAGTTCAAGGAATAGAGGGTATTGAGCAAGAATAATATCTAGTTCTTCGTATGTTGGATTCAACCATTAAACCTCAAGTAGTGTTATAAAGCATCATCCACATATTGTACCTATAGAAAACTGAACAGAAATTATGGTGTCTAATAATAGTGCAATGTCCTACACATTATGAAGTTTCCAACTAGAATAACAGAACATACTGGGACCTGCATCATTATAAATAATGATAGTGTATTAGATCACAATACTGATCCATCTTCAGTCAACATGTAGATTATTTACATGTTGTTAATGTGAGATCCTGTTTACGTCAACAGCTATCCCCCTGGTAGAGCACTACCTCCAGAACGTGAAAGATCGCCATTGAGAGGTGACCCCTATGATGACCGATACAGAGACCCCTACAGAGATCCTGCTTTACCTCTACCCCCTGTCAGGAGAGATGACCCTTACTATGACCGTGACCCCTACAGACGTCCACCACCTCCTGATGACCCCTATTTTGACAGATACAGAGATGATCCCTACAGGCTGTAAGTAAAAACATCGAAGTGAAAGTCATCAAAACGCTCAGCATTCATATCCATAAGTGTTGGAAGAAATATATATTTATTATTACAATAAAGCACAGATTTGTCTGGGTTATAGATACAAAATTTAATTACATACATCGTATTAAGAAAATAATGCTCAATATGTTTGATTATTAAATGTCATATGTTGTATTGCAGGCCAAGACGTGATCCTTATGCTGATCCCTATAGAGATCCCTATTACCGAGACCCTTACCCTCCATCAGCATATGACCCACCGCCAAAACGACCACTTCCCATTGACTGTGAAGTCATCATCCTCAATGCACAGCTCAAGTAAGTTGTCTTTAACACTGATGGGGGTAGATATTGTATAGTTCTGTTTTTTGTATGTATATCTTGTAAAATCACAAATCATCTTTACCTTTTATTGTTTAATACTGTTGGGGTGGATATTGTATAATTCTGATTCGGGTTTTAATGTGTATCTGGTAAAAATCACAAATCATCTGCATCTTTTATTGTTTAATATAATAATATTCAGCTGAGCTTATTGTGAAAAAGAATATTTAGCCAGTCATAGTAAACTTAAAAAGGTGCTCAGAAAAGAAATAGCTCCTATTGTTTACATTATTGAAACTGATCACTACACTGGAAAAAGAAAATTTGATTGATAAAAACTGAAACATATAGACCATAAGGTCAGAGGATAAGAAAGCTTACAATCATCATTAACTTCCTTTAAAGTTGTTTTAAAGTTAATAATCAGTACAGAGTTGAATTAAAAGTAAAAGCAGATTTTATGAAAGTATGCATAGCAGTGGGTTCCTATAGCATAACATCGAATTGAATCATCATAATTTTGAATAAAACTTTTTTTTGGTGCTCTAGGAATTATGCAGAATTCTTGGAGCGAAAGTTAAAAGGAATTTCGTTGTTTTCCAAAACTGTTGTGATTGCTGAAGACCGGACTATCCCACAAATGATTGAGGATGCCACGAAGCGAAATGTCTTATTTGCAATTGTTGTAAACAGCCAAAATGAGGTGCATCAGTCATTGACTCTAAATATTCTCCATGGCACGCCCCAAGGTAAGTCTTTGTTTTCATGGTTATGGTCGGTTCTGTAATCTCTTTTTATCCTCTGCTACTTATCCTTTACCAGTACTGTAAACATATTTTTCCAGTGCATGTATATTTGAAACAAAAGTACAATGTATATTACAACTTTTGACGATCGGTGCATGTAGATTGCTGCAAGTGATTAACATGGATATGTCTACACTACGATTTACTTCAGCTTTTACGGTGAAAGGTATTTAGGGAACAGGTTGTGTTCACCTTCCCTGGATCACCAGACAAAACAACCCTTACTGTTGAATAGGAAATTGTGTCACCATCCCATTTTACAATAATCATTTACCTTCTGAAATGTTGAAGCTTGCTTGGAATATGTGTTTAATATGTTATTCCGAAGATTTTTGTTGTGTTTTCTGTTGCTGTTGTTATCAATTAAACATACACCATGACCAAGAAACTATCCTAAATATTGATACATTAAACTGAACAAAACGTTGAGTAACCAATGAATACATTGAAATTTCAAAATGATTTATCAACAAATTAGATAACTGCAGAGGAGAAATCCTTACTAACGAAAAGCAAAATTGCGGCATTTTCATTACGTCAGCCTGTAGCAGTATTTGCAGCAAACATTCGGGAAAAGTCCTTCAAAATCTGAAAGTCATTGTGATATTTACAGACGTTTGGAAAGTTTTACCTACTGGAACAACTATTAAAAAATTTCTCCTGTTATCCGTTTTATTTCTGCTGAAATTTCTAACAACTTTTATTCTGACATGTCAACCTTTTGGCATTTTTTTTCCGTGGCGCTGATATTTTGTTTGCGAAAACATTCTGATGCTGGGAGAAACTAGTTGTAACACTACTTTTTCACCCAATGAAAAATTTGTCATAAAAATACATAAAAATCAATTTAAGATGCAACATTAGTTAAACGGCGAGTCACGAGATAATAAACCTGGTGAAAATTTCTTCTGACAGTATAAACACAATAGTATGTAACAGACAATTATGAAGATGATAAGGCATTTAATAGATAAAATATTCTATGGCGACTAAAGATATGCGTTGTGTGTTTAAAAATAAAATTTCACACACTTCCTTAAAAATGTGATCCGAGATGGCATCAACAATATAAATCAAACTGATAAAAACATTACATATAAACTTGTTAAGATGGCATCTGATTAAAACACATATACTTGTTAATCAAACTGATTAAAACATTACATATAAACTTGTTAATTGCTTACTAAACCGGTATTGATTTCATCCAGATGAACTGATTAAAACATTACATGTAAACTTGTTAATTGCTTACTAAACCGGTATTGATTTCATCCAGATGAACTGATTAAAACATTACATATAAACTTATTATTTACTAAACCGGCATCAATTTAATCCAGATGAACTGTTAAGCGGTTATTTTTTTTTAAAATAAAAGGAGTTCTGCAGCTTCGCGCTTTTCTGTAATAAAATGAAACGTGCCATTGCAGTGTATGTTGTCAACTTGATGTTCAATGTAAAACAACTGTAAGTGTTTGCTCGTAATTGCAAATGTTTGACCGTTTTGAAAAAAAATATAATTATATAAAATAAAATTTCAAGATCACTTTATCGGCCTTTTCGAGATACTTTAAATTAAATTTAACCAAGAAGATACTCTGACGAGCAGACGGTAGACATCAAATAGATAAAAATGCAGTCACACGGAACATTTTCTGGAATGTTAAAAAAAGGTTGGAGCAACCAATCATAAGGATGAGGTTAAATTCTGTGAATATATATTAATTGGTGCTGATTTAATCGTCATCAATAAAGTTTTAATGTTGTATTTAATTCTTTGAATATGTCTTTGATTTTTGAATAGAACACAGAAATATGCCAGTAGATGACGCCATAACATTGATCAATCGGAGTTTTGATCAGTACACCAAAGCAACCCGAGAGAAGGCTGCCGCGGCCATTCCTGCTGCTCCTGCGGCACCCTCAGCTGCTGCCCCAGCCCCTGCTGTCCCCTCGGCAAGAAGCTCTGCCCCCTTTGTACCCCCTAGCTCAGATTTATTGTATCTGTTGAATCTCTTGGCTGACAGTAGGCAGTTGACTGTGGAAGAGCTAGATAAAGTTATCTCGTATCTGAAGGAAAGACGAGAGAAGCAAATGGCAGCAGAAGGCCGTCATTTGCCTAGTATGGATGATGGTAGGTATCTTCTTCAGTTTGTCCATCATATGACTTGGAAGAGGGTTGCAGCTAAATTAGTCTAATGGCTGTATGTATTTTCTTTAGCATTTGATGTCAAGTCAGAAGTCAAGAAACATCAGTGCTGTGTAAACAAAATGGAATGTCCATTAATTTGGTTTGGGGGAAAAAAAGTGATTATGATATTTCATGTAAGCCACTAGCTTAATTAGACTTAACGGCTCAGGAAAATTACATTTTCTTTAAAAGGCTTTTCTTGATGTTATAGGGAGGGGAAGCTTTGGAGGTGCTGGAGAACAACGGAAGGAAGAATCTGCTTCATTACAGAGAGAGCAACAAGAGCTTCAGGCCAAAATTCTCAGTATTCTTAATGGCCCAGGAGATCCTAGTCAAGCAGCAGCGCTTCAGAAGGCTAATGCACAACGTCCTGGCCATCCAGGACAGCAGCATATGGGCAATGGTGCACCTCCGCAAGGTGGCCAGACTGGTATGTCATCCCTGATCAACTTTGATAGTCCCAGTGTTCAGAAAGCACTCGACAATCTCATTCAGAGCGGGCCAAACTTACTTAAGACAATCTCGACTCCCCAAGGGCCAACAATGGCCCAAAGAGCCCCATTGATGTCCCGTCCCGAACACACTCAGCAGCCAGGGTTATTGTCACGCGAGCCATATGGAGGTATGGCTGGAGGAATGAACAGTGGCCACACTCCAGGAGTACCATCCCAGCACCCACCCCAACAGAGACCTCAGTTTAACCAGCAGATGGGTATGCCAGTAGCAGCACCAAGACAGGCCCCTCCTCCACCTGGTCGAAGGCCATTTTGAAATGTTAAGAATCACTCTCTAGTCATTGGCTTTCATCGTTCACATTCAGACTTGGATATATGTGTCATTGCTTTACATAACTCAATATTTCACGAGTGTATGTTTTAATGGCCTAGCTGTCATGATTTTGTACAGGTAACTTCAGTGATTATGTAAATTAATGCAGGTATTTTACATTTACAATAATCATGGCTTTCTGTTGAATTTTATTGTGTACATTATGTGACAGTATTTTATATGCATAATGTAAAACTGTTTTACCATTTCTAGTTGGAATGCGATTTGGAATAAAACATTATGAATGTTGCAAGTGTGTAAAAGAACAAATAAAATGTGAAATCACAGTACAAGAAGTTGTATTTTAATTTGAACATTGAAAACAGGTTAATTGCTGTAAATTGAAATGCATGCCTTGTACATTTGTGTTATAAATGTGTGCGAGGGACAGAATTTTAGAGAATTTTATCAGTATGTGTACAGGAAAGGGTTTCTTGTTGTTAGTTGTTAATATACAGCAAAAATCCCAATCTTGCAATAAAGCATTGAAAAGCAGTTGGAATTTTCAGATAAACAAAGAAACCAAAAAATAAATCAATTTTTATATTTTTATTAGCATTCATTTATTTAAGTGGTATTGCATGAAGTTGTATAATTTTGTTAACAGCTGTAATAAGGATATATTTGTTTTGTGTCCCCGTTTATATAATTCTACCCGACCAAAGAAGAAAACTGATATATGAATGATGATTCTTCTTTGTAATATATCATTGCAACAATGACACAACAACTGCTATGATGGCAGTGTCTAATGGAGTCTACAAACGTAGCGAAATACAGTGAAGCATTATCAGTAACACTATTTCACATAGCTAGCTGTATGTTTTCCTTCAATACTGGAGTATTTCAGTTTGAAATGCTATACAATTGCTATAATCATGTGAAGAAGAAAAAAGAAATAAACATTCAAGAGGACTCTTTAATTTGTGTTTGTTATTTTATAAAGAGACTTAATTTTCTCACAGATGATAGATATATCATCTGCATTTGATCTGGAATAAACTATCTGCAATATTTCTCAAAGTTTAATCTTTTCCCAACCTCTGAAAGTTACCGAAAGTAACGCTCACGCCTTGTTAGCGTTATGTTAATAATGAATTAGTGGAGGTAGATTTAATTAAGCTAGTAAGCTTCTAGTAGCAGATTACTCTCACAAATGTATGTTAAAGATTGGTTTCTCTAATCTTGAAGGAATGCTTGTGATTAAAATTGATTAAACACCATTCAATGTTTAACAGAAGTTAAAGTGAATGCAGTGAGAAAATATTCATGTTGCTTATATGTAATTATGCATTTTTATCAAAATTGCTGATTGGTTGGATAAGGTTCATGCCATAAATGTTCTTAAACATGAAAAAAGTTTATGAAGAGTGGTTAGAACAGCCAATAGTAAATGCGGACAATTTTGTCTAATTGATACTGTTCTCCTGCGAATTATGAAAACGCATTTTGACACCGTTAAAAATCTCCGTAAAATCCGATTGTGGCCAAACAATTAAATAGTAATTGTCCTTGTCAAATTCATTTAAACATAACATTGAATGAAAAGTCAGTCAGTTTCGTTTGTTCTGATAGTATCAAGGTTAGTAATTACATTCGTCGATATGAATCATTGACTTTAAGAATACCCCTTAGATTATATGCGCTTGTCTATGATCTCAGACATTCGTTGTCAAAAATTGCGTGGCAGTTATGGCGCGTAAGAGCGATACGGTAAATAATAAAAACGAAAAGAGGTGAAATAAAACTGAAAATACCGTTTATTGGTTAGATAGTACCTTTATTTCTTTTTTGTGAAATTGGTAAAGTATATATTTTATAAAAAATCACTTGCTTTGTAATAAGTACTTAAATATGTAATTCATATTAGCTTACGTTTGTATGTAACAGTAAAACTGTAATGCAACCTAGCATTGAACTTGTTCGTAAACATTAAAAGAGGAAGTCTTAACAGTTAAAAGATATCCTATCAACATAAATATTTTAATCGAAATTTCACTGTGACTAATATGGTGTCTATAACTTTTTGCATTGCGTCGCCACTATAAATATCACGTTGACAAAAGTTAAAGATGTATAACATAGATGTTTTTAAAAAAGAAAAATCTTTTTACAGTGAGTCACTTATGTTTATTATAAAAGAACAACAAACAAAACATATTGCCGTCATTACTAAAACCTGCATTTTGCAAGATGTCTGCAAAGCACCAAGACTACCACATCGAGAAGGAGAGAAAACTTTGGGTGACGCCGTGCTATGAGGAATACCAAAGATGGGATGCCTGATGTCAGATTGTCAATTGTAATTCATCAAAGATTGCCAAGCACAAACAACATTCAAAAAGTCCGTGACTGGATTCTTGATATGAAAAAATACATTTATGCGAAGTACAATAATAAGATGTGATTGAAACTGTGAAATGCTAATCTTTTAGACAAGAGTCAAGCACCTATATCAATGTAAATCATTTTGAAAATGTTCAATACTTTATGAAATGCATAAGCTGAAACCTGAAGTACTTTGTACCTGTCAGTTCTATTTTACAATACCTCTTTAAAAGAAAGATTTCTAGAGCTATATAGCGATAGAGTGATGAAATTTCAATAGAAATTGTAAATGCTTATATTAAAAGAAAACTGCTACAAAGTGGCAATGATGCGATTTGAAGTTGATAACAACTTGCGGGTTGTAATGTATAAATTTAACTATTTAATTTCAGACCCCACTGAAGAACATCATTTAACTTGCGGAGGCATTGACGCAAAAAAAAAAGGCTAAATTAGTAGCTAACATAGTTGGACAGTATGTTTTAATGTATCTTAACCAGTTAAAAATCGACACAAAGCCACATGAAGTGATATTTTAAAAAACAAAGTTACAAAATAGCTACAAATATTCTTGTAATGTATATCTGATGATATTAGCCAAAATAGATTCAACATGTGGTTCCTATGACAATATGTATGCTCCGCTTCCAATTTCGTTCACTGGAGTGACCTGAGAAACTCCATACATAACTTTACCGTTGTATATTTTACAGTCGATCTGTATGATTAGTGCTGCCTATCGGACAAAATACCCAAGTTTGCCAAAGTTTATTCGATTTGTTTCAGAACTTTGTGTCGTGGGTAGTCAATATTATCAAAGAAGAAGTGCAGAACAGACAGTTAAATGGTTGCATTTCTTTCATGTGATCACAGGCAGGTACTGGTTCTTGTATATCGTTACAAGTGCTGCTGTAATTGGCGAAATTACTCGATAAATGACGAATATGTACCATTTAATGTTTGCACACGATATACTGGTCAACATGAAAAGTCATTGTTTAAGATTTTGATAAAATCGTTTTCAAACTAATCTCAGCAATGAAATATTGCATGCTAAACATCACCAGAAACTTATTTAGTTGCACTATTGTGGCGTGATCATGTCTTTATGACGTCACATGGTTGGAAAATGTACTGGCCGCTTCGTAATATGCCTGTCTTTAAGGGAAATTTATATGAATGCTCACATATTTTTCAGAAATATGAGTTATATGGTATATATATAAATAGAATCTTACCCACGTGTCAAAGTAATAGGAAATCTATTAAGCGAGTTCACACACAATAATTTGAAATGTCAATCAAAGCGAGCGAGGTATTGAATGTTTCCACTCATTTGCGGAACTCCATATTACATCAACACTCATGAAAGATTTTCCGTTAAATCAAGCTTCGTGTAAGCAATTAAAAGCAAAAATGATTTCATTCACACTGATAATGAAAAGTAGAATCACGCCTCAGTTAACGCAGGCCTATATTTGGCCAGTACATCCCAGCTCTTGCTCAATGCGGTTGTCTTTCTAAAACATAGCAGCAAGATGTTTTGATAAAAATGAACTCTTTCAGCAGAAGAAATCCAAATATTCATTACAATGAAACAAGAAGCAGTGTGTAAAATGTAGAAAGATTTGACCTTTTTGCGCTTGAATGCTTGCCCTGTGATACCAATGATGTACATGACGGATGCAGCGGCATATTGAACTACCGTCATAAATAGACATTGGTATCCGAATCCTGGCGTTCATTTGTAATGGCTGTCCGGAGCGAGGTGATCGTTCAAACTGTGTCCTGTAGTACACTCTGCTTATAAACTGATGTTGAATTGCTTGTTGTCGCGCGTCGAGCACTTGAAAGTGGACAATCTGTCGAAGATGACCTCAGTTATATAATACAAAAATGAACTAATTTGGTTACATCGGTGAATGACACATATTTACAGTGTAAAACCAATAGGGCGAAAACCTCACGAGAATTGTAAATCATTGGATTAGGTTTAGGTTTTTAAAGTAAATCAACAAAAGGATTGCTTCTATTTTCACCTAAATATAACCATGTATGAGCTTACATGGTCATGATGACCTATAACCATTGTGTTTCGTGCTTCGTCGTACCCAGTCTGCCAACTTTTGACATTTTAAATTTCTTCTCACGTTTCATTGATTGAGCTCTAACTTGCATGAGAAGGTCCAGACCAATTATTGTTATTTTTCGAGTATGTCTGAAATCCAAGATGGCCGCCATCTTGAAAAACATATTTTAAAGTTCTTTAGTTCTACTGGTGCCATTGAGCTGAAAATTGATGGGGATGTGAAGGCAAGTTAGCCAACAGGGTGATGTTATCTTTTTGACCTTGTCAAAACTTTGACATGGCGGCCAGAGAGGCCATTTTGTAACATAATTGCGCAATCAGTTTTCCTTTGCAGCATTTCTTCACCAGTTGGACTAAGCTCCAACTTTTTACTGTCAAAAAATAGGTAACACTTGTTACAGTTACCTACTCCTCACCAAAACTACCATCTGCATAATGGAAAACAGTATCTTAGTAAGATTTCATTCTGAGTAGCAAAAATAACCCTTTTTTCTACTGAAAGTTTATGTAGGCAGATGACCATTAAGGGTAATGGGCCTCTTGTCTCTATTTACCTTAGCTGTCGGATGGAATTTGACCATATTCAAAGCTGTAGAATATTGAAAAAATATGTGCAATTTTGCATTTCTTTGGATATTATTTTGCAATGCTAGTATCGTTGTCTGGCAATGAATGCAAGATATCAGAAACAAGGATTTCCAGAAGTTATTGTGGTGGTGGTGTTAAATCGGCACATAACATTGTGGATTGAAGAGGCGATATAGTACAGAATCTTAGTGGAAAGACTCCTGTTCTTTTGTCAAAGTAAAGCTTGGAACAAATTCAAATCTGGGAGCACCACCTGGAACAAATTTCGAATTGGCTCCGGACATCAAAATGAATAATTTACACTAGAAAAAACATCTTTTATGAAGCAGATGTGAGGAAGCTGATTTGAAGAAATAGAGGTCATTATGGCAGTTACAGAAAGACAGTTGCTGAATAGAAAGTAATTTCCAATGAAAATCACATCTCTTTAACTGAAAGCGATATAAGACAATACACAACCTTAAATACAGTTAAGAATAATGATAAATAAAAAAATGTAATCATGCATAGGTCTGTTCCTTGGACAGGAATATCTCAACCCTTGTGTAAGACTAATCAGCGCAAGGTTTGTCCAATGTTGGCGATAGTCAAACCTTAGCTCAGTGTAAGTGGTGAGATATCCCTGACCACAGGTTCTTTTATACCCACAGATGTTGTGAACTGTCGAAATTGGTGGCAATATTAAATAAAGCGATCATACTTTAGTTGATGTCGAGTTTCACTTGCTATCTTGTATTTCACGCACTAGTGTGAGAAAAATTTTCCTTACAAGCCGAATAACTTTTAACACATCAACCTTACTTTACCCTACATTTCATGAAATAAAGTAGTTATAAGCATGAAAACTATGCTTACCAAACGTTATTAGTGTGTAAACTATGTTTACCTAACGTCATTGGTGTGTAAACTATGTTTACCTAACATCATTAGTGTGTAAACTATGTTTACCTAACATCATTATTATGTAAACCATGTTAACCTAACCTCATTGATATGAAAACTGTGTTTACCTATCATCATTAGTATGTAAACTGGTTACCTAAAGTCATTATTATGTAAACTGTTTACCTAACAGACAATAGTAGTATGTAAACTGTGTTTACCTAACGTCATTAATAGGTAAACTGTCTTTACCTAACGTCATTATTAGCTCACCTAGCCCAAAGGGCTTATGCCATAGCGCGGAGTCCATCGTCCGTCTGTCGCCTGTCTTTCTGGCGTCCGTCAACTTTTCATTTAAACAACTTCTGAAATACCGACAGGCATAGAGTTATCATTTTTAGCTGAAAGGTTCCTTTGATGAAGCCCAACAAATTTTGCACAAAGCAATGACCTTGACCCATATTCAAGGTCACAGAGGTCAAATTTGTTAAAACATTTAAACGACTTCTTGCAAAATACCAGAAGGCCTAGAATCATTACATATGGCTTGAAGGTTCCTTTGATGAAGCCCAACAAAGTTTTCAAAAAGAAATGATCTTGACCCATATTCAAGGTCACTGAGGTCAAATGTGTTAAAAACTTAATGGGACTTCGTCCAAAATACTGGAAGGCCTAGAATCATTATGTTTGGCTGGAAAGTTCCTTTGATGAAGCCCAACAAGTTTGCGAAAAATAATGACCTTTACCCATATTCAAGGTCACAGGTCAAATGTGTTAAAAACATTAAGGGACTTCTTTCAAAATACTGGAAGGCTTAGAATCATTATAAGAGGCTACTATGTTACTCTTATGGTGTCCTACAGTGTTGCTAAAAGAAATGACCTTGACCAATCTTCAAGGTCACAGGAGTTAAATTTGTTAAAACAATTTCTTCTGAAATATCGAAAACCTAGAATCATTATATTTGGCCGGTATGTTCCTTTTATGAAGTCCAAGAAAGTAAAAGAAATGACCTTGACACATTGTCAAGGTCACAGGAGTCAAATGTGTTAAAAATTTTAAGGGACTTCTTTCAAAATACTTGAAGGCCTAGAATCATTATATTAGGCTAATATGTTCCTCTTATGGTGTCCTACAGAGTTTGCTTAAAGAAATGACCTTGACCAATCTTCAAGGTCACAGGAGTCAAATTTGTTAAAACGTTTAAACAATTTCTTCTGAGATATCGAAAAGCCTAGAATCATAATATTTGGCCAGTATGTTCCTTTTATGAAGTCCAAGAAAGTAAAAGAAATTACCTTGACCCATAGTCAAGGTCACAGGGTCAAATATGTTAAATGTGGAACATATGCACAGATATAGTAATGTTGGTCATAAAGATCCAGGTTAGCGATATAGGCCCTCTGGGCCTCTTGTTATGTAAACTATGTTTACCTATCGTCATTAGTATGTAAATTGTGTTTACCTAACGTCATTAGTATGTAAATTATGCTTGCCAAACGTCATAAGTATGTAAACTATGTTTGCCTAACGTCATTGATATGTAAGCTATGTTTACCTAGCGTCATTAGTATGTAAACTATGTTTACTTAACGTCATTGGTATGTAAACTATGCTTGCCAAACGTCATAAGTATGTAAACTATGTTTGCCTAACGTCATTGATATGTAAGCTATGTTTACCTAGCGTCATTAGTATGTAAACTATGTTTACTTAACGTCATTGGTATGTAAACTATGTTTATCTAACGTCATTAGTATGTGAACTATGCTTGCCAAACGTCATAAGTATGTAAACTATGTTTGCCTAACGTCATTGATATGTAAGCTATGTTTGCCTAACGTCATTGGTATGTAAACTATGTTTATCTAACGTCATTAGTATGTGAACTATGCTTGCCTAACGTCATAAGTATGTAAACTATGTTTACTTAACGTCATTGATATGTAAGCTATGTTTGCCTAACGTCATTGGTATGTAAACTATGTTTATCTAACGTCATTAGTATGTGAACTATGTTTACCTAACATTATTAGTATGTAAATTATGCTTCCTAAACGTTTACTTCATATCTGGTTTACAGGGAAATTACATGTTCTTGCAAACGTACATTTAACTCTCTTCTGCTAAAAAATAATAAGGAAACACAGCGAGTGAAGTACAAGTTAAGAACTGCACCTCTGGAGGGGAGAATTTCTTGATTTATATACGCGTCCGCAGCAACACGTCCGACAACCATTCACAGGTCGAAATGAATTAAGATACTCAATTGAAGTAGTACAATGAATGTTCAAACACCGCGGTATTGGAAAAGGCGATTTCTAGCGACGAGTAAAAGCTGTTGACTATTTAACGGTTTTCAATTGTTTTAGTGTCCGTCTCATTAATGATTTTAAGTTCATAAACACACGGAAAAGCAGCAATGATGTACCTCATTGCAAAATGCCAAATACCTAGTTCATTGACTGTGTCAATACCAATAATATATTCTGACTGTTTGGGATATGAGATCTGTAATAAATAATTACCAACCTAAGAAAATGTTTCACGCTACCCCCTGCTGTTGTTTCTCCAGGTCGTTTTAATGAACGTTATGTCGATTGATTATGGTACCTGCAGGCATTTATTCGAGTCCGATGAGAATGAAATTTGCGCGTGTATGTTTGTCCAAATTACCCAACCGCATGTAGCAAATACACCCTCGACGGCTTTGAAACTCTTATTACTTTATCGAAAGTCTATACTTGGATCTGATGTCTAGTTAGTTTATAAGCCTATCGCTGAACATCATAAACATTACGTAAGTGTATTTGTTGTCTTAAATAAAACCGTACAGAACAGAAATCGATCGTAATGGTAGTTTAAAAACAGGCTTTAAAATGCATACAAAATAATATCGTGAATTTCTATGGTATTGGGTCGACTAGAACTGCAAAAAAATGTTAATATTTCTTGAAAAAATAACTAATGCTGATGTCTTTGCCGAAAATGATATTTTAGGCCACGTTTGTGCGGAAGAAAAGGTCGTTTAAGACGATATGCGAAATAACATCGATTCAATAACAAAGGGTTTTGCTGTAATGATCATTTGGAAAGGAAATCGAGAGATGTTGAGAATGGGGGACATGGCCACGTAGGTGACAGAAAGTATTTGCATTGTTTTAAAATGTCACCTTGACCTTTTGGGTAATGAATTTAGAGTTCTTGAAACGAAGTTTTTGTTTCCGCATTGTGACTTCGAGGAAATATCAAATTCACCTTATTAGAAATGAATGATATTGCATATTTCTTCTAGATTTATGAGCAAAACTGGTTCATATTGGATTTTTATGTAACTGAAGCAAGTGGGGATTCCCTGATGGGGATAATGAAGGTGATGGCCTGCATGGGTCTGCATTGTGTCGCCCAAGGGAAAAAAAGGGACAATTCTCCAGTTCTTATCAATCCTCTACATGTCTATGAAATCCTCAGCTGAATTGTTCAGGCTGAAGATATATTGAGTTGATAAGGAAATGATAGTATTTTAAGTTAAAACTTAACTATCCAAAACCATTGGAGCAGACAATTTGAGCAAAGTTCAAAAGAATTTACCGATTTACCCTATTGGCATGGACTTCGTCTGATTTGTCTCGAGTATTCACAGAATATAAACAAGTTCACTGGTAAGGATTTACATGTGTCATTGTTGTGCGTCAAAAGTAGTCGTGTTGGCTAGCTGGTTGAAAATTGATGTACGGCATTTTGCTAACATTCTTCCGACTAGCATGACTAGCAGAACATGTTTTGTCACTTCTCCAGATTACCTGGCCATCTACAAAACCGGCTTTTGTAAGTCACGGTCTCCGTGATAACGTTGTTTCCTGATCACGGTGTAAATGACCAAACCGTGTGCAAACGTTCGACATCGCGACAACTTTTTACGTGTTCCGTTTTGAAATGACTTCATCAAACCTTCCTGATTTCGTCTAGAGCGTCGGCGAACATGACCATTTTGTCACCGTAGTGGATTTAGAATTATTGAACGGTACATGTGGCTTGCTATTACGTTAACAAGGTATCGAAGGCAAAAAATAGTCTGGAACATAAGATTGGCCAACTAAGGTTTAGTAAAAGTCACTTAATACATTGGATGATGACATATTTCGCACGTGATTTCTTGTGATAATTGCATTTCAAATATCGAGTATTGAGTTCACTGTGGTCAGTTTATCAACTAAATTACCCACACAAGAATTAATTAAAATGTCAAAAGTTATTTCGAATTTGGTATAAGCTGATTTTCCCATTCATTTTAGTGTAAAGAGGTATGGTGTTTTTCCTTACCGGAACGCCTATTTTAGTTCAGCGATTGATCTGCATTCGAACGCACGACCCCATCAAAATACATTGTACGACTAACCGCCGAAAGATGGAAAACATGAGCTCGTAGCATTTTTGTTTTAGTTTTTCAGTATCGGGTTTTGAGGATTGACGATAGAAAGTTTTATTCGATCTCACTGGATAAGGTTCGGCTGCCTTTAAGTGTACGATTTTTTTTCAAGATTGCATTTGAATCCAGGGAATCTCCTGATTGTAGTACATATTGCTCTAACCGTCCGTAAAATAAAATCAAAGAATATAACGCACGCATATCCACGATTTTTCTTGTTGATTAAGATTTGGATATAACTGGAAATCAACATTTCAGATTTTCAGAAGTTAAATATCCATTTCATTGTTCCTTATATTTAGGTTGAGTCCGGCGTTTACACTCCGCACGTCTTTTTAAATGTTGCAGAAATAGACGTCTTTCAGTCATACATAAAATGTAACGTTAGGGTATCTAGAACAGAGCATTCTTATTTACCGATGTAGCACATTAACATTACAATATAAACCATTTTACAATTTAAATGAATGTTCATTTACATATTTTATAGAAAAAAAAATAGAAACGAATCGCCGAAATGTTTGCAAACAAGAAAAACATGAAAAAAAACAAACGTGTTAACAGATGGAATGAATTTAAAAATATATATTGCAATGCAATTTAGCTATGAATTGTTACAAGATTGTTTTAAATAATTGGTAAGGAAACTTGGGTGACAGATAAAGAGAGTGCGTCATGATTATTTATCTGTCGCCAAAATTTTAAAATGACATGGTATTCATCTGTCACACGTATTGCATTCATATCGACAGTATACTGCCATCTGCTAATAGTTTGTTCCTTATATTAACATTCCTATATAAATAGTGATCTTAATCGATTATTGTGTTTAAATTTCCCGCTTAAGTAAATATTGATATCGGCGAGTTCAAATCCGAGAACTGGCGTTATAATATAGTTCCTGGTGTCACCATTAGTAACAATCATATTTACGTTTTTTGTTTGAAATAAGATAAGTTTACTGCGCATTGATATATAATTGAAGTGATGCGGCTCGTAGTAACAGTTAACAGAGTTACGTGTGTAGTGTTTCTTTGGGGGTTACGTTTTCGTGTCATTGAGTGGATTGATGTCCTTTATCAAAATTGAATAACCATGGAAACAATAAAAGGAAGTCGCTCCTGTCAGAAAGTGACGTAAATTACAAGGACATTTTGTTTGGATTGGTGTCTAATATCGTATGTTAAGGCAATACATTTTAAGGATTTTTTTTATTCAACTTAATTGTTTTATAATAAATTTGTTTTCAATATGATAAAGCTTTGTTTATTTACTTAAAATCTTTGCGAAGGTCTCTTTAGTCCTAAAATTTTGGATATGTCGGTATATACACATATATTGATACCGAAAGTAACCGGCGGCTATGTTATTTTTACTGAGGAACCATCTATCTGTATTTAATAGTACACAATCTCATAACTAGAACTTACTATATTAACGACATCTTGGTGAATGTAACAAAATGTGAATTTTATCATATGAATCATTTAAATAAAGATTTATCATGACCATACAGAATTTATTTGAAGTATGATATCGCCGTTTTAGATGTTTGAACACGATGACATCAGTCTTGAGTGTTCTTCTGCTTTCTATTCAGCAAGAAGTGCCCATATAACGTGTCATGTCCTGAATAAAACATCATACAATGTCGACGGGCATACAAAAACGTTATTTCCCGTTTTACGTTCTTATCGTAATACTATCTTAATTTTAAGTAACCTTTATAGACTGTTTAGTCGAAATAAGCAAGAGGTAAGAATCTTATGTTCGTTACGCTGTTTTAAGCACTGACCACTGGTACCATCTCTTCTATCCATATCTCAATCTACTATTGGAGGTCTGTATGTCCATCGGCACAGCGAAAAGACCAAATTTCGGGAAACTTGTGATGGTCACAAGACCATTCCAAGATATCTCACAGGGAATTGTCTTAATCGTAATGTTTTACTTTTGTTTGATATATTTTTCACTATGCCCTAAAAGTTTGCCAAGACTTCTACGAAGTTAGATCAGGAACTGACTGGCTACTTTCCATTCCTTACGATATTCTTTCGAACACTGTAGCTCAGATTTTGAATTTTGAAACTCAAGGTACCTAATAATGAGATCTATGGTTACTTTGTGACCAAAATTAAATTGACCAAATATTCACATTTGCATTGTTAATGCTTATTCTAGATGCCTACCTTTGTAACGATTGATGAACCAACAGATGAATATAATTTTATCACTGATATACTCTCTATTTGAAATGAAATGTTTCGATAGTTTAATTATGGATTTGAGAATTCGAAGGATTTACGAGTTTAAACAGGTCAGACTATGCATATGGTTCTTTTTGAAATTTGATGATCTCAGCGTCTCGCATTTCCCACTTGGAATGGTGGTAATCCTACCATAGTATATCTCGAAAACAAAACGACTCCTTGGAGCAGAAATCATTTAAATTCGAAGTTTGCTCGAGTCCTTAACACGAGATAGCAATTTGTGTTTTGCACAATTCACATTTTCATCGTGTATACAAATATATCTTATTTGATTAACAAGATTTTTCTGTAATATTTCACTATAACATGGTAGCTTTTTATTCTTTTACAGAATGTAGGTGACCAGTATGCCTTTTGAGCCTTTTGTGAAAGAAGCGGAATGCCTATCGCTCAAGCTCAACTGATGATGACGTTGATGTAATTGGAACATCGTTCAGATGAAGGAGATGAAAACCCTTTGCTATTGACTCAATGATTTGATCCATGGAATCGGAGCCCGTTTGGATGGAGGAGCCTGAAACACCATCACCTATTGGTTTGCTATTTGATTGAACCTGATTTCTCAATGACCTTAATTAATGAGGCATTCCCAGAAATCGGGTATCTAGATAGCGCAGCCAACTATCAGCACGATGATGTGGTGTTTCAGGTCTGGACTCGTCATCAGAAGTTTTTCTTTAGA
The DNA here is from genome assembly GCF_031769215.1 of Ylistrum balloti. Classification (NCBI taxonomy): domain Eukaryota; kingdom Metazoa; phylum Mollusca; class Bivalvia; order Pectinida; family Pectinidae; genus Ylistrum; species Ylistrum balloti. The sequence continues at coordinate 798,535 of NW_026782507.1, forward strand.
ATTTGAAGCATTTTATGGTTTTCTGTTTTTAATGATTTTAATATTTTCATCTTAATTTCTCCGGTTTGTGAAGTTTTTGGTTGGTCTTTGTTCAGGAACCATCAGCTTTTCGAGCATGTTATATATATATATATATATTGACACCTCTAGCATCATAGACAAGACCTATAAAAGCAGTTTAATTGTTTTTATACGATATATATGGCCAGTAGATACCTTGTTATTTAAAGACAGGATATCATCAGTATATAGAGTTGGGATACACACACGATAAAACCACTTGATTAATCGACATTTAACGACCTGCAAGCTTTTTATATCACGTTAGATATTTTGAAGGTCGAAACAAATGTATAATTTGGTGAAACAACGGATAAATATCATTTTTTCAAATATACCCTCTGCTTGAAATAAAATGTTTCGATAGTTCAATTATGAAATTGAGAGTTCAAAGGATTTAGGAGCTTTAACAGGTTAGACCATGCATAGTACTTTTTGAAATTTGATGACCTCAATGTCCCGCATTTCTCCTTGGGATGGTGGTAAATCTACTAGTGTTTATATTGAAAAAAAAACACCTTTGAGCAGAAATCGTTTAAATTCAAATCTTGCTTGAATCTTTAGCATGGGATAGCAGTTTTTGTTATGCACAATTTACATTTCCATCGTGAGTACAGAGATTAATTTTATGTTGTTACATGGGTTTTTTTCTGTAACATTACACCGTAACATGGTAGTTATCTTTTACAGAGTTGGGGTGACCGGTATGCCTTTTGGGCCCCTTGTGAAAGAAGCTAAATACTTGTCGATCCAGCTCAACTGATTGTGTTTGTACAAAAGAAGTGTACGTATTTGGAACATCGTTCAGATAAAGAGACGAAAAAACCCTTTGCCTATTGACTCAATGATTTGATCGATGGAATCGGAACCCCGTTTGGATGGAGGAGCCTGAAACACCATCACCTATTGGTTTGCTATTTGATTGAACCTGATTTCTTAATGACCTTAATTAATGAGGCATTCCCAGAAATCGGGTATCTAGATAGCACGGCCAACTATCAGCACGATGATGTGGTGTTTCAGGTATGTCGGGTACCAATAGTAATGTCTGGACTCGTCTTCAGAGGTTTTTCTTCATGAAGTTGTAGCATTTTTTAATTAATTGGTGCTCTATACTTGTTGTCATCCTAATTTCTCCTCAGAAGTTTTTCTTAAAGAAGTTGAAGCATTTTTTAATTAATAGGTGCTCTATACTTGTTGTGTACCCTTCACGTTTCTTTATTAATCTGCTATCATCCGCAACCTCTTGTTATAAGACTTATTTAGAAATAAGTCCTTGCATTTTTAGCTACGACATATAGATATCATAGATTGAAGGAGCGGAGCTGTTGCAATCAAACATGGAAAGTTTTCAACAAGGAAATTGAAATCATGCTTAATACTGAGGATTAATGAAAAAACTGTCACAGTTGGTTTGGCTTAAGGTAAAGATCGAGGTTGGTGACGGAAGTGTAGAAGAATTTGTCATGTCCTTGGGTTTTCCAATTCTGGTGAGTAAATACAATATATATGATTAGTAGATACCTTGTTATTTAAAAACAGAATATCATTAGTAGAGTTGGGATACACACACGATAAAACCACTTGAATTATCGACATTTAATGCCCTACAAGCTTTGCATCTCGTTAGATATTTGGGAGGTTGAAAAAATGCGTGATTTGGTAAAATGTTTAAAAAAAAAAAACCAGAAACTTCGGGATGCACAAAAGTTTTAATCTATTCTGAAAACAAACTGAAAGGTAGGTGCCCTCTGTTTTATGATGCAAGCAGTTACGTTCGGACAACCTAAAACCTTATACTGTAACAGGTCGGTATCCTCCATAACTTCGTAAGAACGTTAATTTACATGCTGTTTGAAAATGAGACTCTTTGTTTGAATAAACTGATTTTTTACCATATTTACATTATATTTCTAAGTAACGTGAAATACAACACGAAAGATGTTAAATGTTCTTGTTACATTTTTAAATGGATAGAAGCCTTTACAAAGATCTTTGACGTCAGATATTTGGACGTTACGCTTGACATAAAGACGACGTTATTTCGAATAGGCGCCTTTACGTTGTATTGTATTAAATTTATGTTGTTATCAGGTCAGAATCGCTTACAAAACGTTTTGTATACCAAAGAGAGCAAAGTAGAAATGTACAGGGACATTATTTGATTGTAAATTAACTTATCGACCTTCGCTTCATTTCAAGTGTCTGAATCGCCGTGTAGTGACTAGGAAACGTCTCTCTGGTTGGTTAAAACTATGAATTATTTCACTGACAAAAATAATCAATAGAAGTGTTAATTATTCATCTATTATGCATTTATTTCTCCCCTCGCGGCCACCACAGAGGGAATATAGTGTTCCGTTTGTACGTATGTGCGTACATTCACTTTTTGTCATCACTCTAGCAACTTCATTTCTCAACCGTTTTTAATCAAACGCAAAAGTATCATGATACCTGGAACGAGATCGTGTTTCAGCGTGCCAAGGTCAATGTTAAGGTCAACGTTACTATTTATAGAAAACATCAGATGTATACAACTTTGTTATAATTGGGAGCGAGGAATTTTTTTCCCGTTTGCAAAGCCTTGTCTATTTCTTTGAATTGTTTATACAAGCCTGGCTAGATATCATTTTTATAAGTTTTAATCTATTACCTGTATTGCTAGGTCACTTGAAATGATTGACACTCTGACATTTTTTAATAAAATGTATTGTATAAAAGTGAAAGCAATGAATATGACAAGTTGTTGATAAGCTCTTAGATGACTGTGATGAGGAGTTAGTTTCTAATGTTGTGTATATTGTCTGTTGGAAGATCATGCAAGGAAACTCGACACAAATATTGTCAAAAGTACGTCAGTCACTCACGATTTCAGTTGTCGGAATGTTTCGAAAGGCATTCTAGTTTAGTTAATAACTTTAAACTCATACCGCTTTCTGTTGGATTGAGAGCTCCCGTACCCATGGTATTATGATAGTGTGGGTAAATGTTTTATATAAGATTACAGACACTTGCCCAGTCCCTGTGTATAAGACGCGTTTTTCTGGAGCGGATGTTCAAGATTAATCAAAAGCATCCTCAGGCGAAAAGGAATCAGGTCTGTATTTACTCTGGTTCAAAGCCCCGTTGGGCCATTAGCCCAGAGAGGCGTGCCTCAACAGAGTAAAAATGCAGGTATTAATGAGTCCAGCATCCCCTAATGGTGAAGAACGAGACTTAATGAAGGAGATTCTTCAACAGACAATTGAATAGAACATTTCACGTTAGGTTAGGTACAGTAGTACCAAATGCCAAACTGCATCATACAGATGTTTCGCCCTTCTAAGACTCTTCAATAATGCAAATAACCTATTTTTTGTTTGGGGGGAGGGGGGATCAATGAAAATACCAAGATTAACCCCAAAATTCAATAGAATTCATAATCTAAAATGTATAGTCTTAACCATATCACGTTCAAATGAACCAATAACATTGTTTTGTCCACGGGTGATATTAGTTTTGCTAAAACGGTTGGTCTGAAGTCCATGGGACAGGGAAAAGGTATTCTTGTAGGCGTCATTATCCTTCTGGATAAGTCACAGGATTTGGGACAAGTTTATTCGGGGCATTCTTATAGGGAGTTGTTTATATATAAATACATGATGGGTCAAGGTCCCGCGGCCTGCATGGAAACACGAGGAAAGGGGCTAAATTGTTCTTCTCTATTTACCAGGTTACCAAGGACACCGTTATATAGACGGTAACTAATAATTATGTGCAAGTATTATGTATATTCCTGGTAAATGTTGGCCTTTGAATATATTTTTTATCCGCAGTGCTGGTTCCAAAATATGTTCTACTTTTTCCATCGTACAAAATGCTCAATCGTAACTCTTCAACTCGTGACAGTGGCATGTTGATGCTGTACTCGATACCTCCAGCCGACACACCTTTACGGTGAGACGTGAGAGTTTTAATTCACCAAGTACGCCGACTGTATGGTTGGAATGGCCAGCTGACATGTTCTCCCTACCACGTTGTTCCTTTATTTATACGATGATTTGCGAACGATGTTCATACTTCGCAACATTCAAACTGACTTGCACAATAATGTTTTGCGCGAAAACCGCATTCCGTTTCCAAACTTTGTCTTATGAGCTGGACTTTATTTTATAGCATGGGTAATACAATAGGAATGTCTGGATAGGTTAAGATTTGTATTCAATCAAATAATGTTAAGAACAGTCTGGATTAATTAAGAATGATTCAATTCAGTAAAGTCTAGACAAGTTAAGATTTGTAATTAATCAAATATTGTCTAGACCAGTCTGGATTAATCAAGACTGATAAAATTCAGAAAAGTCTGGACTGATCATTTAATAGTTTAAGATTTGGTTTCAAATTTTCATAGAAAATATATAAATACATGTACTTATGATGAACTTGACACATTCTTGAAAATTTCTTAAATTTTACCACACAACACATGTACACATAAACATAATGTATCTGTTCTCGAGCATTCTAACTTGCGACAGTGTCATAATGTTGACTTCAATCTAAATACTTACCTTAAAGGAGTTGGAAACCATAATTACCATCAATTGCTGGTTCAAAGTACAGATGAGTCTGGCAATGATATAATCTTATATGAGTCCGTCTGTGTGTTATGGACAGTGATACCTCAACACGAATGTAAGGACTTGTCTATTCAGCCTGAGGCTTGATTATTTTAATCACAAACTTACAAATTAAATTAAACTTTTTGGCAGTTGTTGTGAATCACATATTATGCAATTACGACATATGTGTCAAACGAAAAGTGATTAAACGATCCTATTGTGAGCAGTGTTGTAGTGTGTGTGTGTGTGTGTGTATTTCCCCACGCTATGAAAGATTAATTGGATCTCTCCCTAGTGGGAGGATGGGACAGAGAAATCTCTACACGAGGAAGATATTCTTGATTGTCTTACCCAAAGGCTTTATCGAGAGTTAGACTGTCAGGAATCTCCTCCAAGAGTAAAAATTTCTCTTTCCTACCCCAAGGTAGGGAATTATCTTTTTTCTGTCAATTTTCCCCCTTAAAAATAAATATGCAAATAAACAAAGATGTGACATTATAACTATCGATATAGCCATTTGCTTTTGATAATGTCATTGACTACAACTTACCCCGACACGTCATAAAAATGACGTCATTAACAATTACACGAACCCGAAATGTCACTTCCTGTACCTGCAGACTTCCTTCCCAGGATAATATCAGCAATCTCTATCTTGCCCTCACCGGAAGTGTGGATATTTCTGTCCGGTAGGGTAGAAATAAGCTATCTCATCCTTGGCAGAAAAGATCCCCCCTCTGAAGTATGCGAGATCATACTAATATCTGTACATCTATCCATTTATCTCATAATCACATCCATAGGCTAGGAGGACATTGAAATTCAACATTATTTTTGTTAATCAGCTGATACTCTTGATTTACAGCCTGTACATTAAGTATGCCTTTTCTTTACTGAAATTAAATCCAAAACGCAGGATGTTTCAGACAACATTAATCTGTGTCTTCATGGCTCAACATTTGTACACAATAATTATGTTTGATACAGCGCAGTTCAACACAATAACAATACCACGGGGGTTAGCAATGTATACCAATGTATGATAAGTAATACATAATGGAAGTGATTTTTTGTCTTCATAAAAATCCCAATGTAGAAGAGATAATCAAGATCATATGGTTGAAAATGGCAAAGGACAATAGCTGGTTGAGTCAACTGGTAAAGTGTAATTATATCTTCTTGCTATGAAGGTTTGGTCTACCAAGTTTGAAAGATGCAAGTTTAAAACTGAAACCGGAGAATCATGGACTAGATCGAGGAAATGAAACAAACAAGGGGCAGAAACTCTTCAAAACCCAAGTAGATAAAAGTGTTGTTTTAGAAAACATTACCTCATATCTAGGTTATTAATGCTACCAAGTTTCAAAGAAATCGCTTGAAAAATGACAGAGGAGATCTGTGGACTATTTTAAGAATATTAAACAGAAAAGGGCAATAGCTTTTCCAAATATAGCAAAATCAAGCTGCCGTTCAGGAAAACCCAACTTTATGTCATTGTTTACCAATTTTGAAAAAGATCAGTTGAAATTTGCAAGAGAGGATCTACGGACAAAGACAGATTGATTGGACAGACAGACGGACTGAAAATAGTTCATTGCCGTAGATCTAAATTTTAGTGCCAATCTATAATATGTCATGGTATGCTCTTCTGAAGAGTTTGATACGGTGTCTTATCCCCATACATTGGATTGCGAATGACGTATCAAAGCGTTATATGAGGATACCTGAAATAAAATGTTTTAATAAGGATTGTTTTTATTTTCGATAAAGACTCATAACAAGTATAACCATATATATGTAATTTCCTTTCAGGCCTGACCGTCTTATGCAAATCATGGAATTAATTTTTAGTATTGAATCTTGGATATATTAGCTTTTCTGAAATCTACCAACTAAAAACAGTCTTCTCTCCTCGTCTAGAAGGTCCTGTTTTCAACCGACATGGAAGAGTGTTGCCCCAAAACACTACACTTCACTAGTTCTTCAATGGTAAACAATGGCATACCACATCCATAATTTCCGTTGCAACCTTCATTTCTCACAACGGACTGGTAGCAGTTGTAATGTATTTTCTATAGTTAAGATAAAAAAAATATATGATTATAGACAACAGTGAAAATCAAGACCTTTAAGAGAAAACTTTTTATCGGGTGCATAAGATTTTTTTTCATTTGAAATTTTGGGGTTAATAATTGACTTAAATATAATGGGCAAGAAACGAACAACTGGTCAAAGTGACCATTTTAGAGTCCTGATATCTAGATGTTTTACTGGAATAGCCCTTAAAGAGTGTTTTTTAAACATCACTGTTGCGTTTAAGTAACTAAAATGCTTGAATAAAACTAAATTGTATTTTGCTATGTTAAGTATTGAGGCAGCGAGATCACTATGCCTATTGGCTTTGAGTCAGACTAGATGTTACATAGAAAATTAATTCAAAACTAAAACATGTTTTTGAGGAGGAGCATTTTTACAAATAATGGATGACGAACCAGGTCAGCTACATTGTAACAAGAGGTCCAATAAGTCTGAATGACTCGCTTGTTCTGTACCAATTTTTAAGAAACACAAATACAATTACCAAAGTTATAATGGTTGTAGTAAATGTAACATCATGAGTTGTTTCCCTTTAATGAGAAATTAGAGTTATCTCCCGGACTTTTTGAAGTCCATGTGGACTAAGACCACAATTAATTTCACTATATGTTTCATTGTAACATTAAAATTCATAACTAAGTCCCAAAGTTTCATCTGCAAATTTCCATTTCACCTGGCCAAGATCAACATCTGAGAAGCAAAATGTAAAAGTTTCAACCCATCATGTTGGGCATTTTCTGGAGATATACTTCCATATGTGTCACCAACGTCAATTATATACATCCAGGTCAGGGGTAAAGGTGAAAAAAGGACTTTTTACACCGGATCCTGCAGCACAAAATACATGTTCAATATGAATGATTTACACACTGACAGCTAGATTATCATCTCTATAACACATCTACAGCAAATTTATAGGCAAACATCCAATTCAAAGAGGCATATTATTTTTTTCCCAAATATACATACATTTTTTAGGGACTTCATTCGTGGGTACTGAACCCGGAAGTATTTAATTGTGGTCTTAGTCCTATTATAGGACACTTTTTTTTTTTAAATTTAAAAAAAAATATTTTCATCAACTGTGAGCTATTTCAAACATTTCGGCGTAAACAGAATCAGCGTAGGTCAAATAAAACAGGAGTTATGAAGAATTGAAAAACCCCTCTCAGACTGAGATTTTAACTCAGCTTTACATACACTTTGCTGTACATATCACAGACACCAAGCGTCAGGAAAAATGAAACAGATTTTGCAATTATTAAGATATTTCAGTTCTGTAAATTGGTATATAAACTTGAATAATTCCTACATATACCTATACAAAAAAGTTTTTCAATTTCAAATTACAACTTCATTTTTTTTTGTAGAATTTAAATTTTTTTTTTAAATTACCAAATTTTAATATTAACTGAACATTTAATCTGCTTTAAAGCATTTTTCAGCTTTGATTTGGACATGAAATAATCAATAGATAACAGTGAAGACTTGCAGTAAACAATCACAGTGAATGACACCCACTGGACTAACTAACAGCCACATGTATACATACAAAGACTACCCATGCCAAAGGCAGGGGAGGGGGGGGTGTTCTCTTTGGGCCTTTATGTTTACTTTTGGGGCTCTCCCTGTCTCTGAAACACCTTTGATGTTATATTATCAAACAGGCAATGATGTGTATATCACAATGACCAATCAAATGGTCAGCTTCAGTTTGATTTTTGTATTCTTAATACATCTGACTACTTCTGACTGACCACTGCTGACCACACTGCTGACCACTACTGACCATTACTGACCATTACCAATATGAAGGGAGACAGAAAGAGAAGGAACAATTATTTCAAGCCTTGAAATGTTCCAAAGAATAAGGGCCAGTTATTTAAAGTTGAAGATCCTGAGGTACCTGTCACCAGAGAAGAGAGACCAGCTCTGACCAGAAGACTGACCACCCAGGAATTTCAGCTGATCACCAAGCCCAGTCCTGACGGCCTTTCCCTGGTAACAACAGATACTGGAGACAGACCTTATCCAACATGGATACTACGGCCGGCAACTGTTACAGCTGAAGAATCCAACTCTGAGCCTGTAATAGAAGGAAACCGGATCATCGACATAGTGTTGATGGTGAAAATGTGGAACACCATCATCAGACTTCACGCCGGACAACCAAACACTACATCATGCATGGTACCAGAGTTTGAACTGGACACCGAGCGGAAAAGGGCTCTGGGATGGAGTTGTGCTGTCCGATGTAATAAATGCCAGAACAGATCTCCACTGTACAAACTACATAGAGAGGCAGACACGGATAAGCCCGGACCAAAGCCAGCCCTTGTCAACAAGTACCTGCCTTCAGCTTTGTGTGGCCAGGCTGTCAGCACCAAAGGAGCCACGTTACTTCTCGGACACCTGAATATACCTGCAGGAGCCAAGAGTGGAGTGCAGCGACAGGCAAATCAAGTGTCCAAGGACATTACTGCCCTCAACAAAAAGGACATGTCCGAGAAGACCAGACTGGTGGTGGAGGCCAACACCCTGAGAGGAGATGATTCCCCGAGTACCATCGGACTAGCTGTGGATGGGCGGTACAACAGCACATCATTTGGAAGTGCTAAGAAGCCAGGGATGAATGCCTCACAGGGGTTAAGTCTGGGTATCGAGACATCTACCCCTAAGAAGTGGATACTTGGACGTGCCCTCCACAACTAACTTTGCTGGACAGGAGCTTGGCTGAGAGGGAAAGGATATGATGTCACCTGATCACTGTGTCATTAGGTTTGAATACAACTGCTTCTTCAATCAAGTAGGGAGGTCAAACATAAACTTAATCAACTCAGCTCAGAGGAAATATATCAACGCCACCACCAATACAAACCTGCTGTCAAGAAAAGAAGTATGTTGTTGTTAGCAGAACAGCACAAGCAGCATGCGAAAAGGTCCAGGTCCGCTCGGAAGTCTGACTACAGGAGAGGTCAGCTAGATCCCAACATCCATCCATGTAGGGGAGACAACCGACCTCAGGACCACCTGTATTGAGAAGAAGAGGTGACAACAAATTTATTAGAGACATGTCAACAATCAGAAAAAAAACACAAAATAATGTAACAACAACAGCAACAACAACAACAAAATATATGACTACCTAATGAGGGAACCTCCACGTGGTGGTAGTCGGACAATGTTGTATACATCAGTGTACAATAGCTAATACCCTCAAATCAATAAAAACTCAATTACATTTTCAAATTCAACATGCAGTCACTGAACCCTAAATGACCATAACACACATTTGAATTTAAACAGTACTGCCTGTTATTATTTACAAAATGAGGTTCTGAACTTATGTGCTCTACATTTAAACATAAACTATTATGACAGAGATGGGAACAGTCCAGATCACTTGACAATTCTAAATTTTCAGAAAAACAAATAAAAGCAAGTCTGTGTGCATGTTTCTTTTTCCATTTTAAATCACTGGGGTCCTTAAATGACAGAATTCCATATTTCCCTGTCCTTGTTACAGGTCCAATCCAAATCCTACACAAGCCATTATCTGGGCTAACCACAGAATTTTCTAAGATCTTGTACTTGTATAATTTGAAAAAAATCCTCCATCTTAACTTTTAAAAATCTGGCGTAGGAATACACAAGAACACAAATATGCTAATTTGATGTTATTTATAGATGTCCTGATCACTCCAGAAAATAAAGTTTAAAAATTTTCTAAAAATTTAATTTAATTAAAATTTTAATTATAATCGAAGTGATGAATTGAAAATTATTTCACTACCTAATCCGTCATGAAATATAGAATAACCATGCCAATTTGTATGAGAATCGGTCAAAAAATGTGGGTATGAGAAATAAAAACATGGATTTTTAGGCATGTCATTAAGGACTAAGACCACAATTAATTTCACTATATGTTTCATTGTAACATTAAAATTCATAACTAAGTCCCAAAGTTTCATCTGCAAATTTCCATTTCACCTGGCCAAGATCAACATCTGAGAAGCAAAATGTAAAAGTTTCAACCCATCATGTTGGGCATTTTCTGGAGATATACCTCCATATGTGTCACCAACGTCAATTATATACATCCGGGTCAGGGGTAAAGGTGAAAACAGGACTTTTTACACCGGATCCTGCAGCACAAAATACATGATCAATATGAATGATTTACACACTGACAGCTAGATTATCATCTCTATAACACATCTACAGCAAATTTATAGGCAAACATCCAATTCAAAGAGGCATATTATTTTTTTCCCAAATATACATACATTTTTTAGGGACTTCATTCGTGGGTACTGACCCCGGAAGTATTTAATTGTGGTCTTAGTCCTATTATGTGTTTGGCCGGCCATGTTGTGCCTTGAGGGTCCTGCTAAAAATAAAAACACGTTAACAGTCTTCTGATTCCGCCGAAGTTCATGATTACTTCAATGTTTCTTTTTTAAGAGGAAGCTTGAAGTTCTTAAAACATTTGACTCCAGTGTCCATGAAAGCATGCCAAGCACGTCCATTTGAACAACTAAGTAGCCCTTTATCCAATCATCTTACAGGCCCAATATCGGTACCATTGATCTCATAGTTAATGAAGAGATGTTGCTATAGTGGAAATGTTGACCACCTGACGGACTCCGACCTAGTTATCACCTCATTTTCCCTTTCAACAGGTGAGCTAAGAATGCGTTTCCAATAACCCCGTTAATTTTGCCACGTAGGCCTATAGGTCATTTTTAAGATCCTTACAAAAGAAAATACCTTGTCCTTGCTTGATTTCCTCTATCTCTGTCCTCAGCTAGATATTCTGGTTTTGTAGTTCTTTCACGGTTGCACAGCACTCATGGCAGTTGGTCTTTGTTTACACATTGTAATGTGTGGAGAAAGCTCCATCTAGCAGAAGAGTGTTTAAAAACTGGTTTTCGTCATAGTATTGTGAGATTCCAATAAATGGGTGCATTTCAACTATATAGGGTGCTCTTGATGGAGAAATGGTGAAGTCCAGAGTTCCATGCAAAGGTTCAAGGTTTTGCCACACAGGTGCTATGGATTATAATAAAGTAAGGTCCAACTAATAATTTAACATAGTTAATGAATATTTAATCACATTCCGGTAGTTAACGACATTTAATTTCAATATATTTATCAAGCCATTTGTGTTGTACAATATATATCTATAAGTGTTACCCAAAATATGGTTACAGAATTGAATGGATATGGGGTCCTAAAGTCGGCACTCGTGCCTTAATGTTACTGAAGTAGAGACGTTAATCACTTTTGGCAAGTCGATGGAACTTGACCTACGTAACTAAATAGTTATGAAACTTTGAATTATGAAATCGCTTGCATGATCATGTAATAAAATGTAGATATGAAACACAAGTGAATAGCACCTTTTCGTAATTTAGAGTGAGATACAGTAGACACAAACAATGAATTAAACTGCATCATACAGCTGTTCCGTCCTAGGGCCCGTTAGTGACGATAAGGGCCTAAATTTTGAACCTAGGAGGCGACTGAAGAAAATCCAATGTTATCGGAAGAAAAGTCAAAATCTAGACTGGGAAGTAGCTGCCCCGTTATTAGATTAATTTCGTGATTTTCATACGTCAGATGATTTAAGAATAGCGTGAAATACATGAACCGTGCCACTATTCGAGAGAATTAAAACGTGGCAATATGGTCTAAATATATTTGTGCATAAATGGCGTTTGTAACCGATAATGTGATCATTAGGCAAAATTAGTATATCACTGTTAACAGAGTTGTGATAAAACAGGGGCTACCAGCTGTACCAGAGAATATAAAGGAAAATAAGTATATCCAGTCTAGGGTAATTATTTACATGTAAGATCTTTCAGAAGTTTGTTATTTTAAACTGTCAGAGTATTTCATTTTATTTTCTATAATGTCACTTGTAACTTATAAGTTATCTTCCTTAATTTATAACTTTTCGTTCTGAACTGTTTTTTTTTTTTTTTTTATTATTGCGACTACAGACTTCTGAGGATCATCGCGATCACCTTTTGTGCAGCGTCGTGCGTCCATAAACTTTTAACATTCTAACATGTTTCCGACACCATTAAATAACCATATAGGCTATTAGGGCTTTATATTTTTTGTGACCATACCATCAAACCAAATTCTGTTTCTGACCAAACATGTTCTACCAATGACAATCGCGCAGGTAATGATAGGTTTTGTCATCAAGTGTCAGACACAATATATATATATATGATAGGTAAGGAACGACGGTTTAACACATAATTTGTACCTGTAATTGAGTTATGTCTGGATTTAAATAAAATTAATTAAACCTAGGTATAGATGGCTACATCTTTTGAAAAAAAAATAGTGTAATGTTGTATTTGTATCTCGGCCCAATTCAAGTACCCACTTCAGTTATACCTGGAGCTTGCATTTGGATTTAATGGATAAATACATACATTTGGAAAATCAAATGTAAATAACACGAACAAACTTAATTTCATCTGTATTTTTGGTGTTTTTTTTTCATTTCCATAAGATAAATTAAGTAATTAAATCTAAGAAAAATCAAACTTACCTGTGTCACAAAGGGAGAGAAAAATCTTTTCATATCTCTCTTTGTGCTATTACGCTTTTACCTAGGTGCTTGAATCATAACATATTGTTTACTTGTTTCAACTCTTATAAATTGGAACAATGTGTGTCAGTTATAGTTAACATACAAATAATAGTTTGCATCAAATAAGTGTGGAAACTTGCGAACCTTGTGATAAATACTCTGTGAGTTAGAATTACTTCCCCAAACTAGCTATAGGATGTAGATGGCGCTTTGTGCAATGTTGTTCCGCCGCCATCTTGCACGCTTTCTTGTTGGGTCAACATTTCGTATGTAATTTTCCATTTTGTTTGAGTGAATATGTCCGGACAATATATACAGGTAGCGGAAGAAGAAGGGGAAGAACCGATAGAAATTCCAAGTGAGGATGATGGAACTCTTCTTCTCTCTACACTTGCTGCCCAGTTCCCGGGAGCATGTGGGATGAAGTACAGAAACCCAGTCAGCGGCAACTTCCGGGGGATACGATTATCTGATGGGAAACTACACCCTCCCGACGGGGCATGGGGACATTACGTATTTGTCGTTGTTTTTCCCAAAGGTACATATATGCTTATATCTAAATTGAGTTGTAGAAATGCGTCGTTTGTAAGAAACTGGCAAAAGTGACACGTATGAGTGACACACATGTACTCGGATGCAGTGATCATGGTGAACACGTGAATCCACTATTATCTAGACATTTCGACAACCTGGTTGTCTTAGTAGCCACTGGCGCCTGCACTTGGTTTATAATTATTATTTTATTATTCTAGCTTTGTTCTGTTCACATTCATGCGCATTTTCTAAATATTTAAGTGGCGAGAAATTGCTTCATGCTAAATATTTATTTCACTGCCAGGGTTGCAACGACCCTGATAGAGTATGTTTTTTTGGCCGATTTGGTAATGTAATTGGTTTTCCATTCCTCTTCAACTGACCATAAGCAGATCGGGGAAAACTACAGATTTGTGTATAATACGCAAGCTGGTCTATTATTTGTCATTTGAGGTTTAGATTTGTTACTAAAAATAGCCGAAATCGTTTGAACAGTATCTTCTCTGTAATACGGTAACTTCACTGCAATATATCATAAAAGATGTTTTTGACAAAGTGAATAATTTTGTACAAAGATATGTTTGCTGAAAGTCCTAGCTGCTTAAAACTTTATGTAACTGTTACCACTGTAGTAAATGCTATTGTAATATAGCCCATATAGACCGAAAGTACTGCATCTGTTTACAGTACTTTCCCACAGGCAAGTAAGTTGTGTAATGTCTTGTGACTAAATAAATGCGACTTCCCCAAAAAATTTGAAAAAAAATAGGTTTGAATTTATTTCGTTTTTTTTACGGAACAGATTCATACCCCAATTGGCTTTTAATAGACCAATTTGCATATTGTACTGTATTCAGTGGTTTTTCCTTGCATGGTAATTCTAATCTCTCAAAATTTTGTTCTGTTGGTTGTCTTCTATCAGCTACCAATAGTCTGTTTGATTTGTAGGATATTAAAATCTGCTCAACTGGGTTCATGCACGTGATCTTTGACCTCAGTCTAAGTGGCTAAGGCATTTTTGATGCAAAGTAAAATGGCTGCCATGTTAGCAGTCAGCCAACAAGAACACTGATTGACGAAAATGATATAGTAGGCGGAAAAAATTGGGATTGTAGCCGAACTACGGCAAAAATAAATGACTGAAAGTTTTAGGGATGAAGCTATGGCTATCAGGACAGGATACAGAATTTAGGCTCACGGCACCCACATTTTGATATAATTTCTATAATCAATTTAAAGGAAAAAATATGAACAAAAATTCTGTTTGACAGTCATTCAACATAAAGTTTGTCTGATGATAAGTTACTACCTAAAAATAGTAAGTGCCATGAAAGATTTTAGGGGGAAATTTTTAAACAGTTGTTTCCCTTTGACCACAAAATAGTGTAGGAAGCCCTACCAGATCATGGTTGAGTGTCTGCTATGGCTAAGGCGGGGTTGAAATGGAAAGCATGCACGTATATATATATATACACACAGTATATAGACAGAAAAAATGTCATCGGTAGTGTCCCACTGCTATGAGGAAAGTGAAAGAGGATAAAGGAAAAAGATAGAGGGAGAGTAGAGGACTACATCCTCCACTGTTAATGACCAGGGCTCTCAATCTGCTAGATTTTCCCAATGCAAAACAGTACCTTTTTTTCCCCAATTTAGACCCCAAGTTTTCCCAACTCTAAGGAAAACACCATTATTTTTCCCCATTCTAAGGGCCCTGGGCCCCAGTCCCAAAATGGGGTGTGAGAGCCCTGATGACCATACTCTGTGATAAAAACAAAACGAATGATGGTTTAAGTGTTTGTTGTTTATTTTTAATTTCCGTGTATTATTTATTTGAAAGGGTATATGTTATAAAATGTTAGCCATAAAATTTCCTTGTTTCAAATAAAATAACATGATACATGCCTAATATTGATTTCTTTTATCACAGATAACAAAAGAAAAGGAGATGAAGTTATTGAAAACCCTATCGCCAAGACAAAATGTATAGAGAAACAACGATGTAGTGACTTGATAGTATTAGGACTACCGTGGAAAACAAATGAAAAAGAACTTCGAGAGTATTTTTCCAAATATGGAGACCTCCTCCTTGTTCAGGTACATTATATATGACTTTAATATTCTGTAAAACTTTTGAGTGTATTTATTAGTCAGTGTGTTTATAATCATTCATGTAAAATGTACGAAAACAAATTTCATTTCACATCACTGAGGCAAGATTTTTAATAATTTACAATGTGTAAGCATATTGCATTCATTGTCAGAGGACTCA
This sequence comes from Ylistrum balloti, assembly GCF_031769215.1. NCBI lineage: Eukaryota > Metazoa > Mollusca > Bivalvia > Pectinida > Pectinidae > Ylistrum > Ylistrum balloti. The sequence goes on from NW_026782507.1 coordinate 814,718, forward strand.
GTATGGTACACATATACATTAAGTACATATATTGAGTGCAGTCATTTCCTCCAAATATGTGAGTTGATTCATGTGTCAGGGGCAATCAAAAAATGAAGATCTGAATTGAATTGTTAAATCATGTATTACAAAAATGCGTTGAAATTGCAATAATTTGCAGGGTTTTCCATAAGAGCCAGTCGCCGGCCAATTTGACCGGCTACTTTGATCATTTGGCCACCTACACCAATCCAGTTCCGTAATAATGTTCTGTACACGACTACACGTACAGTAGGCCAGCCTCCTACTTTCACTACACAGCCTACCACTAACAAAATTATGGAAAACCCTGATCTGTGTATTTGAATTTTATAGCGGCATGTGTCTGAATTCAGATTACTTCCTGCAATTTTGTGGAAAAATCATTAAAGATTTTGCTTGATTTTGAGAGTTGATAATAATGATCTGAATTATATGACAAATATATTTGTGATGCAGGTGAAACGAGACCCTAAAACTCAGTATTCCAAAGGATTTGGGTTTATCCGATTTGCAGAGTATGACTGCCAAGTCAAATGTTTGGCAGATCGACATCACATAGATGGGAGGAGGTGTGATGTGACAATCCCAAACTCAAACGTACGTATCTCAAGAAGTTCAACAGTAAATGATGTGAACTTTGTCCAATCATTTACACAAGTTCTAGCAGCTGGGTAAAAACTTTAGATTATGAATTGTACTTGTAAGGTACTTTGTTTATTTAATCATTCTGATTATTATCTAGGGTGAAATTGATTTATGTGAGATTTTCACCCTGATGGGGTCTGGGTTGAGAGAAAGTTTAGAACCAAATACAGGTTGCTTCAACCTACATTGTTTGTAGTTTCCAGGGCATTTCTGTTAAAACGTTTGCTTGCCACATATTGTAAATATACATATTGTTTTGATTTTGTTTTTGTGTATTTGCACTTAAGTATTCCACTTCAACATGATTGCTCAAGATAAGTTTCTCTGTGTGTTTTTTATGGTAATTATTGTTAATAAGCAAATTCATCATTGCCAAAAAAATGATTATGGCTAAATTTTGATTGTACCAAATTAAGTCTGTTTACAGTAATGTTATATACAGTGTAACTTTCCAAAACCTGATCCTTCTCTACACCAATCACCTCTTGATCCTGAACGAAATGGAGATGTACGGAATGACATCCTCCCTATTATAGTAATAAAATCTGCCAAATAGCAATCTCTCTGAGTTCCAAACACCAAACCGATTTTGTGTCCAAAACGATTGTATTGAAGTCTAAAATCACTTCTGAAAACTGGCCTTACCTGAATGATCGGACCAGCAGACTGATATCTATACCTATGGTGACAGCTGTGAGCTTTACGCCTCCACACACATACACCTGTAACGAGGGCTTTGTTCACAATGCCTACCCAAATTGGGAGATTATAATATATAGTTCAATGACAAATTGAAACCTGAATGAACAGGTCCATCATTTCAACAAAATGAGAAATGAATACAGATAAAATGTAGATAAGTACTGATGCAGAGTTAGAAAACCATAGTTTCGTATGTAAATCAACACAAACAGAATGGAATATTAATCAAGTGTTGTTTTAGAAGATAAGTTTTTATAGTGATCAACAAAAATACAAATGCATCAAATATGTATCGGTTGGTAACACCTGTGGACAAGCTGACCGTCTGACCAGAGCTACGTCTGTCTATGTAACATTACATTACTTCCTAGATCGTGGGGCAATGTACAGGTTTCTTTTCAACTTAGGCCACATATGGCATTTAAGTATCACTGGTTTTTTTTTTCACTTTACTGAAATATTTTTACTCCATAAAGCTTTTTCTCTGCATTCAGTTGAACACGTTCAGTGTAAATGCTGAATAGTTAATGTAATATACAGAACTGAATTGGTTGAATTATATCCAAGTCCTGTCTGGTCACCTTGTTTCACTTCTACAAACCAAATCCTCCATAAACTGGGCAAATATTCATGTCCCATGCATGGTTAGTTCAAAGAAGTTCCACTGTATACAAGTTATAGATATTATTGATTTGATTATGTGAGCATTTGGTAGTATATTCCCACTTTGTTTTATATTACAGGAAGGGGCCCAACAGTTTGTAAGTAGAAAGGTGTTCGTAGCTCGTTGTACAGAAGATATCACAGCTGAAGACCTTCACACTTACTTCAGTAAATTCGGTGAAGTTATTGATGTGTTCATTCCAAAGCCATTTCGGGCATTTGCCTTTGTCACCTTTGCTGATCCAGCCATTGCAAGGAGTTTATGCGGAGAAGACCACATAATAAAATCAACAAGTGTTCATGTCACAACAGCAGCACCCAAAAATAGCGGGGACAAATTTGACGGAAAGGGAAATTACAACCGAGGAGGTGGGGTACCAAAGGGTTGGAATCAGGGCCATCAGGCTAACTGGGGCAACACAGGGGGGAAACCTATTAGTACTATTGGGGGAAATCAACCAACACCTGACCCAAATTTAGCCAACAGCATTGGTATGAACCTCATGTTAGCAGCAGCACAAGCAGTCTTAAGTCAAGGCCAAATGCCACCTCCCCAGCAACAGGTGGGAGATAACTACACACAAGCTACCAATCAGGGCTTTGATAGCACCCGACAAACAAACAGTGGAAGCGGGTTCTTTGGGGGAGGCTGGGGTTCCAATGAGGCAAACAATACTACTGGTGGTTATGCAAACTGGGGCGGGGGACAGACTCAAGGACAACGGAGTGGGTGGAATTAATTAGAGTCTGGCCATTGTTCCTTCCATTTCTCGTACACATCAGAAAGGTTATATGTTTTAATTAGAGGAATAAACAGATCAATTTGACTTGATGTAAATGGTTGTATACCAAGGTACCATAAATAAATTTTTTTGCCATTAGTTAGCAGATAAACAGGATTTAACATCATACTGACAACATGCAAATTACAACACTGGATGTCTTGTCATTTGAATTCTGTAAATGTAATACTTTTAACCATAGATTAAGGACATACTTTATGTTACTTTGTTGAAATGATGCTGCGCCAAAAACTGATTTCCAGTTTATGATGTTTTTGTGTACAGTTATATTGAATATCTTAAAATCATGATCAAATCTGCTAATAAATCACAAAAAGAAAATTCTGTATCTGTGAGCTGATGGCATATACCTTTGATATAAGGTAAATGAAACAATTTTGTTTAGTCACAAAAATGGAATAATAATCAAATTTAAATTAAAATTTTTGTTTATTTTGTTTCTTAATAGGCTTCAAAAATCACGATAAACATACAAAAATGTATGCTATGATTTAATGAAAAATATGTAATTAAACATGATAAATCAAAGTTTAGTTTTTAAAAATTTGAGATCTTTCATCAAAATTAAAAGATAATGCTTTGGATGAAATTTCTTCAATTTTAGTGATAGTAAGAATATTACATCATAAAAAGAAATAATGTAAATTATTATGACATAATCAATGAGAAATCAATTTATGTTTGTTGCCTTATTTAATATAACAGTATGTTTAAAATTTAAATAGAAAAAAAATGTACATCTTTTTTCAGACAAGTCAGATTTTTTTGCATACCAGAACTATTTTAATCTTAGCTTACATATATGCTTAGTAGAAGCTAGTGTCCTTGTACTTTAACCTTTCTAAATCAGACACCCAGGCAGCAGAGTTATGTAATGTAATCAGAACAGTTGCATTAACTCTATCAGTACTACCGGTATAATTTTCAGAGACTGACAGATAGAAATCTCTGGTATAATTTTAGTTGAAACACACAAAGTAAACTGTATTCAGAATAGATATGATATATGAAAAGTATACTATTTACTTCAAATAAGTGTATAAAGACTGTTTCTTCTCCAAAGTGTACTCAGACCCGTTTTATTAACTTACAAATTCTGAAAAATAAACTTTTTATAAAGTCAATGAAATTGAGAAATTCAGACGTATATCAAATATTTAATGTATTACATGGGAAAAATTTAATTGAATTATTGCAAAGAAATTCAGGTGCAATGAATTATAATTGTCATATTTAGTTTGTTTTTAGATATGCTGTGTAATCCAGATAACTTACATTCAAAAGCCATAAGAAGTCTATTGAAATCTTCTTAACAAGAGAAAGTCACGTTGTCTATGAGAAATGGATGGCACACTAGCCTATAGTAGTTAGCATGTGGGTCTGGTGTATGAACATATAAGGAAGTAGTTGAAATGATAGGCATTAGGGTGACTGTATCATCATTTTACCAAACACACTATGCCACGTTACAATATCTTTGCATATACGTTTTTCTTTCTGGTTATCTGTGTTGATGTCAGCTTATTCACTTCAAACATTTACAAGCCCAGCTTGGACAAATCATGGACTAATGAGGAATGCAGATACTCTGACCTGAAGGAGGGAGACCAGTAATTTTATCAGGTAGTATGTGTGGTGGACTGAACAACTAAGGGCCGCAAGTAGGTGAAAGACTTTGGAAGAGGTGTGGAGTACAAAAACGAACATTTTTTGGAAGAAACAACATGTAAGTGATTTGATATGGTGTGTTGAAAAGGGAAGTGCTTATGCTTTGGAAGTGTTTTGAAGGGATGTAAAAGGACACGCCGAATGAAACTGGAGTGTTGCATTGTTGAAAATCGTGGAAGATTTTATGTTGTGCGGTGGCTTTTGTATGTACTTGTAAGGGTGCTTAGAAAGGAGTGTGAATAAAATTTATACTGCAAATTGTAGTAAGAATATAACACTGTCTCCTATTTTATTTCTATTAATTATACTGACTGCTGGGGGTCTGTTAGATGGATGACCCCTCCTAAGTGGTAGGAAGTGAAAATTGAAGCGAAAGAAAGAAAGTGATGCTATTCGCTACCTAGGTATATTAAAAAGGACCAACGAACCAAAACACGAGAGAAATTGTATCGGAAAAGTAGGGAAATGCTTCCATTCGTTTCTACATATTGGTTATTGAAAGCTGAAATGGAAAAAAAATAAGAAAGAGGGAAAAAGAAAGAAAACTGCAATAGTTAACGAAATGTCTAAAAGGCTGAGATTTGTATTGGTAGTTCAGTCGAGTAAGCAATCCTTTAAACACAAGTGAACCAATCCACTTTGCAGACGAAAGAAAAGAGAAAGCTGTCAAAACGGAGGGAGTGCTGACAATAGTATCTATACTTATTAGGTCAAATGTAACACCAAATGTAATAATGATGTAGAGATACGTGTCAATCAGTCAGAGATTGAATCACACAGGTCTTTCCTCGCCAGTAACCGTTCTGTACAGCTTTCACGAAAAATGCGTTATTGAAAACAAGGAATTGCACTAAAGACTAAGTAAATTGACCCTTTCATTACACATTTCTGATACAACAGATAGCAAAATACTTGCTAAAAATTGCTGATTGTAAAGTACCCAAATTATTGTCGTCCAGAAAGGGACAGTGTAACATTCAGATTGGCACGAGAAAGTGTAGATATGTGCAATTACAATCTGTATCTCTTATAATAAACTTAATGAGGTTTGCAAATTTGGATGACTTTAAAACACCTGATGACATACGTCTGCTAAATAGATACATTTTTAATAGGAAAATTGTAGCTGGCATGACGATAACAGACCTCGGAGTTGAAGTCGACCAACCGTCAAAGAATTGTACAAAAGGCAGACGTGAATGTATATACTGAATAAAAAATATAGGTGTTTATGTTTCATACAATGATTGATGTAGAATTCATTAAGACCGTCCAGTAAATGTCTTGAATACTGAGTTAGCCGTAACATATAATACGTAAGCAAGAATGTCTAATTACGGGTAGTTTACAACAGGAAAATTTACAAAGTTCGCGTGTACAATTAAAAAATGGGCCTTTCTGAAGCAGGTGATGTTCAGGATGATATGCATTAAAAGTTTGTATCCTGGTGCACAAAAACATTGTCGGCCTGAAACTTAATCGTTTCAGTGATTCCAATTTATCATAAGTATGCCTTTAGAGCAATTCACAGCCATACATTTACTGTTCTATAGCGTTGATACAATATAACCTTGTAAGCGTGTTACCAGCTCCTGAACTGCCAACGGCAAAAGACGAATATTGCATAAGAATATGCCTTAATGCAATATTAATAACGAAAAAAATTAAGAATTGAACTAGTTGATGTCAGTTGTAAGCATTTCAATGCTGAAATATTTCATATGTCGTTTGTCGGTCGTAGAAAGGAAAGCAGAAGCCTCGTAAGCTGATTAGTGTTCGTAGATTAAGTAGAAACTTCAAATGAACAAATACCGGAAAATATAAACCAAATTACTTAAAAGTGTTATAAAGTTTTAAGATATTCAAATACATGTCTATTGCAAAACTGATATACACGTGTAAACTTGTCAAGTTGATTTCATAATGGGGTGAATTACTTTTTTATCAACATGGTTTAAATCGATCAATGGTTTACTTGTTTTATTTCTATAGTATTAATGTTCGTTTTTTGCTTCTAGAATGTAACAATTGTACTAGAAAATGTGCTTTTTCCTTGCTTCAAGACGTTGACATCAGTTATATTACATGAGTCAGTTTCATTATTTCAGTTCACGAAAAAAGGGGGCGTGGTACGAAAGGTACAACACAGAATCGGTTATGTTAATGGTACAATACCGATGTATACTATTAATTATCATTTTGGGTTCAAAAGACTCGGAATCGTGTTTGGGGAAAAACACAAGGAAGGAAATACTAACATGTCAATATAATTATATTCCAAACTCAAATTTTAAAAGAAACAGTGAAAAATATGAAGAGAAGAGAGATTTAATCCTGAAAAAGTACAAGGAGAATAAGTCCAGGTGTTCGGAATAGTAAGCGTCTTCTGCTTAATCGACGACACCCGCCATGTAAATCGCGGTTAATCCAAGAAGGTAATGTTACGTTCTCAAATGAGAAACAATGGAAGCAATATGAAAACTTATATGTTCATCTTCATGTCGCAGAAAGAAATAGAACATTTCTCTATGAGATCCCTATGACGACCGTAAAACTTACTCATAATTCTCATCAACCTGCGTCTTTTGAAACCCTGTGTTTCGAGTTTGTCCGATCCTTTTTTGAACAGACGAACGTTCTGGGCGGTCTTGCAACCTGTCGAGAACATGCATAGTCGGCATGAAAGAATGAAGGGTGATAAAGAGAAAACGATACTAGAACTCGATTAAGAATGAGAGGAAATTAATATTACTGTAGAAAGGGCCAGAAAGGCTTGGTTGAAATCCTAATAACAGTCCATAATTTCATGATAAAAGAAGAGAATATCACTGATTCAATAAGGCGTTGTCATGAAACGAAAAATAAAAACGTTATGGAGAATTTATATGGACGTCATAAGGATATAGGGATATTTTTTATTTCCTTTTGTGGCAAGAGTATGGCTGGTAGTTTCATTGTTGTTGTTTCTGGGAACGTGGCATTCCGAAGTTGAAATGACCAGATTTATATGACGCTAACTTTCGGGAACACATGGTCTGATTAGGTCCGCGTCACAGTGAAGGATGTCCCAAAGTCATCGCTCGTCCGTCCGAAATACTTTCACGTTCTCTTCATTACTTTGTAAGCAGTCATAATAGAAAGAAGGACTTTAGCATGATTGTTAACCACTAGATGAAGATGAGTCACATTTATGATTTGTTATGTCCTTACAAAGGTCAAGGCATGGTACTGATGAACAACAGAAAATTGTCCATAGCTCTGCGATATTAAAATAATAATAATCAAAGTTTACATTTTGACTGATGCATGTACCGTCTACAGCATAAAGATGGAAGCGGGTTCACACTATAAAAGTTTAAAAGCCACAGGTTCTAATGAAAAAAGGGCACAGCATCTCATTTGTTTTGTTTTGCTGTGTTTCCCGCGTCGTTAACAACCACGGTCATTTTGAGACAAGGTCTCCTTTTAGTGTCTGATGGCTATCTCGCTCTCTGCAGATGAGTTTTTCAATTTTTGGATTGATCAGAAAATCAAGATGGCGGGCTGATGATAGTCCGCCGTCTTTAATTTTGTCTACGAGAGATTATTATTGCTGTTTATTTAGTTATTTATTAATATTGCTTGAGTAGGTAGGCCATTCCGAAATACATTTACATTTATATATGTTTCCCTCAGTGCCTAGATGTGCAATGTCAGTTTTGGGGAAAAGACAAATGGCTGACATGCGGCCATCTTGCATTTTTATTATGAAAGTTATCGCTATTTCTCGGAAAGATTAGGATGGATCTTTCTCAAATACATGTAGGTTCACCTTAACGACTAGTTGTGCCCTTTTTGATTTTGGGATTGATCAGGCAAACAAACAGGCTGACAAGCGGTCATTTTGGATTGATCATGAGACTTTGTTGTTGCTTTTTCTTGAGGATTAGATGGATCTCAAATTTCATATATAAGTTCCCCTTTGCCCTCAGTTTTGCTGTTTTAAATCTGGGACTGATTGAAAAAAAAAGTGATTAACAGGCAACCATCTTGAATTCGATAGTTTATCGATTATTATTCTTATTGAGATATATGGAGAGGAATTTTCAATAATTAAGAGCAAATACAGAAATGAAAGGGGAAAATCCCAACTTTTAGAGGACAAGTAAAGATCAAGAATGGTGAAATTTACATGTTAATGTAAAAATGTTGCTTTCTGTAGCATGATGTTAATTCTTTTTATGGTTACTTTACCGGTACTAACTTACAATAAAGTTCAGACACTATCATTCTGTTTTTAATACTGCGAGAAATGTCAAGCTCAGATGAAATATACATGTATATATAAATATTATCATTTAGATACTCACAAATATATCCGATAACTAGTCCATGAAATTTACATATTTGTACTTGCAAACCTCTTACTCCAGATTTTATACATGAATATGTTTAGAAAATCTCATAATGACGTTTTAACGAGTTCATTACAAGTGCTGCTGCACCTTCACGTCTAGATTTGGACTCTTTGATCAATTTGGATTTTTCTTAGTCGCCTCATGGGCTTCAAAATATAGGCCCTTGGCATCAATGCCGAGTCCAAGAAGGACGAAACAGCTGTATGATACAGTTTAATTCATTGTTTGGCTCTACTGTATCTAATTTCAATTTGTATTTTAAAGGTGTTGTTTACTTGTGTCTTTTATATAATATTTATAGATTGAATCTTTCACAGCGACAAGAATATAGTTTATACACGTACAGATGTATATTATTTTATATTTGTTCAAATGTTATAATAAAGATTTCATGATTTAAGCACGTTATTATCACAACCACTGGTAAACTAAAATTACCAAATGATATCTTAAAATATTCGATAGTATCAATAAAACATTTTAATCGTAATGGTTTTCAGTATTATCAGCAGCATATTCAGCCATTGTTTTGCAATGTTTTCACTATATTTAAAAAAAATATTTTATATGTATTGTTAGATTATTTAGTAGTTGCAGCCTATTTGAAACGTTTATTTTCCACGTGGCTAGCTACATTGTTGATATTAGCACAGATACGAGTATCATTACAAATATCATTTGCATTAATTTCGGATTAGTTTAAATATTCAAAATCAATATTACAGACGTAAAACATGTGAGGACGCTACTGACATGTGAACTATTAATGGGTAGATAAAGTTATAACGCTGGGTTTCAAGGGATACAGAAAGACGTGAATTATGGTTTTTTGGTCGCCATCCCGACCTCGCTTGAGAAATAATAAGCTTTCATCGTTCGATACTATTTCTGATGATTTCGTTGTTACAGCGTATAAACCCGGTTCTTCAAACGAGAACGTGCTATTTACTTACAGGGCTTAACAAGGATCTCCGTTGCTGATTTTGATGAAACAGACGAAACATGAAATTCCATTCCGCATCACTTGATTTTGCAACCTGAAATCAGTGAAATATATATAGCAATATATCAAACGATGTAAATATTCAACCTTTACAAATTATCTGTAGAGTAAAATGCGGCGTGACAGGAGCATAAGCGTCTTCATTGATGACACTGCTATTGTCTGGGTCAATTTACGTGATGTTACTGTATCAAAATGATACCGGATTTACATAACTGAACCGCCAAACAGACGGCATTGAACAGTTCTCTATTCACTTATCACAGCGACACGGCTATCGATTTGACATTGACATTGTCTTATATCTATCTGTTGTACAATGAAATATACTTTCACGTTTGAAGCATATATAGTTGAAATAGTAAAACGGTATCAAGTACCATTGGAATATAATCCCCGTGCAAAATTCAATAAACACAAAAAAATACCAATAAAAATAACCATATTTCAATCTCAAATCAAACTAGGACAAAATATGAACAAAAGAATGAATTTATGATCTTTTCAGATGCAGCGTTGTCGTTCTATAATGTATATAGTAGAACTCTATCATCAGTTTGTCAACTTCCTTTTAAGTTGATGATTAACTTCAGCTTTCCTTTCCCTATTCCCTGGTACAGTTTTAAAGCAAACAAAAATGACAAAAATCGGTCTCAAATTCAAAGTAGCAAAACTAGGGATCAAGGGGAACCTACATTTGAAATCTGAGATCTGCCGAGTTCTCGTGATAAATGGAAATGGACAAAATACACATCCTGTTGTATTTCAGAAAAAAATTATCGACATTTAAATGGATTTATACTTGAATGTTTTACAATGCACTGTTGCATTTATTTATTCTCCGCTTATTTACGACAATAACGTAAACATTGGGTAAGTTTCCGGTACCTTGATCTCTGTGAAAAACTGAAATGTGAAGAGTTAATAATGCACTGATTGGCAAACATTACTTCCTTTGAAATATTCTTCAGGTCGAAAACTACAAACAGGGCTCTCGCAACGGTTCAGACATTTAAAAATATCTTCAGTAAAATATCACGTGATGATATATTGATATTAGTTTTTTAATTAATCTTCAAAAATTATAATCACTTATTTGAATTCATTATACCATGTTATCACTTTATTTATCTATTAAAGTTAATGATAATGTTTATTCGAATCAGCGGAATCATGTGATACCTTTTAATGTTGGTGTCGTTAATTCGACTTGTGACAGTCAGTATTTGAATTAACAACATCATTATTTTACTAGTTTAATGATATACCACTTAAAGATAAGAAAATAACACCCACTTTATTGTATGTTCCTCAGGGTGACCTTGTTAAAATTCAGAGGGTAGAGGGAGTTCTACCAAAGTATATCAATCTGACCTGTTTTAACTAACCTATAGCTATAAATAATAAATCGTGCTCTTAATTTTGTTTCGTTCATGATTTAAATGTTTCATTAAATACTTATCTCCGTCTAGCATTTGAGCAACTGCCGCCGACATCACGGAAATAACGAAGAAGCCTTTTTTATACCTTTGTTTGGGGAAACACGATGTTGGGTAAAAGAAGGTTCATCATAGGCGAATCTAAAGTCTCGCCTTACTGGAATGTTGTCACAAATAAAGATCGAGTTTGCTTTTAGATTCTGATAGGTTTATACACAATAGGAATTATCAATATATTTGTTGTTATTTAAGATTATCAAGACATGAAGTTAATTTTTCAATAAATCCATCCTCTTATAGAAAATGAAAAAAAAATCAAGTCAGTCACAATTGTCTTCAATTGTTATTCTTCAAATTGTACACTGGTTTAAGGGCTTTCTCGTAGGAACAAAAATCGCGATTTGGAGCCTGAATGTTTTTCTATGGGTAATAAAAATGATAAAAAGTACTATTCAGTTGTATTGTAAAAATGACTGACAAGTTACAATGATGGTGAATTCTTATGACAACTTACTAGTAATTTGCAACATCAGCTGCTTATCTCGATCTTTTCGAACAACGAAACCAACATGGACAGCTTTCCACCAAGATGTGTGTTTCCATATTGCGAATTTTTCATTTCTGGATTGCAACATCTTGCCACCCCGATAGATAGCTTTTACATGTCGTAGTTGAAAAGATATTCAAGGACCTGTTACCATTATCCTGATTTATGTGCAAGATGTCGTCAATTGACGTTTTACTGCCGTCATTGTGAACTCATTGAGAACTATTCTATTTCTTTGTGCGATATGAAGATGGACATATTTGATGCTGAGAACGTGACATTACTTATTTTGATTGACTAAGATTTACAGGACGGGTATCATCGATGATATAGAAGACGCTGACTTTTCCGGAACATCTGGTCTTATTTTGTTTGTAATTTTCTGGGGTGTCCGTGTAAATATTTCCTCTTCACCCATAATGCCAGACTTGGAAACTGGATTATGATTATGTTTATATGTTGGTAATTCATTGTTGTTTTTATGGTGTATTTACAATATTTATTATTTGGCTGACCGAATTACAAGTGTACTGAATTACATATTCATATCCTGATATTGCAGTGGAGCCTCAACAATAATTAATGGTGGGGTGGCATTTTCAGCATCACAAACCTCAAACTCCCCAACGTATTTGATGATAGAAAAAAACTTGAAAAATTAGAAAGACATAGTTAAGAAGATGAATAAGAGTGAGTAGTTGTGTGTATCAAACCTACATTTGTATTATATATTTTTTGTTCTATTGTTGCCAGTAAGAGAGAAGGTAAGCGTTGTATGATGATGAAATCAATGCCTAGCTATATGATGCAGTTAATCACTTGCATTCTTGTCTAATTTAATTTGTGTCTGACAATGCTGTATCTAAAGATTTGTATTAAAAGTGCCATTATTGTTGTGTGTCATTTCTACCCAGTAAACGTGTTCTAAGTAATTATATATGGATATGAAGTCAATATGATGCATTTGTATATAAAAACAAAGAATTGTAGTGTGAAAAATATCAGGTAAACGGTTTAAAATATAAGACAAACATCAGGATACACAATCGATATATATGGATATATCTTTCCTGACAACAGTTTAATGTTTGACCTGTCAAATAACCTAGATTAGTTAAAATATTTAGCGCTTTATCTGGGTTACTCTTTAGTGAATACCGTGTTATATATTTCACTTGTTGAAATAACAGTAGATTAGATAAAAATTCAGCGTTTAACCTGGGCTGCTTTTCCTTGAAAGCAATGTTAAATTATATGTTTTACCTGTTAAAACAACAGTATATAGAATAAATATTCATGCTTTTCTTGGGTTACTCTTTCCTGACAACAGTGTTAACTGTTTTACCTGCTAATCAGCACTAAATTAGATACATATTCAGTGTTTTACCTGAGTTAATCTTTCCTAACAATCGTGTTAAATATTTTCCCTGCTAAACAGCATTAAATTAGATACATATTCGGTGTTTTGCCCGAGTTACTCTTCCCTGACAACAGTCTTAAACGTTTTACCTGTTAAAACAACAGTAGATTTGATGTTTATTAAGTGTTTACCTTACTCACTCTTTCCTGATAACCGTGTTGTTTTACCTGCTAAACAGCACTAAATTAGATACATATTCGGTGTTTTACCTGGCCCTCTCTTTCCTGACAACAGTCTTAAATGTTTTACCTGCTAAACAGCACTGAATTAGATACATATTCGGTGTTTTACCTGGCCCTCTCTTTCCTGACAACAGTCTTAAATGTTTTACCTGCTAAACAGCACTAAATTAGATACATATTCGGTGTTTTACCTGGCCCTCTCTTTCCTGACAACAGTATTGAATGTTTTACCGGCTTAACAGCACTAAATTAGATACATTTTCGGTGTTTAACCTGGCCCACTCTTTCCAGACACCAGTGTTAAGTGTTTTACCTGTTAAAACTACAGTAGGTTTAATGTTTAATAAGTGTTTGTCACTCTTTCCTGACAACAATGGTCAATGTTTTACCTGTTAAAGACCCATAGATCACTTATATATCGAGTATTTTACCTTTGGTACGTTTTTCTGACAATACGGAAGTATCCAGTGTTAAATGTTTTATCTGTTTATCAGAAGATAAGATATGTATTCAGTGTTTCGCTTCTGTTAAACAATAACAAATCTTTTATATATTCAGCATTTTGCCTAAGTTAGCCTTTCCTGTCCAGAATGTTAAAAGTTTACCTGTTAAAGGAACAGTAGTAGATACGGGAGTTAGTACGTGCTTTATCTGTGTTACTCCTTCCTGACGAAAACAGCAGATAACATATATATTCTGTGCTTTATCTGGACTATTCTACAAGTTAAAATACAGTAGATGATTTATATATCTATTGTTTTGTATATCTATAATCGATATGATCTCCTTTGAAACAATATATAAATTATATTGCATATCTTAATTTTCGCTTCTATAACTTTTGTATAACATATCCTGTGATACTTTTAACTATGGTTAACATATATTTTTCTTTAAGAGTTCTGAACTTAACTCGTGTTTTACTATCTTATACCTTTTTCACTTTTAACTTCTTCAAACTATGAATGTGGGTAAATTTAAGTATGTTACAGATTTAATAAAATTAAACACATAAAAATTCACAAATGCATTTAATTGGTTAACATAGTAAACAAAACGTTATCACCATTTCCCTATACTATAAACTTGCCGTGTTTTTAGTGGCTAGTTTCAAGGTGTGCTGAATTAAGCACGTACTGATGAAACTTCATTATGTATCTACTGACGCGGGTCATTGGATACCGGCAGGTGGCGCGCTTTGTTGCTGCACGGCAACTGCATCATTATCATCAACTTCTCGCGGTAAAATAAAACAAACAGTCACAGATACGCTCATTAATCACTTCATTTATTATAAAGTTTTAATCTGTGGTAAAGAATTCATTATCTTTGAGACTGTCATATTTTTATGTACTCTTGCTTGGAATGTGTATTCGCGGCTAGCTCTACAACGCGGATGTTGAGGCGACACCGCCCATTTCCCCTACGAGCTAAGTCTATTTAAAGAAGCATCATTGAATGCTGCTGAATCTCGCTCACAGTTGCGGATGTTGGTCTATTTCATTGTTCTAATGTCTGATGTCTTGTGATTGTGTCAATCTAAACCGCCATAGTTACTTAGATAACGTATTTTGTGGGTAATATTGTACACAACGTGATTTTCATAATTTCTGAGGCGAGCATGCACTGGATTAATGTATTAAAAAGCCCGTGCGTAGAGTGACGTCATCCAGTAACCCCCGTAACAGTGGAGAATAGAATAGCAATAACTATCGAGCTATCGATTGTGAAGCTGAATATTTAAGTATCCTTTGTTAGACGCGACGTCGCTCAGGCCTTCATGTTATCGAGAATATAATGTAATATGTGGACTGAAAAACACCTATGATTCTATCCTGTGGAGATATGCGTTTGAAATAATACATCCCTATCTTCAATGTCAGTTGATACCGATAGAGGAAGGAAAAGGAACCGCCTCGATGTAACTGAAGGCTGACATACGGCACTGACAAGATCTTCACCACTGTGCTACGTGTATCTCGCTGTCTTCTCGAAACCGGCATCGGGAATTCGCTTTTTATGCAGAAAGATTCTACCAAGACGAGCGAGGGATCGTTTATAGGAAGTGTGTATCGTTCGCAGTGTAGCCACGGATTTTGTTGTGGTTGTGGGTTGGATCTCTGGTGAAGATCGGGGTACACACGACATCCTACGGAGGTGGTGGGATACCAACACAGTAGCGGCAGTCTGGTGGATCACAACAAACCCGGTCTTATCAAACATGGGGTGTACTATGAGTGCAGAGGATAGAGCCGCTGCCGAGCGGAGTAGAGACATTGAAAAAAAGCTCAAAGAGGACGGAATACAAGCTGCTAAAGATATAAAATTACTACTACTAGGTAAGACGTTTTTGCATAGCTCTATTGATCTGTAACACGGATTGCCTGTGATACAATGATGTAGGAAAACCTCGACCGCTAACGTTTTTAGAAACTGATTTTATGCATGCAATGGCCGCCATATTGAATCGTTTGGAAACTGAATAATTAAAGAAATGTTTGACTAAGATGAGTGATATGTTAGTAGGGGTATTCGGGTGGTATTGCCGGCAGTTAAATGACGTAGCTTAGGCGTGTCCGACTTTGCTGTCGGGTGCGGCTAGTCTGCTCAGACAGGTGTGTTGAACGCTGCTATGTTAATTAGGCAAAATTAGCAGTGCCGGGTGACAGCGTTACTGAATGAATGAATTTCTTTTGAGCGATTAATTCAGGGAGGTGACCCCTTGTTCCATTATGGGACAACTGAGACCAGAAAGCTGTCGAGGGCTAGGGTTGTAAATCTTTTGTGTGGATTGGATGTGTAAGTATCGGTGTAGAGTCTTCCATACCGACTGGTAGTGAGGTTACATTAATTTATGCGGATCAATCGCTTATAATGTTCTACTCGATTCTGTGTAAATACTCTGGTAGCTGGTACGATTTAATTATGTATTATCGGGAAATTAAAATTTTAATCTTTATGTTGTAGGAGCTGGTGAATCAGGAAAAAGTACTATAGTGAAGCAAATGAAGTAAGTTAATGTATATATATATATATGTGTGTGTGTGTATAAGATGTAATAGGCTTGTTTTGTTAGACATAAAAAGGATAATTATTTGATGCACATTGAAACAGCGTGGTGAAATTGAATCATGCATCTACACAAACCAGCCTCCAATACGATATTGCCTGTAAATAAGTTAACCCGTTGTTTATATTACCCCCCTCATCTCTACACTCCTTCCTAGCACACGCGCAAACACGTCCCTCCTCCCGGCCTCATGTGCATAATCTTTTCTAAACATGTAAACACTATACAGACATTTTTACCCGTCATACAAACAAACTCAAACCGGAATAACCAGAGATAACATCCACTTGTCCTATTTACTATTTCACAAGTATTACTAATCATTCAACTGTGTCGGATACAACAGTTTTTATACAATACACCTACTCGCCGGTGTAGTTGTTTAAAATCTAAATTCAGAGACGCCCGTGAGAAATGTAACTTGCGTCTCGCTACTGAGGAAATTATTTGTGATGTAGATATCTGACGGCGCCCCGGGTTAAACAGCCAGCTAAATAGTTTTCCCATATGTGTCCGACTTCATTTATCACATTTTTATTGGTTTCGCTTGATTTCAACTACAAATAATAACTACAGATTATCCGACTCCAGATTGAGTCTATGCACACTGCTATGTCCGCCGCCATATTGACAGAATGGCGATCGTCAGCTATTTTCATAAATTATAACGGTTTTGCGGCAGAACGTTAAGAAATTCAACATGGAGGCCAATGGTGTTTATAGTGTTCTATTCTGAACAGAACTGTAATAGGGGTAATGCAGTGATGAATAAATATTTAGTATATGGTTAAAGTGGAAAAGATGAAGCTAAATACGGTCGTAAGCAGACGACAATTCGGAGGCTCCATTCAATTTTCTGTCGATCGATCAGCTACACTGTAGAGAAATGATTGTTGAACCATCAACCCAGCATCAGGCTGTATCTGCCGTCATACTTGTGGGTTTGTGTAAGTGTGTGTGTGTTTGTGTGTGTGTGTGTGTACGTGCCAAATCTGTCGTTACATTTGTTATTCAAGATTTAAGATCGGGTGTCACACGGTAGGTAGATGGCGCTTGCTCAATTCACATGTGACGTAACATTATTCCCGGCATTATTTACAGAAAAGGAAAAATAACAATAATGATAATGAATTCGCAAAGGTTTGAAGAAAACAAAAACGTTGAACATGTATATTTTCCCCTTTTGAATGATAATGGTGATCATCGCCCTATGTAATAATCAAAACCGTCGAACGTCTCGTTAGTTCCGGATTGGTCCTTCGGCCAATGATCTGGCAACCTATTTGTGTACATCGATCGTCAGGCATCGATTTTGTACACGACCATAGCGTATTGATCAGAACCGTTTACAGTGGGAGATGTCCAGGACCCCCAACAATGTGTACCATGTAAAGACTAGCTTCAGATCTTCTATGTTGCCTGGCAAAGGATGAAACGTGTTCTTCGTCCATTCTGCTCCGCTTCATTATGATAATTTTAAGTCCTTGAGAGAAACATTGATGTATATAATCTGTTTACCAGTCCGTTCGTCCTGCCGTATCGACTGCTTTGACCATCGATAAACCATTGACAACGATTACTATGGTGAATGTAGAAATTTAACATGGGTTTATATCGACATTTCGATATCGAATTAACCGAATATCGTAATTTCTGGAGTCATTTTTCCTTTTATAAGGTCACATTTGGAGGTGATTTATGAACATTTTTTGACATGTTTTATATTGACATTTCTCGCGAGGCTGTTATGCATTTTTACATCCCAAATGACGGTTTTGCGTTCGTGGAAGATGTCGACGTTTGCAGCAGACATGGACGTTTGTAGAAACTGACGTCTGTAGATAACGACCTTCGTAGTAGATAGATGGGTAAGGTGCGTGTGTGTATGTATTGGAGGCGGGGCTGACATATACTATGACAAAGCAGGATGTGAAAGTACTTTCAAGAATGTTGAATGCAGACCAAGTGGTTGTGAAATAAGTGGTCACTCACGTGGAGTTGTCGTTTCTGAAGCAACTGAACTGTGCTAATTAGTTGACAATATCATTTTGACCATCGCTTTGTGAAACGGACCTTGTGCTCGAGGCAAGCGTTGGGCAGTTTTGTCAAGTGAACAGTGAACGAAATGACCTAAGTAAAATGGAGTTACACACATCCATGTTAGAAACGCAATGAAAAAAATCGTCTATTGAACTGTTACAACTAGTTGGGGCAAAGACTGTGCTTGAAACGAAAACAAAAAACAAAAAAAAAAAAACAAGAAAAAAATATGTTTAACATGAGTGGAAAAAATGGATGCCTTCATCTTTGTATACTTTGAGACTTTGTCTCTTTCAGAACTTTAGTTTCATGTAGATGCTCGAGGTATCGAAGTATTTCTGTGCCTAAGATAGTAAACGACTTCGTATGTGTGGTAATACCGGGGAGGGAAATGATCACTGAAAATGACAAGTTTGTACTGGCGTGTGTTGAATTGGTACAACAGGAAATAGCGATTTGTGTAACGATAAAGTTTATTTGTTGAAGAGACTTAATAAGAGAATTGACGTTTATGCTTGGTAAAGCAGACAAAATATTGTTTGTTTTATTGTCTGGAAATTGATTGAAACAAAACAAGGTAAAAGATAGGCGTAGAGATATTGTCAGCACCAATGATATTCTATACCATACGGCTGTACCCATAAATCATAGCATTATCACGACTTCTGTCTGTTTATATTTTTTATTGAAAGAGTCGAGTCCGTGTCTATCTAGGCTAAAGGCGTTATTTCTTTTACATGTCTTTGTTGCTGTGTTTTAACCCTTATTCTTAAAGTGAAACATTAAGTTTGTGCACGAGACTGTGGCTACCTGCACACGAGACTTTTCTTCCGACAATACACATTATTCATATAAAAAACATTGTTTATATGGTTACAAAACATAGTTGACATGTAAACGAGACTTTGTTGCTATGGATGCATGATTAGACCAGCATGGGTTCGAGACTACGTGGGTGTGAAACCGAGATTATGTTGATATGGATACGAGACTTTGTTGATATGGGTACGAGATTTTGTTGCTATGTCACCCTGACTTTTTATATGGAATTGACACGAAACTTTGTTGTTATGGATGCGAGACTTTGTTGCTATGGATGCGAGACTTTGTTGACATGGACACGAGACTGTGTTGCTATGGATGCAATTCATTGTTGATATTGATACAAGACTTTATTGTTATGTAAACGTAACTATTTATATGGAATGGATACAAGACTTTATTGTTATGTAAACGTAACTATTTATATGGAATGGATACAAGACATTAGTTGACATGGATACGAGATTTTGTTGACATGGATACGAGATTTCGTTGCAATGTAAACGTATTTTTTATGGAATGGATACAAGGCATTGTTGCTATGGATACGAGACTTCTTGTGATATGAGCACAGGACTTTGTTGATGTCGACACAAAACTTTGTTGCTTTGAATGACATTGTTGATATGTAAAAATGCATTGTTAATGTGTATAATAAACCTCATTCTTTCGTTCCAGCGATGTTCACACTTTTATATGTTATACTGCTATGTTACCCGGAAACACAAACTCAACAAAAACGTTGATAATAAACCTATTTGATCGGTTAGACATACTTAAAACCTCAATGGCAATAGATTAACCCTACTGTCGACAATACAAAACGCCGATTAGTGAATAACACAGGAAAACTAGACGATACTCTCCATGATCACTAGGAGGCGAGAGTTTGTTTCCGAGCCGGAAGTAACCTTCCGATAGCACGCGATGTTATTACTAAAGCATGTGACCTTTGTAACTAATTTCACAGATTGCAAATCAAGTGAGGCCTACACACTGACCAGACACATAGCATGGTAACCTTTGAGTTTTGGTGTCATAGTACTTCTGCACAGGACAGAGAAATAATCCTCATTGGATTTTGGCAATACTTAAGTATGTAGTAGACATGCGCCGTCATCGTTAGGGTCCTAGTGTCAAAGTTTATTATTGTTTATGTTTTTATGGACTTACGTCGACATGCTTGAATAGGTGTAATATAGATTGAGGTCTAGTCTGTGACAAACGGGAAGTCTGTAGCATTTAATCGAACCACATCTCAAAATGTGTAACTTCTATTTGTAAAGTGTTTGAAACAATGGTTATTCTTAATCTGTCGGCTTGTTTTTAAACGGTTTAATATAAGCTGATAATACTTGCATACTTTATTCTTTTAGAAATGCTTATCATTATGAATTTATAGTATCAAAAGGTCTTGATGATACCGAAAATTATCGTACATCTATATTTCAAAAGAGATTATGTACAAATCTGTTTTTTCGAACAAGTTACCTATCTGTACATATCGAATTTGGTTTTTTAGTCGGTGTATGTTTATGGGCGTAGGCAAGCAGAAATATAGGTCTTAAGCTAGAGTAACAAGGGAATCTATAGATATCAGGTTACAAATGTATGACAGAGAATAATCTATGGAAACAATGTCTGTCAGCACTATTTCTACAACCCTTTGAGCAGAACGGTCATCATTTTCAATAGATGAGAGTACGAAGCTAATAAATAACTTAGCTAGGATCGTCTAACACAACAGAATACACTTTTTTCCACGATGTCTGATATTTCGAAAGATTGCCTTTGTTGTGTTCATGAATATAAAAAATAAAAAAAATATATATACATGATACAAAAATATTATTTCACTGAAATTCATTCAAGGATCGGTGTCCTTATGAAACACAATCTTCATGTCTGCTACAGTCGTATACATGATAGTAATATTCTGGATGTTTGTACATCTATGTCCTTAAACCATTTATACATTTATTCTCTTTTTACTAAAACTTTGTATATCTTAAAGCTGAACATCAATACTGTCAGTCAGAATTCTGTTTTACGTTTCATCCCGCTTAAGTGATATCACTCAAACCATAGGTGATATCACAAATTCATTATAAATATCGATATAATTAAGATACAGCACCAATTCATTATATTGATATCAGCTATATTTTGACATGCTATAATGATATAAATACTTTGACATAAATATGTAGACATAAATGTTTTGACATTTATTTTATAGACATGGGTACTGTGGTACATCATGTAGACATAAATACTCTGACATTATGTAGACATAAATAATCTGACATTGTATGGACATAAATACTCTGACATTGTGTAGACATAAATACTCTGACATTATGTAGACATAAATACTCTGACATTGTGTAGACATAAATACTCTGACATTGTGTAGACATAAATACTCTGACATTGTGTAGACATAAATACTCTGACATTGTGTAGACATAAACACTCTGACATTATGTAGACATAAATACTCTGACATTGTGTAGACATAAATACTCTGACATTATGTAGACATAAATACTCTGACATTGTATAGACATAAATACTCTGACATTGTGTAGACATAAATACTCTGACATTGTGTAGACATAAACACTCTGACATTATGTAGACATAAATACTCTGACATTGTATAGACATAAATACTCTGACATTGTGTAGACATAAATACTCTGACATTATGTAGACATAAATACTCTGACATTGTGTAGACATAAATACTCTGACATTGTGTAGACATAAATACTCTGACATTGTATGGACATAAATACTCTGACATTGTATGGACATAAATACTCTGACATTATGTAGACATAAATACTCTGACATTGTGTAGACATAAATACTCTGACATTGTGTGGACATAAATACTCTGACATTGTATGGACATAAATACTCTGACATTGTGTAGACATAAATACTCTGACATTGTGTAGACATAAATACTCTGACATTATGTAGACATAAATACTCTGACATTATGTAGACATAAATACTCTGACATTGTATGGACATAAATACTCTGACATTGTGTAGACATAAATACTCTGACATTGTGTAGACATAAATACTCTGACATTGTGTAGACATAAATACTCTGACATTATGTACTCTGACATTATGTAGACATAAATACTCTGACATTGTGTAGACATAAATACTCTGACATAAACACTCTGACATTACATAAATACTCTGACATTATATATACATAAATACTCTGTGTTTAGACATACTCTGACATTGTGTAGACATCTAATATAGTGTATGGTTCTACTAGTGTATTTCATAAAGTGAATTATTTTGAGCTTGTGCGTGTGTTGTTTGTCCTTTCTCGTTTTTCGCGTGAATTAGTGGACGTGGACTTAAGAAAGTGACCAGTAGATAATCAGAAATCAAATATGATCGGGATACTGTTTATTGATACTCGTTGAGATTTCACGGACCGCAATACATATGCGCAAACAACGCTATTATTGGTTGCGTAAGTCCGTGCGTGACAAGCAATTGTGACGTAATTGATCTGTACTTATCCTGAAATTAGTGCCTACCACTTATATGTAATCGTCGACTTTCATGAGCAATTAATGTAACGATTAGAACAAACAATATTAACGATGAATCAAAACACACGGATGTTATACAACGTATTAGAACAGAAAACCGTCGTTTGTTGAAGCATTTATAACGTACATTAATGCATGTACTAATAGTTTCATTTACAAAATTTAATTGAATTAGGATGTTGTGCATTACATCCTATATGCACAACAGACCTTGCAGATCTAAAGTATGAAAGAGTTTATATTTACAGTCATATATAAAATATAAGTAACCGAGGTCCGGACATGACACATATCCGTGTGACGGAGATGAATGTCGGCTCGCGTCGTCAATTGAAAACATACTGCTCAACATGTCTGGTCACGATGAATAAGGGTGTGGTAGAGCGAAGACTAATTGTGTCACTGCCTCGTTGGAGAGTACGTATTCACCCGAGGTTTACCGAAGTCTGCCGAACGGTCTTTTCCGTGAATTAGACTTGTGGTACCACATGATCGTTGTGGAAGGCATGTAATGGTGTCATGAACTAGATATACCGGTGTTGAGAGATGACCACTTTGCTTTGTGTCATAACTCTCCTTGTTTTATTTGCGATACAAATACCATGACACGGAAACAAAACAATTATATAATGCGAGTTCGGATTTCGAAAATATCTTTATTTTCTTTCATTCTAAGAAATAAATTTTACCAAAAGATGTTGTAAACACTGAAGCACTGACCACGAGGCTCGTGTCCTTCACGTTACGAAACACGCACGTGCATCCGATTGATGTCTTGCCATGTCGGAGCTATGAATTGGAACATCTGGCATTGGTTATGTGGACGAGACCAGGTGCTGCTGGAATGGGATCTGGATGATCACTCTATTGTCCGTGTGTGTACACGACTCCAAGCTAATTAATTAGCCCAAGTAAATACGATGTCTGTTCAGCCTTCTCCACACTCAGCAACATATCGATTAGACTAGCTCCCAAAACCTTTCTCATCTTCATCGAATAGTTCAATAATGTTTGTTATCTCCGTGCAATATTGAAAACAATGTAACATGGATATAGTGATAAGAGTATTATGAAAATAACATTTGGATTTTTTTTATTTCTTGGGGGAAAATATATATATATATATTAATGATAATTAAAAAATACTATTAGAGATATGAAAGTGTTTGAAGAATGTATTTGTTATCATGATATGCAAGTTTAGCAGGGAATTCGAAACTTCAGAATAATGTTGAATTGCTATTGCTACGAAAAACTTGTGCCCCAAACATGGCTTCTCCTGCACGGCTTAAATGTTGTCTTACCGCTCCCAAGCTGACCTGGGACTCAGTATACAGAATTTTATCACAGAAAAATAGAATATACAAAACACTAGTAGAGAAATAGTCTATCTCACGCTCATCGTTAAAACATGTATCGTTATGTCAACACTGAAGTATGTACAAGTTGTAAGTGATGTACAAATTATTTCAGAACAAGGACTTACTGTTAACGTTTTGCTGTCGGTAAAGCTCAGTTGATGTTTGTAGGAACGTATTTATTTCCAGTTTCCGTTAGAACAGCGACTGTTTAACCCTGAGCGATGCGTATCGGTTCTGACTGCAGGGAGCCAGAACGTTTTTCGTTTTTCCTGAAGTTATTGTTTATAGTTTCATGAAAAGTGGGGTAATACAGAATTTTTTTGTAAAGTTTAATCATGTCGGACCCGTCGCTGTGATTTGACAACTCTTTATTTAATAAAACTCAACCTATCGATACAGAGTTGTAAGGCTTGGTGACCTAAGTTAAGAATCGTGTTGTTGAGTCTAACGAGGGAGAAGAAATGGTTGAAATGGTTAGAAAGGTACACAAGCGACCCAATAATCCTGTTCTCACAAGCGTTTAGAAGAACAATGCTCAGTAAGATGTAATCAATGTTTTGCAATTATTGTAAAATACCCTTGCTCAAGCACCTTTCCGATTGCGATCAATAGAGTAGCCATCGCCTCCTCAACCATACGCCCCACTCCCAGGCAATCTATCATTATGAAGCCATTGGTGAAGACGATGTGTTTGGGAAATACTGTCAGTCTGTTTGTGATCGAGAAACGCTCGCGTTCAAATTTTATCAAGCGAATCATTCCTCACCGTTCAGATTTCTTGTATTGAAACGGGGTCACATAACGCTCCAATTTCCAAGTCGTGGATTCAAAAATCAGTTGTTATAAATTTGATAGAATATGTGAATGGTGACAGATGTGAAAAAGTCTAGTCGTGTAAGCTTGTCTTACCAATTCCTTATGAAAACACTGCAGGATAAGCTTAGTAGCGAAGTGGTTCTAAGGAGCCCAAATTCAAACACAAAGGCAACCCGAAATATGTGTCGCTTACGATATTTACAATTTCTATGTTTCGATCTCTGTTATGAACATTTTTAGCGTTTGCTGAAATACGTCTTTCCGCTGTTAGCTGTTAACGTAACACCGTCTGTTTGGAAAGCAATCAATGTTTCAAGACAAAAAACAACATCCCGACATTGATTAAATGTCACGACTACGCCCACTGTTGCAGGCATACAGCTCAATACTAAGACGATACACTTATTTGAATTATATTCTAATTGTAAAACGTCACATGAATGAGTCGACAATGATATCAACATTATTGATGTGTAAACACAATTGTCCCATCTCGTTGATTCTCGTGCAACAGCTGGTGACCGGAAACTAAAAACGCGTGTAGGGTCCGCTTATTAGTTAGGACTAATTATTCGTCACATGGATTGTAGAATAATGATATTTTAAGAAGATTACAAATACGAAGATGTGGTTATGTATAGGTTGGAGAAATTCTAGTAAAGAAAGCCTAACCGTGCATCGTCCGATCCGTGAGACAGCGTCGCATTGACTGATTAGTTCGTGACGCTATTTGTAAAAATAAATTGGCAAAGCAAAAATATCACAAACATCAAAAACAATATTTAAATATTTAGTATTGGTGACGTAACAGTTCTATTAACTGGTTACTCAAAAACGCCGCCCAGAAAAGCTATTTCAACAACAGAATAAACTTCATAAAGTATCCGGATAGCGTATTTTTCAAACCTTTTGTAAGGAAAATTAAAGTATGCACTTCAAATCTACAAAGTGAACTGTCCTAATTTAAACGTTTCTGATTTTATAGAATTATGTATATATATATTACAAAACCAATAAACCGGAACCGGAAGTCGGCTAGAAAATCAATGAAACGTACATACATAATAAGCTTTCCGATCGATACATTCGCGGGCAATGTAGTCAAGAACAAGGCCAAGGAGGAATTTTAGAGAAAAAAAATCTGAAACTAATTTGAAGAGAATAGGTGTATTGTCCTGGTTAACGTAAGGTCTTTGAAGATGAAGTTTTATATCATTGTGTTAATTAAATAACCTTTTGGTTGACATCTGACCTTTGAATACCAATATATTGTACGAAAGCATCCAAAATATGTATGAGTTTGAGGGTAAAAAGAATCGGGCGATTTTACCCGCCACATGGCGATACACAACATATCCAAACTCTCATTTTCATTTACTCACAACTTTAAGGCCTGTTAAATAAAAGTGATTACCCGAGTTACAAGTGAAACTTGCAATACACACGGATACTGATATACAATCACCGTAAATTAATATTCTACGTACAGATGAAAGTGGCAAGTCTTTTCAGTCTGACAGTGCATGCTTTCGCCATGTGCTTTTTTTAGCACAGTAGCATACTTTGATATAGCTGGCAATATTTACTACACGTAGCTAGTGTTGTTTGTTTGATTGTTGTGCTTAATGGTATACCCCATATTAATGAGTACTGACGTTTGATTCTGAAAATTGTCATTTTCTTCATATGATGAGATTAACGTCATACCGAGTGAACACCTGTACGCGGCGTGGTAATTGCGTGTGCTTGGTGCTCAGTCCCAATGGCCGTTGGCGCAATTCATCATTAACGTATGAACGTAAAGCACGTTTACTTACACGCACCACTTCTAGCTAAATCAGAAATAGAAAAATTTCTTGACGTGCATTGCAGATGAAGTAATGTTACTATTACGTTTCAACACGTGAGCGCAAGGGTGTGCATCCACACCGAGCACCTGTCAGTACTCTCTAGTTCTCAGATATTTCACTTGATATATAATCTTTGTCATTTTTTTTCTTTAACCCCAAGTCTGCGATATCATGAATATCCGGGAAGGAGGTAGGGACGGTCAAGTGTACATGTTTCCTTAAGATAAGCTTTTAAAAGTGGGGAAAATGATAGAGATTTAATTTCTTTAAAAATCTTTTCTATGGAATATTTAGATACGCATACACTGCAAACAACATCGATTATTAAATAATTCATGACATAAATACGTATGTTATTCCAAGAGAAAAACATAAGAAGAAGAGCACTACCTTTAGAGTAATTCTTATAGCCACGTGAGAACAACACGTGATAACCTGCGCTAATACTTAGGATGTACTGCTTCAACTACTGTGCTGCCTTTCCGTGTTGTTTCCCTAGACACCTGTTTTCGATGTTGTCATCCAAGACACATTAGTTGATGTTGTATCCATGGTACCTGTTTTCGTTGTTGTCTCAAAAGGTACCTGGTTTCTGTGTTGTTTCCCTAGACACTTGCTATCTGTGTTTTCTTCAAAGACACCTGTTTTCAGTGTTATCTCCCTAGACATCTGATTTGGGATATTTGGGTGTTGTCGCCTTAGATACCTGATTTCAGTGTTGTCCCCTAGATACCTAATTTTGGATTTTTGGGTGTTGTCGCTCTAGATGTCTGATTTCGGTGTTGTCCCCTAGATACCTAATTTTGGATTTTTGGGTGTTGTCGCCCTAGATATCTGATTTCGGTGTTGCCGCCTTAGATATCTGATTTCGGTGTTGTCGCCCTAGATACCTGATTTCGGTGTTGTCCCCTAGATACCTGATTTGGGATTCTTGGGTGTTGTCGTCCTAGATACCTGATTTGGGATTTTTGGGTGTTGTCGCCCTAGATATATGATTTCAGTGTTGTCGCCCTAGATACTTGATTTCGGTGTTGTCCCCTGGGCATCTTAAATAACTCGTGCTTTCAACAGTTTTTCTCCAGTGTGTCATCCATATCTCTTGACTTCACCGTTCCCTCTCCCAAATCTTTATCCCTAGTCCCTTCACTACTTAATTTGTCCCTTGGTCTATTCCTAGTCCATAATATCACTTTCTCCTTTCCCACAACCCCCTTCTTGTTCACCTTACTTCCTCTTCCTCGCGATTCTCTTCTTCCACTCTCACGTTATCAGCTCAGGCTTCATCCTCTATTTCTTCATTTTCTGGAATTCTCTTCCTCCGTATCCCTTTCGTCCTCTCCCTCATATCTCCATTTTAGACTCTCACCTTCTCAATCACTTCACTTCATCTGCCACACTATCACTACCTCGTTTATCAACTCGTCTTTGACCACACTTCAACAAGTATCCTTTAGTATGGACTTGTGGGAGGGTGGCGCATTGGTAACGCATTCGCCTTTCACCTAGCCGTTCTGAGTTCGATTCCCGGAATGGATGTGAAAAGATATGAGGCCACCTGCGCGACCACGTGGGTTTTCCCCGGCTACTCCTGTTTCCTCACACACTAAGACACCTCGCGCGCTACATCCGAACCAACAAGAGTGATTTATATACGTTTGAAAAACTTGCTTCGCAATTGTTGTAAAATAGATATAATTCATTATTATAGTCTTGTGTCTATCTCTCCGAGAGTGCAATTGCGGTACACAACAAAATACCACTTTAAGCAACTCATGCCATTTCAAACTTCTTGTAAAACATTTTTGTGTTTAACGAGAGTAATTTCATTGATTTCAGTTTTCGTTATTTGTATCGGTTTGAATATGAAAGTTTGTTCATCTGGGAAATGATGATTTTAGTTTATATGGCTAAAAACGCTATGGATTATATCGCGGAAGAATAATGGTGAGTAAACAGTCACCAACCGTCGTGTTTGCATTTTGTACTTTCGCTTTTCAACTACCGACTCTCTCTCGAGAAACTTGTCCATACATAGTGGCATAAGTGATAATTGATGGTAATTTGGCTACAATATTGTCACATTTCCTATCCTAACGCGCTAACATTGTCGTTAACAATGTCTTTGTTGACATACATAACAGCCTACAGGTGTCTGCCTCGTTTGTGTTGTCAAGGGTGCCGCCATATTTTTTGCCCGACGTCAAATTTGCGTACTGACCGCGAGGTCAGCTATTGGTAGTCCGTGAGCCGTTTACAGGGGGTGTATTGTGTCTGTTAAGGAACGACAACTCTGGTAGAGATTGGGCTTTTTTACAACTTCACTGTCTCATTTTCTTCTCTTTAACACGCCCTCACGCACTCCTTTACATTTTCTCACCTCGTTCTCTCTCACATTCGTACATCCTTCCTATTTCTAGTTCACTTTCATTTCTCTTTCACCTCCTTTGCTCCTCTCCTGCAACGTAGATTTATATTTTTATATACGTTCTGACTTCCTAATAATGTCACTTCTTCTTTCCCATGACGTCATTTCAACTTCTTTCATATCCTCATTTCCCGCAAACGCACTTCCTCCCTCCCTCCTCATTTCCAGTCAAACCGCCTCTCGCGGTACATCGCTAAAGCTTGCCTACTCGCCACCATGACAATACTACGAGATGAACGCGGTAACAGCGCTTGATGAAGACATGTCGATCGATAGCCTGAATGGCCGCGGGTTAGGTTAGATAGTACGCGCGCTATCGACCGGGAGCCGTCCGAACTCGTAACAATCTAATTTTAGAACTTCCACAAGCCCAGTGGAATACTGTACACGGTGATTCCAATATTACTCATTATCATAAATTTTGTTTAACAATATATTTCTTCATTTGGTATCCATTTTGGAAGTCTAGTGACTATATCATGCATGTGTATATGGGGTACACCACTATCAAACCAACATCTCCAGATACTACTGTCTGATAGTCTCTAGTAAAATAGAGGTAGTATATGTATATAAATTTAGTACATTGTAATTGTCTACCTTCAGGCTGAAGGTGAACACAAACTAGCGCAAAACTAAATATCTAGGTCGTAAATACTTCCTGACAGGTAAAATCTATCCGTGGACATGCATCGCACTGATATCCTTTAAGTATCTCAATATGGGACGAACTTTCTCAATAGGACGAACTTTTTCAAAGACTACGAAGTTACGATTGCTTTGCTGAAGCTTTTTTTTTAAATCTCGGATTTTGTAAAAAAAAAAAAAAAAAACAAATGATATGGTGAAGTTATTTCAAACGACATGTAATACAGCATGTACTGTTTAAAACTTTGGGAAATTGATTTAACAATGGGTAACGGTGATGGTGACAAGGACGATATCGATCTAACAATGGGTAACAGTGATGGTGACAAGGACGATTAACAATGGGTAACCGTGATGGTGACAGGGACGATAGTGATTTAACAATTGGTAACAGTGATGGTGACAAGGACGATATTAACAATGGGTAACAGTGATGGTGACAAGGGCGATATCGATTTAACAATGGGTAACAGTGATGGTGACAAGGACGATATCGATTTAACAATGGGTAACAGTGATGGTGACAGGGACGATAGTGATTTAATAATGGGTAACAGTGATGGTGACAAGGACGATATCGATTTAACAATGGGTAACAGTGATGGTGACAAGGGCGATATCGATTTAACAATGGGTAACAGTGATGGTGACAGGGACGATAGTGATTTAACAATGGGTAACAGTGATGGTGACAGGGACGATATCGATTTAACAATGGGTAACAGTGATGGTGACAAGGGCGATATCGATTTAACAATGGGTAACAGTGATGGTGACAAGGACGATATCGATTTAACAATTGGTAACGGTGATGGTGACAAGGGCGATATCGATTTAACAATGGGTAACGGTGATGGTGACAAGGGCGATATTGATTTAACAATGGGTAACGGTGATGGTGACAAGGACGATATTAACAATGGGTAACGGTGATAGTGACAAGGATATGGGACGATAATGTATCAACGTTTTGTTACATAGAAGCACTATGTGTACTGAGTATACGCGTACCAGCGATATGGATGTCGGTCACAATCCTATCCTTGTCACGTGTGTAGGTGTGCTCTGATTTACACGTGTACCTGTTTATACACATACAAGTCTACACAGTCATCAGACGTACACGATTACTCCCGAGTCACAAAGGAAGAAGATCAGTTGTTTGTGGATGACGATCAAAACAATTGTCGTAAAATCATTCACCTGCAAGAATTACCGAGGTAATCAAAGGTGAAGTGGTACTGTGACAGCTAACATGAGTCAGCCGCCACGATAATTCCTACAGGTGGTAGTGGGATGGGGAAACGGATCAACATGTCTAGTGTCTATCTCTCTTAGCTATACACATATGTACTCCTCACTAGTCAACGAGTACTTATACATCCGAGTAAACACGGATACGATTTGACTGAATAAGTTTTGTAAACATTTTGCTGAGCTAAATTCCTACACTAATTATCTCCCCCTGAATTGAAATTGTAGAATCGGACAATCCCAAGAGACCCAAATTATACAGCTCAATTTCCTTTGCGGTATTCTAATATAGTCGGATATATGAACGTCGTCACAGTATTTTAATATTTCTCGATGCAAGTACAAGATGTGTTCTACATGCAAACGACGAATCTGAACAAAATTTCTTAACTTGTCTTGGCAATCTCTATTTATAGATCTGACATTTCTTAAAAATAACATAATTAGCTCACTTTGCAAGGAAACATGGACCAAGGACATTGAAACCCCTGTCTAATTTAGATTAACAGCACTAGTTATCGGCTTACTTCAGGAACCACAGGTTGACGACACTGCCATATGACGTTGAAAACTCGTGTACTATTTTTAAAAGGATCCATGAACACGTCAATAAAACACCTGGTACACAGATCTGACACTGGAGGTGCCGCTTTACAGTATAACCTGCCTGGTACACCGATCGGATACTGGAGGTGCCGCATTACTGTATAACCCACCTGGTACACGGATCTAAAACCGGAGGTGCCGCTTTAATGTATAACCCTGCCGCTTTACAGTATAACCTGCCTGGTACACCGATCGGATACTGGAGGTGCCGCTTTACTGTATAACCCACCTGGTACACGGATCTAAAACCGGAGGTGCCGCTTTAATGTATAACCCTGCCGCTTTATAGTATAACCTGCCTGGTACACGGATCTGACACTGGAGGTGCGGCTTTACTGTATAACCCTCCTGGTACACGGATCTTAACCCGCTTGGTACACAGATCTGATACTGGAGATGCCGCTTTACAGTATAACATACCTAGTACACAGATCGGATACTGGAGGTGCGGCTTTACAATATAACATACCAGGTACACAGATCGGATACTGGAGGTGCCGCTTTACAGTATAACCCGCCTGGTACACAGATCGGACACTGGAGGTGCCGCTTTACAGTATAACCCTGGTACACAGATCGGATACTGGAGGTGCGGCTTTACAGTACAACCCGCCTGGTACACAGATCGGATACTGGAGGTGCGGCTTTACGGTATAACCCGCCTGGTACACAGATCTGGTACTGGAGGTGCCGCTTTACTGTATAACCCGCCTGGTACACAGACCTGATACTGGAGGTGCGGCTTTACTGTATAACCCGCCTGGTACACAGATCTGGTACTGGAGGTGCCGCTTTACAGTATAACCCACCTGGTACACAGATCGGATACTGGAGGTGCCGCTTTACTGTATAACCCGCCTGGTACACAGATCGGATACTGGAGGTGCGGCTTTACTGTATAACCCGCCTGGTACACAGATCTGACACTGGAAATGCCGTTTTACTGTATAACCCGCTTGGTACACAGATCGGATACTGGAGGTGCGGCTTTACTGTATAACCCACTTGGTACACGGATCTTAAACTGGAGGTGCCGCTTTCTTTGATTATTGCCACAAACCGATAACGATACACCGATGTAAACACACCAACGTATTACTGTAACACGATTTGACAGAAGGAGTTGGCAGCATTTCCACAACATACTGTAAAAAAGCCAAACTTTACAACTACTTTAGTCTTCAAAGATATCTTACGTGTGGTTTTGTTGGGCGTGCGTACGTCCCATTACGTCACACAATACTGTAAGGGAATAGAGATCGAAACCAACTGTGACGTTCGGAAGAGCAATTACTTTCATTGGCATATCTCTCCGTTATTTAGATTTACCTTCCAAATTTTTACATTGATATTCCTGAAAAGTCAGGATTTCGTTAGATACTGATTTATAAAAAAACGTACAAAATATTTGCTCTTGTTCTTACATAATAGTATATATATTATAGAAATCCTACGTCTCAACCCGGTACAAAAAGAACTTACGATATTAATTGTTTTAGAAATTCTACAGAGCTATAGAAAGATCAATTTGCAAATGTTCCTGATTACGCAATACACTGCAAATAAACATGGCAACTGATTGAAATCAGTTCTTATTATGTTACTCTCAATTTTCCCTGTATTTCAGCTTATATTTACGGTGTATAGGGTACAGTATATATGATGCTGATAAACCAAACCGGAGATATCAGTCCGTTTTCCGGTTTTTATATTTATACTGGTGCTCATAGATTTTCGTTTCATTTTTGATTATTTAAATTTTCAAATTTCTACATTTAAATTTTGAATTGAACAGGAATATTTCCACCAATTTCGTTTGTCCGAAATGACCAGACGCTGACAATAATTTAAACAGTCAGTAGCAGGGGATCTTTAAGGTACCTACTGACCCGAAATTTTGCGACTTTTCCGGAATATCTCTCTAAGCTATCTATTATCTTATACCGTGGTTAATTAAAGTCAATTCCTGAAAGGATTAGTTATAGTTATAGTTTGTGAAAGCCGGATTTTTTTGTTTTGATCCTAGCACATGTCAAACCTGACCGTATCGGATGAACAAGTGTAAATAAATCACGTATACTTTGCCGCATTCTCGTAATTAGCGGTGACGTCATTAGCATAGACCAGACTGTTACGTCACGAATTATGTATTCATCAATCGATATGCTTAACTTTAAAATGCACATGTTGTTGAAAATAGAGCACATGCGCATACCAACTGTCGCCTGCTCACACGTGTGTTCATACGAGCAGCGGAAAAATTTGTCTGCAAGTTAAAAATAGAACACAGTCATTACGATAATATGCTGCCGAAGTGTGGCAGCGCGGATCGAAATGGCCACCGTGAACTGAATGTCACAACTACACTTGCTACGTCCATACATTACATACGAGGAGCCATCAGACACAGTTTGCACGGCACTACTCTCAATTGTTGGAATTAAAATATAACATGCAAAGTATTGATCGGCTGGTATGTGTTTTGCCTCTCCGCCGTATCCACACACAGTATATTTGGTCTGGCGCTACCACTGAGAAAGGAGGAGCCGGGAAACGTCGCGGATGGCGGCCATTTGACACAAACACATATCAGCGACGTGGCTGATGCCAAAATGGCGATCTCTGACGTATTGTATCGCCTCTACGATGTATTTTACCTTGCTATGTATTATTGCTATTCCAGCAGAAACGTACCTGCTATTTGGGTAGACAGTCAAGACATACACAAAGCCGAGATGAACAAAAATTACGGAGAAATGATCATTCATGGCACGGAAGTTAGCAGATATTGATCGTTCGCCAGTGATTTATACCTATGCAATCCCTGCTCAAATGTTTTGGCGTCGACAACTTTTAACGATGGAAAATAGATTAAATACTTCTTAAATGACGTCTTTGAATTTAAGTTCACATACAAACTGTTCTTTATTTCATAATTCTAAAAGCATATTATGATAGAAACACATCACACGCTCGGCCATGAACTTTAGCAGACAATGAAACGTCCACTTGTTGTACGAATTTCAATACTAGAGACGTACAAGTGTTCGCCACTCGACAAACAATGTCACTTAACAACATGACACATTAGTACATACACACTTGGCATTCCTTTCCAGCAATTCGGGTTTCAGCGATTTTAACAAATCTTGGAACCAATTTACAACTGGTACAGAAAGCCAAACCAACCAAGCATAGAACCGAGTATCCTCTCTCTTCGTTGGCTACTGTGAAATCTCCAATGCCTGGCTATACAAAACATTCAAATAAAAAGGGCTCTCTTGTTTTTGTGTGATGACAAGATCGTTTCAGAATTCATCTATATGTGTATATATAAGTACATGTATGATTGTTGTTGTGATCTGTGTGCTGAATCACCATGTCGAAGTGTATTTTCATACAGCAAAAGGTTTGTTCGAGCGTAGACCTGAATGAACTGTTTATGACGTAATTTAGGAAACATTATTCACTACCACTTAAAAATAAATTTCGCCCTTGTGAAGGAAACAGCTTTCTCTCCAATATCCCATGTTTTTTTTAATCTCACTATATGATTACATCGCGGGATTAAGTTAAGTGACCTTCGACCTATTTTTCAGAACAGGTTGACCTCTTGATCTATTGCTGTGAATGTCATTCCCCATGGTCTCTGTACTCAGTTGGCAAGCCGATTGATTGGGTCTGTCTAGTGTTGGAGTATCAGATCGTATGATAGGTGTTTCCCAATGAATAATGTATGCATATTTTCTAGCAGGCGTGTAAAATGATGGTGCAGAATAGGTTTTCATGTCGACGTTTATTGTCTGAAACATTGCACGCTTACATCGTGTTATATCATACACTAATGACAAAGGCAGTACTCTCGAACAAAAAGTTCGTTTGGAACAGAAGCCGGGGCTTTCATCCAGCTTTTTTCAGTAATGAGCAAGTTAACGTAAGTCGGGAATTCGACTTATGTTGCTACAGAGACGACACTGAAATAATACTAACTGAGCATATTTATTATCAGCAAATACATGACCCAAAATACCGCGGTAGAATTGTTTGATGTTTAGGAAACATGTAACCATTTTTTAAAGATCACGTTAAGTTTAATTCCTGCTGCAGCAATATAGTTACAACATTTAATGTTCTTCGTCTATTTGGAACGAATCCGTCCAAAGACGTATCGTATGAAAAGTCATTATTTTCCATATAAATCTCCCTGGAAGGAAATCATGTTTGCAATATCCTGACGATATTATAGACATAAAAACAGAATTTATCCGGCATTCCTATCTTCCCTTGGATCATTCTCGTCAAATATTCCACAAAGCTCGACCTTCCTTCCCAAAAATATGTCCATTTCTTGTTTCACATTCCACTAGACCGACCTTCCTTCCCAACAATATGTCCATTTCTTGTCCAACATTCCACTAGACCGACCTTCCTTCCCAACAATATGCCCATTTCTTGTTCCACATTCCACTAGACCGACCTTCCTTCCCAACACATTCCACAAGACCAACCTTCCTTCCGAACAATGTGTCCATTTCTTATCCAACATTCCACTGGGCCGACCTTCTTTCCCAACAACATGTCCATTTCTTGTTCCACATTCCACCACAACGACTTTCCTTCCCTACACTTTGTCTGTTTCTCATCCTTCATTTATGGTATAAAATCATGTTTCACGCGCTATAACCAACACACGAGCTGACATTTTTTTAAACTCTTTTTTTTAAGTTAAGTGTGAACATTATCCAAAAAAAAAATGTTTGCTTTGATGAGAATCATTGTGACTTTGTAAAACAATGCATTTCGTTTAACGAACCTTTCTGACGTCCAATGGTATTATCTTAGGCAAGCTAATTTATTTTATTTTCGATTCATTATATGACTAGCAGCATATTTTTTAAACATAGTAGTGTGCTAATCAGCATGTGAAAAAAATTGAATGTTTATAATTTACTGTCGTCATCATACACGTGCTTCAGTATAAATAGGTCACGTAAGCTCTATTATTGTGTATTTTCGTTTGATACCAGTGTTGGTCTTTAGTGTTGTCATAATGAAATGCAGCTTTACTCATTCTTGGAAATATATGTTCATTTTAAGTTTAATATAGCATTATACGTTAAGACTGAAATGTACACTTATTCAATATTTTGTAGATTTTTGTATATTTTTGAGCTGTGGTTAAAATATTTTTTTCTGTTCACAGAATTATCCATGAAGGCGGATTTACAAGTGAAGACAACAAACAGTACAAACCCGTGGTGTACAGTAATACTATCCAGTCCCTGGTAGCTATTGTCCGCGCCATGAGCACACTAAACATCCCGTACGGCGATAACGAACGTGAGGTGAGGTTCTTGACAAACCTAAATAAAACTGGTTGTCACCATGACGTTTGATTCGTACATAGATACGTTTGAAAGCGTTTCCTTGACTAGTGTATGTGTTCTACTATTCTCCTATATTTACGTAATACTACGTCACCTACCATAACAACACGACTGGTTACTAGCCTTATGACAGCTCTTTAGACTCCCCCCCAGTTTGCTAGCAATTTTGCATAGTTACATAAACAAACCTATCATCGATTTCTTGTAATTTCATAAGTTCAGAAAGAGCATTCCCAAAAAAGTCACAGAATAGATTGTTTCATGAAAGGCCGCACGTTCCCATAAAATATCTTTAAACGTAATCTGGCGATATGTATGTGCATATAATTAATGATTTTCCAAAAATGGTAATGCATATGGGGAATTCAATTCCATTAAATAAAAAAATGGTCTTCTTTGTGTTTTGATGAATAGAACTACATTTTTCATTTTCATTAGTTTCACATACCAGAAAAAAGTCTTCAGATAATTTTAAAATATGTTCAATACATCAAGAGACTCGTTCTAATTATTGAATTCATAATGGCTAGGGCCATTACAGATCCTCGGTAGTTACTCAGTGGTCACGTTCATAGGTCTTTAAGGTGATATAAGAATCACACAACCATAGAATGAGGAACTAAAGAAAATATCTACTTGTAGTGGTATGGGCTCCATGTTAGTATACATTATATCTAAACCATTATGTAGAATCAAACTGAATATAATTTGTCATCGCCTAGAAATGCTTATATTATTATGATTATTTCTGACTGTGAAGAAAACAAACGTTGTCTAATATCAATACATATGCTTGACACGTATATCAAGCTGATTAACCATTTTACGAGTCGTAAGTTCGCAAGAACGTTTGACAGGGAAGGAGAGGAAGGTATCTTAGTCCATTCGATGCCGTAGTAGATCTGTGTACATCTAATGCTTTGAACAGCGATATTTCGTTGGCGTAGAGAGAGAGTGACTCATCCGTTTGCCTGCTAGAATATAGGAATCAACGGAGATTCTCATTAACAGGCAAACCAAATATAACTCACTGGGCTGGGCTTTTGGGTCCTGCTGCAGGGATACTCAGATTTTAAAATAGATACAGATGCTGCATTACACGTAGTGATTCTATACTCTCTCACAAATTTAGTCTCTGTGTGTTGAGGAGGATCCTCGTTATAGACCAAACGCCTTGCACGTGTGTGAGGAACTTGCTCGTGAGTTTATGGAGGATGTGTGTAGAATCGGGAGGGAGAGATAGATTACTAGAAAGAACGTGATGTTTATAGTACCCCAAGGGGCTTCATTACATACTGACCATATGTTTGGTCAACAATCACGGTAACTCAAACACACTGGGACAATGATCACCATTTATTATAAACAGTAGACAATGCACTATAAATACCGACGCTAAAGGCTTTTATAGTAGAGGTAGACCGAGATCAGTTTACACAGGAACACACGATAATGAATAGGATATCAGTAAAACAACGCCATATTGTTAAAAAAACTTCCTGTAGGAACGAATGATCTATATGGATCCGAAATGGATCAATACTGATGTGTCTCCAGATTAATGTTTTAAACTTCCCGTTGCCTACCATAAGGCTATGTTTTAAATCACCTACTTTGTATATTAATTTACCAAATACAGACATGCTTATTACGGTTTTAGGCGCCTAAGAAAATATTGAGCGAGACATAATGTAAACAAATAAGTTATGGAGAAATAATGAAAACTGCACATATTAAAGGTTTCTAACGTTCTGTAAACACAATTTGTAATATTACTGTGTAATGATATATCGACCTACAATCCAGTGTTCCTACATCACAACATCATGACAGTGTGTAATACTGTATTGACCTACACTCCAGTGTTCCTACATCACAACACCAGGACAGTGTGTAATACTATATTGACCTACAATCCAGCGTTCCAACATCACAACACCACGACAATGTGTAATACTACATTGACCTACAATCTAGTGTTTCTACATCACAACACCACGACAGTGTGTAATACTATATTGACCTACAATCTAGTGTTTCTACATCACAACACCACGACAGTGTGTAATACTATATTGACCTACAATCTAGTGTTTCTACATCACAACACCACGACAATGTGTAATACTATATTGACCTACAATCCAGTGTTCCTACATCACTACATCACAACACCACGACAATGTGTAATACTATATTGACCTGCAATCCAGTGTTCCTACATCACAACACCACGGCAATGTGTAATACTATATTGACCTACAATCCAGTGTTTCTACATCACTACATCACAACACCACGACAATGTGTAATACTATATTGACCTGCGATCCAGTGTTCCTACATCACAACACCACGGCAATGTGTAATACTATATTGACCTACAATCCAGTGTTTCTACATCACAACACCACGACAGTGTGTAACCTTACTGACCTACAATCCAGTGTTCCTACATCACAACACCACGACAATGTGTGACCTTACTGACCTACAATCCAGTGTTCCTACATCACTACATCACGACAATGTGTAACCTTACTGACCTACAATCCAGTGTTTCTACATCACAACACCACGACAATGTGTAACCTTACTGACCTACAATCTAGTGTTCCTACATCACAACACCACGACAGTGTGTAACCTTACTGACCTACAATCCAGTGATTCTACATCACAACATCACGACAATGTGTAACCTTACTGACCTACAATCCAGTGTTTCTACATCACAACACCACGACAATGTGTAATACTATATTGACCTACAATCCAGTGTTCATACATCATAACACTACGGCAGTGTGTAATACTATATTGACCTACAATCCAGTGTTCCTACATCACAACACCACGACAGTGTGTAATACTATATTGACCTACAGTCCAGTGTTCCTACATCACAACACCACGACAATGTGTAAACTTACTGACCTACAATCCAGTGTTTCTACATCACAACATCACGACAATGTGTTATCTTACTGACCTACATTCCAGTGTTCCTACATCACTACATCACGACAATATGTAACCACATTGACCTACAGTCCAGTGTTCCTACATCACTACACCACGACAATGTGTAACCTTACTGACCTACAATCTAGTGTTCCTACATCACAACACCACGACAATGTGTAATACTATATTGACCTACAATCCAGTGTTCCTACATCACAACACCACGACAGTGTGTAATACTATATTGACCTACAATCCAGTGTTTCTACATCACAACATCACGACAATGTGTAACCTTACTGACCTACAATCCAGTGTGCCTACATCACTACATCACGACAATATGTAACCACATTGACCTACAGTCCAGTGTTCCTACATCACTACACCACGACAATGTGTAATAGTATATTGACCTACAGTCCAGTATCCCTATCTTTGACGGCAATACAACAAAAAGTCATCACATATGATGTACCGTAATTTATTAGGTTCTATGATTCGATGAACATTGACAGGGTGTTTGGTAGATCCGTGTAAGCTAGTTGATCAAAGCCTAGTTAGCTTAAATGGGTTTTAATGCCAATTTTAACCATCTGTTTTTTTCTGTAAGATCTGAAATTTTCATTTTTTCTCCTTACATTCCTTTATCTTTAATTATCATGTAAGTGTATTGGAAGCAATCTTTTAGTTTTCGATGTATATCCGAAGTGTTTATTTCGGGTAAACTTTTAGACCAAATGGTCCAAATTATGCTGGGAATAATGGAAGACTGGCTTTTGAAAACACACAATTTTTGCAACGTTACAAAATACCAGAGTGAAATGGAAAATGAGGCAGTGGTCAGTTTAAAACTGAAATGAATGCGATGCTGAGTTGAAATAAGAAAGACATTTATCTCTGTATTTCGGCTACAAAGTCGACTATCTGTATACATTGTTAGCAATGTCTACCAATGATCTGTATAATTATGAATGTTGTTTTATGTTTTCCTTCCAACTACAGGAGACAAAGGTAGTATTATCATTGTAACTTCCCCACACATCTCATCAACACTTTGAATGCATTTAGTTTATCTTTTTCTCACTAGTTCTGTAGCCACGGGCACACTTCATTGACAAATCTGCTTTTTATTTGAATTCAACTTTTTACACTCTCATAATCAACATTTTTTTTCTGAACAATATTCGTACCTATTTATTTAAGGACCTTAAACATCTTGTTGATTTTAAGGTCTTGCCTTACTGTTTACTTTTATTGTTTACAAATATGGATAAAATATTTATATAAATATTGCATCGCCGCTATTTGATAATGATAAGGATCCTGAATTTTCTTTGTTGTTTTCCGATCCTCACTATGTTTCAGCATCTTTATTATTGTTCAAATTTTGTGTAGAATGTTGATTTTTTTTCCCGAACATGGAAGATGTTCATATTTTTTTATTGTCACCATCTTTCAATATTACATTGTTTTGTAGTTTTAAACTTGACATTTTTTTATTAGCCAATGCAAAAACACCGTTTATTTCTAAGATCTGTTTTCTACCCGATATAGTTCATTAGTCTGTAGCTGTTTTACTGAATATTTACGGTAATTTTAGTTTTACTCTACATGACACTGTAGCTGTTTTACTGAATATTTACGGTAACTGTAGTTTTACTATACATTTCACTGTAGCTATTTTACTGAATATTTACGGTAACTGTAGTTTTACTATACATTACACTGTAGCTATTTTACTGAATATTTACGGTAACTGTAGTTTTACTATACATTTCATTGTAGCTATTTTACTGAATATTTACGGTAACTGTAGTTTTACTATACATTACACTGAAGCTATTTTACTGAATATTTACGGTAACTGTAGTTTTTTACAGTTCATTGTAGCTATTTTACTGAATATTTACGGTAACTGTAGTTTTACTATACATTACACTGAAGCTATTTTACTGAATATTTACGGTAACTGTAGTTTTACTCTACATTTCACTGTAGCTGTTTTACTGAATATTTACGGTAACTGTAGTTTTACTATACATTTCACTGTAGCTATTTTACTGAATATTTACGGTAACTGTAGTTTTACTATACATTACACTGTAGCTGTTTTACTGAATATTTACGGTAACTGTAGTTTTACTCTACATTACACTGTAGCTATTTTACTGAATATTTACGGTAACTGTAGTTTTACTATACATTACACTGAAGCTATTTTACTGAATATTTACGGTAACTGTAGTTTTACTCTACAGTTCATTGTAGCTATTTTACTGAATATTTACGGTAACTGTAGTTTTACTATACATTACACTGAAGCTATTTTACTGAATATTTACGGTAACTGTAGTTTTACTCTACATTTCACTGTAGCTATTTTACTGAATATTTACGGTAACTGTAGTTTTACTATACATTACACCGAAGCTATTTTACTGAATATTTACGATAACTATAATTTTACTTCGCATTACACTGTAGCTGTTTTACTGAACATTACGGTAATTGTAGTTTTATCTACCGTAGCATCCAGTGTTGAGGACTCTTTGTTTCATATTTTGAATATTTTTTCTTAATGTTGTAGTAGTTGAATACTTTTTTAAAATTATAAATGAAACTCCATTTAAAATTTGTATGATTTATGCTAGTAGATTTAAGGTGATGATATATATTTCCACCTTTACAATCTCGATGGACCTGTTATATTAATACTCTTTGATGTTGCTATCAGTTTGACTTAAGATCCTCTTAATATGACGGGGTTTTAAGTTTTGTTAGAAGATTACAGGTTTCATTTCTAGACAACCTTTGATACATAGAATATGGTTTAATATTATCAGAAAAAAATCGAGGGCGTACTTTTGAA
The DNA here is from genome assembly GCF_031769215.1 of Ylistrum balloti. Lineage (NCBI taxonomy): Eukaryota > Metazoa > Mollusca > Bivalvia > Pectinida > Pectinidae > Ylistrum > Ylistrum balloti. Next base: position 857,922 of record NW_026782507.1, read on the forward strand.
GAAGTTTTATGTTAATATCTGCAAAATTCTTGTCCGTATCAGTAAATGAAATGCGTGAAGACAAACACAGTTCATCGGCATTTGAGCATATCGTTGGTCATACTTGAATGTTTTCATTTTAATATTCTCAGTGTTCATAGTGTACAAATAATAGAAATCGACATCAATAAGGATTACAGGTATAAACAACAACAACAACAAATAAATAATATAATAATAGAATCACAATTTAATCACAAATTCTATGAAACTGACAAAATATGGGCAAGAGAAGTATTCACACGAGGACTCCTGAAAAAGTTAAAGGAGAGTCAGACCAGGTGCACCGGTAGTGTAAGCGCTTCTGCTGTAAGACATTTGTGTCAAACACCAGGATGGTCATTATTTTACTGTCGCGTTCTGTAGTTAGCTTTTTCTTTTCATTGTATGAACATAAACTATGAAATTATGTTTTTTCATTGTTCTCAAATTTTGGTGTTTTACAAAGAAAAAGTCTTCCTTGATATTTGATTTAGTGGACAATCTTACTCAAGAATCCAATTCTACTTAATTTCTTGTTAATTCTCAATAGTTTATTTTCTATAGTATTATTGCAGTGTCACTACAATGAGGAAACGCTTTTCATTTACGAGTTAAAAAAAGCTCCGAGCTCCATTTGAACGCATGTTCAACAATACAAGATGAATATATTTGTATGCAATATCCCACTATCGGGATAACATTTTTCGAATGTATATATCATTTTATATATTATATCATATTATATATTAGGATTAAACATTTCTTGAATTTTCTACTAGAATACTTCAAATGGAATTTTAGAAATATGAATGTCCCCGGCATCCTGATAGAATACAGAGGAATATGAGTATTGTCATTTCCTGATAGAATACAGAGGAATATGAGTATTGTCATTTCCTGATAGAATACAGAGGAATATGAGTATTGTCATTTCCTGATAGAATACAGAGGAATATGAGTATTCTTGTCATTTCCTGATAGAATACAGAGGAATATGAGTATTCTTGTCATTTCCTGATAGAATACAGAGGAATATGAGTATTCTTGTCATTTCCTGATAGAATAGAGAGGAATATGAGTATTCTTGTCATTTACTGGTGAAATACAGAGGAATATGAGTATTCTTGTCATTTCCTGATAGAACACAGAGGAATATGAGTATTCTTGTCATTTCCTGGTGAAATACAGAGGAATATGAGTATTGTCATTTCCTGATAGAATACAGAGGAATATGAGTATTCTTGTCATTTCCTGACAGAATACAGAGGAATATGAGTATTCCCGTCATTTCCTGACGGAATACAGAGGAATATGAGTATTCTTGTCATTTCCTGATAGAATACAGAGGAATATGAGTATTCCCGTCGTTTCCTGTTTGAATACAAAATTGGTGGTCTGACACGGTCTCGCCGTCTCGCGCCCTGCACGGCTCTGTGACATTGACTGTACACATACGCCGCACACCAGCCAACACTCTCTCCTGTCCATACCATAATCAATGGTAGCCATTATTTCTCAACCGGCAGAGTTAGGGCTCTTTATTGATGGAAGATGGCAGGCTGGTTGGCATGGCAACCCATCGAGAGAATCATTCATTAATGATAGGCAATCTCATTCACAGGTAAACCTAGATGTTTCCGTCTTCTTAATTCATAGTGTTGTTCTTAGTCTGCTTACATTCTTGTCTTTAACAAATTATTATGTATAGGGAACGCTAGCGAGAGAGCCCGTCCACATGCACTCGCTGGAAGCCATGTTTCCATCCCATAATACGGTTTACTAAATGTTGTTGCTGCTACTGCTGCTGTTGATGCGGTGGAAGTGGGCATTTCTGATTCTGACACGAGACGCAGGAGGGGGCGCGGTCGGTCCTACACACGTGCTGTGCCTAGACTTTGGTTATGTTTGTGTCTATGCAGTCATTACACTATAAATATCACATTAGCCCCCGCGTATGCCTGGTATGTTCGTCTTTCTGATGTTACGGGCGGTACAGTGCGACCCACTCTTGACACATTGAGTAGGGTGTGAGTAAAATCACATGGTAGACGATTAACATTGCATACAGTAGCTGCATAAACACAGGCCAATGTTTCACCCAGACTAGGACGGACATAGAATACAGTAACATATAACAAGGTTTTATAGACCTGCATAGATAAACACACCCGTGTTAATAACACAATGGTCTTGTCAGCACTGTAGGTTTGTACTTCAAACTGTATAATTTATATTATGATAAACTAATCTATTGGAATACTGTACTACTGTACACATAATTTGCCGCTGGCCTGGATTTTATAGACCTACTTGAAAATGAATTTACATGATAAATGTATTACGGGTATTTTACGACTGTTGCTGTTGGAGAGGAAAATATCGACGATAGCTAGACGTATTTGCATTAATAATTCATTAAAGTAATGAGATAGCAGTGACCAACACGTAGCCTGTCTGTGGAAAAGGTATACATTGCGCGTTTATACAGGTATTGATGTTTTAAAGGGATATCGACTGTTTTAGGTTGTGGGAATATACTACCTAGAAAAATTCCAATTAATATACAGGTGCCATAGATATCGAGTAACGTATATATGAACATATGTTTGCCGTATTTGGTTGAGATGGGCCGCGATGAGGTTTTTTATCACAAGCTCTCCAACTCGAGGCTTACATGGGACAGTCGTCAGGTACTGGTCGCAGGACGTTGGTTTTTCTCCGGGAACTCTCGCTTTCTCCCACCAACCAAACCTGACACATACCTAAATGACCCAGGCTGTTAATAGAACGCAAAGCACCAATACACCAAACTATTTGTTGTTTTGGTCGTGGGGTTTGGTGGGGGTTTGGTGGAGGTTCACAGACGGTGTCCATCAGTGATAGTGTCACTGTTACGGTATCATGACAATCTACCAGGTCACATAAATCAATCCAACATCTTCCTTTTTGAATTGCGAATGTAACAATTCCAAAATCATATTTTCTAGCCGAATAAACAGCAACAATGAAAGTACCCACATACCAACAGAATCCTACATGCAATCCGAACTCCGGACGAAGAAAGCCTATATTAAACTATGCTTGAGGAATTTTGTGTTTTTAGGGTGAACTAGAGGGATGGCAGAATAACAGAAAATGACAATATATTGCCTTGAGACTAACAAAACTATCGCGCAGAAGATATATTTTTAATGCTGAGCTATCGGAGCCAGTGTTTCTGAAACAATCATATGAAATTCTCCACAAGTAATAACGCTTGATTATATTGTATTGTTACTAGAGTGAATTACATGTATATTGCACCGTGTATATTACAATGCACATGGGACAATTCAGCTTTGTATTACTGAATTACTGACTGTTTATATGTTTGGAACATTTTTTAAAAAAGATTATGTAAATGTGATGCAGGTTTTAAGGTGCTGCTTTGTCAGTTTAAAACACTGTGTGTTTGTCGCTATATCTTAAACTTGATTAGAATTATACACAATGTGGTTTTTTTGTGTCTATTTAAACATGGTAAGATTTATACACAATATGATGTTTTGCGTCTATTTAAACATTTTATTAACTATATAAGAATTTTGATGATTGAATCCAGTAAAAACCTGACGACTCTTAAGATGATCGGGTGATGTTTCCTGTCTTTAGTGTGCATGGATACGAATCATGATGAAATCACCATCCCTGCTAATCAAGCCACTTACAGGTGATTGGGGTTATTATAAATTATTTACTAACGTAATACAGCCCCTAGTTTAGTTAATTGTCTACTTATATGTTTCAGTCTGATGCAAAGATAGTCTTGGATGTGATAGCCAGAATGGAGGACACCGAGCCGTTCTCAGAGGAACTTCTTGCTGCTATGAAACGGTTATGGGCCGATACTGGTGTTCAGGAGTGCTTCGGAAGATCGAACGAATACCAGCTTAACGATTCAGCGAAATAGTACGATACTTTAATTTATATGATGACGTATTGTTTAATTCAAATTAATTTCAAATAACCGTTATAAAACTTAAAGATAGAATGGAAAATTTACTTACAGGTGACTTACAACGTTACAACTTAAAATGGACCATTCGCTAGACGATTCTCATTGGGTTAGAGATGGAATGTCTTTTACAGATTTCTTCATGTGTGACATTTTTACCGAACGTGTTCAATATTTCTCTGAAATTATTTTATCAATTTGTTGAGAGGAATGAAAAAAAACATATGATTTTAACACGTATGATAATGATCGAACGTTTTACATAAAACATCATTATATACAGCTACCCGTTGTAGGTCAAAACTATTTATTACATGAAAAGGTCACGGAAGTTGCATGCTTCTAAATGACAATGCAGTTTAAAACGTCAGTGATAATGTCAATGTACATAACGAGGAGAATTCGACGGTTTGAGAAATTATAAGTCATAACAACTGTTTTCTAAATAGCATGGGTTTACGAGAGATCGTTGACACCCGTGGGACGATTGCGTATTATATGTCTGCAGTCTGCGTAACAAAAACGTCAGACCGGATGTTTAAATGTTTTATGATAATTTCATTAAAATGTGCATTTATTCATGCTTAGTCTAATAATGTGTATTGATTTATCGTTAAAACTGGTATTCAGTAAACAGTGTTCCTTAATAGACCGGAAGTTTAATTGTTTTACGATATTGTGGTTAAAATCTGCATTTAATTAAGTTTAATCCAATGTGTATCAATTCATTGTTTATACTAGTATTAAAGTTGGAATTAAATTGTATACTGTACCATATAAAACCTTGGGATGAATCTTGTGTTTATATTACATACATGTCTGGTGTTTGGAAAATGACAAATTCTCGCTAAAGCACATCAAGATAATAATTTTGCAGTTACTTTCAACAAATTCCAACAATTCTTGTTAATTTTGAGGTAGAATATATATCCACCCAGGTGACAAATTATATCGATTGATACCCCGTCCTCTTTTGACTATGGCTTGGATATCAAAACCTTAAAACAAACGTAGCTGTTAATGTCTTGCAACGCTGACATCCGGTGCCCTGATTATGATCGACGTCTCATGATTTTTGATGTTGTTGGAAAGGAATTCGTAAACAAAACAATTATCTTATTCCCTAGTGTTCAAAACAATAATTCTAACAAACCTAAACAGGAGCTTGTTTACAGTAAACAGTATGCAATGCGAAAGTTTAATGGTTAAAGAGTTTACAGAAAAGAAAACGGGTGAAAACCATGTGTTAAGTGGAATTGAAATGAAAAATGAACCTGACAATCATCTATATATCTATAAAATATAGAATTCTGTTTGACAATCATTCCCATTTGCAACCGATAACAACAACTGAATTGTTAGTAGTTAATTATGTAAAAAAAAAATCATATAATAAATTATACTGAGTTCAATTACGATTATGGTCTGGTGCAAATAGTGGCCAATTTCTCCTGTGATAATTAAATAATTGATTCTTCATTTTCTCTTTTTACAGCTTTTTAGATGATTTAGATCGATTAGGATCAAAAGATTATATGCCTACAGAGCAAGATATATTAAGAACAAGGGTTAAGACGACTGGCATTGTTGAAGTACACTTCTCATTTAAGAATTTAAATTTCAAGTAAGTATTCTGTCTAAACCCACCATTTGTCTGATTTATGTCTCAATGGGACGTCTGTCTCATGTATATTTCAGGAAAGGACTAAACTTAAACTTAATCCTTGCTCTTCGATCTCAAAGTTAACAATAAAATATTACATGGTATTTAGATTATTGAATAAAGGTAGTGGATTATTGAATAAAACATTGATTAAAATAAAATGTATTAAAATTTCTTGAATAAATTTTAACTTCTTTACTTACATCTGAACTATTTTTTAACATCTTAACTTTATTTTAAGGGTTGATGTTCCCGTTTATTGATAACAATGGCGATCTCACTGTCAAGAACAAATTTTGGGACATATACGTTGTTTCTTTTTAGATTATTTGATGTAGGAGGTCAAAGGTCGGAAAGGAAGAAGTGGATACATTGTTTTGAAGATGTAACAGCAATTATATTTTGTGTTGCTATGAGCGAGTACGACCAGGTCTTACACGAGGATGAAACAACAGTAAGTAAATTGCTCACAATAAGTCATATGCTGGAACCCTACACAAATTTTTTGTTTTGTGGGCGATCCTTTTTGATGGTTTTCATCGGAATAAATATCAACACGTGCTCTAAACATTGATACATGGATCCATTTCCGATTGTAGCAAAAGGTCACGTAATCATTTATGTATATATAGAAAACAGTATACAAATTGCATAACATAGAGAACAGGAAGTACTTCTTTATTTACCCTACGAAAGGAAATGTCACATTTTATTGTCATTTTACAATACCAGATGTATCACTTTTCAAGCGTCCATCAAACGTAAATAGTATCACTCTCGTAACGATTATATATTTGTCAGATGAGAAGATAAAGTGTAACGTGTGACAGTGATATGAGTTCTTCGTATTAAGTTGTATGATCGTCAGTTACATTGGAAAAATTGTTTTTGAGTTTCCATGAATATAAAATTTCTCAAACGGTACCATTTGGCTGTAGCTCTTTAAAAATCTAGATTCCAGCTACAGTTTTGTATATGCATATCGTTTTTCATAATTTACTGTTAATTGGAAAACGTCCTACTGCTTTTTGTATGATTTTCACCATTTTTGAGAAAATTATCTATTACGAGACATGGAAAGGTAATGTGTGATTTAGTATTTTAAGATGTTGGTTTGTTTTCTTCGTGTCTTTATTGGTATGTTAATCTCTACCTTCATCCTTCGTGTCTTTATTGGTATGTTAATCTCTACCTTCATCCTTCGTGTCTTTATTGGTATGTTATCTCTACCTTCATCCTTCGTGTCTTTATTGGTATGTTAATCTCTACGTCCAGACCCCTATCTGACCTGTCATAACTTACGTCTACTGTAAATGATGCCTATGTCTCATTTCAGAATCGAATGCAAGAGAGTCTAAAACTCTTCGACAATATTTGTAACAACAAATGGTTTACAGATACCTCCATCATTCTGTTCTTGAACAAGAAGGATCTCTTCGAGGAGAAGATCAAGAAGTCATCACTGACCATCTGTTTCAATGAGTACACAGGCAAGTGTCGATACCTCATAGTCAGAAATAAGTGCTTCCATCGATTGCCTCTTGAACGATTTAAATAATCCTCTCACAGCGTCATTTGTGTTTAATCTTTAGTTTTCTCTCTGAAGGATCCCAGTTGGTTCTATTAATGACAAACTTGTTTACCTTTTCTTTTCTAGAAGTACTCTAAAAGTCTTTATTTAGCAATAAATTTGTTTACTCTTTCGATTTACAGATGGATCGTAGTAGTCCATATTTATCGACAAATATGTTCACTCTGTTGTTTTATCGATAGTGGGGTGTATAATCAGTGTCCCGTTTTCGTTGAGATCACCCATTATGAAATTTATTCACTATTGACCTATTTACCTAGACTTCAATGCTGATTGAAAAGAAGATCGTTTTCATTTCTTCCATGTCTTAACACTGATAGGATAGGCACTGAAAGTTGGTACTGACATGTTGGCAGGTTTTATTCTCCAGAGCATTGCATCCATGGCTTGGCATGATAGCAGTGCTGTATGTACCAAGTTGAAGGTTCATACATTTTATGTCCTTAAATAACCAGAGCTATTTATAGGACGTTAAATGATATAAAAAGACAAAATCATACATCTTAGATAGATAATATCGTACATATGAAGTGAAATAAAAAATAGGATGGGATTTTTATTTTGATAAACATTTGACATTCAAAAAATTGATACCATATTATTTTTAATGGAATCTGACATCTTCTCTGCATACAAACCTCCGATATTATGTTTAGTTTGAAATATTTCTTTGTATCGTATCACGATTTTACAAGTAAAGCGTAAGAGAAAGGACAGGTTTAATATCCGTTAGACAGTGATAATAACATTGTACCTGTGGTAATAGTGAAACATCTGTCGGTGTTTTGGCTATACCATATATTGTAGTTTATATTACTCTTTGTTTTATCCGGTGGTTGTCACATATTTCTCATTTATGTGGTTTAACAATTGACCTTAAAAGGACCAAAATAGCTCACTGCAGTCATTGTTACACTTGAGATCTTTCTCCCTATCTGCTTTATTTTTCTTATATTTTAATCCATGTCTTCCACTTAAACATTGATCTTTACAGGTAATGCATCATCCATCCACATATTTGCTTTACATTTCTAAGCAGATAAACCAATCCACCGTCACCCAGTTTTGTATTATTCGACCTAAAAACCTATAAAACACTTGTTGTTGGGAACATCGTTTTTGAAAAAGTGATTTTAAACGTAGCTTAAAAACCCTCTTTAAAAAAACAAACAAAACAATACTTCCGTCATTAGCAAACGACATAGCAAATGAAAATTGAAAGAAAACACATGTCTTTCGTTATGAATCACAGAAACTTGTGTTTAAGATAAAGAGGAACAAGCTCTATCGAGATGATTTAAACTGAGATAATAAAACCAAATGTGGATTTGTTTTCACCCACAGCCATGAATATTTGTAAAGACTGTATTAATTTTACATCCCAAGTGACTGTTTTTTTCGCGATGTAAGAAAAAATCATTTAAACCATGTGTTTGACCATTGTTACATTTAAACAGTTGTTATTTCACAATTAAAATTCATTCACTTGTAATATGGAAACGAACCAATGAAAAGAAAAAAGGATTAAACATATATGAACTTCAGAGTTTACTGTAGGAGAATTATGAAGATATTCTTTATTTTCTAGTCTGTCGGAGTAATTAACATGGCCCTATGTTCTTCATGCTTAAATGTTGTTCTCGAAAATAACATTTGCTTACCTTTTGTGTTTACAGGAAACCAAACATATGAGGAGGCAGCTGCTTACATTCAGGCTCAGTTCGAGGCTAAGAACAAGAGTTCATCGAAAGAGATCTACTGCCACCAGACGTGCGCGACGGACACCAACAATATCCAGTTTGTATTTGACGCCGTCACTGACGTAATCATAGCCAATAACCTGCGTGGATGCGGATTGTACTAGGACCGGCGAGGTCACTGGGACTGTTCCTAAGACTGGGACCCGGCGAGGTCACTGGGGCTGTTCCTAAATCATCTATATACAGATCGGACGTGAGCATGTGTTGAGATTTTTATGTGCAGTGTAAGAATATGTGACCTTAAATTTGAAATAAAATTATGAACAAAATACCAATTATGGCGATGCCTGACTGCTTGCAGAGACAGAATGGTTGACATAAGAAGGAATTTATTGTCAACACAAACACGGTGTGAAATCAGAGCTGGAAGACATATATTAGAGAGATTTATTTCTCTTGTGAAAGATTATGTGCATTGGACTGTCCTCTTTCCCTCTCTCTCGCTCTGGCTTCAGAGTGATACGTTGCTATAGAGAGGCGGAAACATACTACTAGGCTACCGTCGTTATCTGTTCTCTGAACTGCTCAGTAGCCTGTTGAAGTCAGTATTGATCGAACACTGCGTTGTTCCTCATAGACAGGCGTTGAGGCAAAAATCGGTAATCAATACCAATATGTCACAGCCATCTTGGATTAATAGCACGGCGTCATACACCGGAAATGACGTATGCGATGCGATATCCAAATAAACTGCATAGCACATAGACAACTCAAGAAGAAATTAACATAAAGGACCGGACATGGATGTATCATCTTCCTGTAGGCTTCTGCATGAGAACTTTAATATTCTCGTAACGATCAATATATATGGTTTTCTTTTCTTTCAGCCTTGATACAACTCTACAGCGTCACATGGTTATATATATGATATATATATATGCTGTATTATGTGATAGCGATGGGAGAAACATGTAGGCCTGTGAACAAGCGATAAATACATGTATCTAATAAAAGGTATTATTTAGTTTGTAAAAGGCTATTTCACTTACATGTGGACAAACACTAACGTTTGTCATGCTATTTAACCATCACCCACTCGAGCTGTGCACACTGTACTTGTAACTGTGTAAACTATATGTAAAACGAAAGTGATGGAATATTTGCTATAAATGCGTGGTCCTATAGACAAACCTATTTCATTCTATTCTTTCAGCACCTCAATGTTTCTTCATTGTTTCGTAATATTGACATTGAAATCGTTTCGAAGAAAATTCTAAAATTAGAATATTTAATACAAAATACAAATAACGGGACAGTAATGATAAATGCGGGGACCTCTCTGGATAAAGTGCTTCGTTTTTCTCTTTTATCAAAGTGCATGTTTAAATCTTGTTGTATAAGAACACATCTGTCCATGTGTTCTGTAAGTGAATGGATTGAGTGCCTGTACCGTAGCTTGCAGTCACATTCTCTAGTTCAGTGTATGTTTGTGTCATATTTATAAGCAAGATAAAATATAGTGTATATTTGTGGATATTTGTAAGTTTTATCCTTTTTTTTAAATCTTGACATAAATGGAAATATATACAAAATTAAGTATTATGTAACTCATAACAACCACTTTATGAATCGTTATCGCCCGCTCGAGCACTACCCTATATTGGGACCATGAATGCTTTGGCAGTTTGCCAGAGTTATAAAAAGAAAATGGCTGTTTAGCCCTCCTAGGACTTGCCAAGCTTCGTCCTTTATGGGCCGGGAGTAGTGGGAAACTAGCCCCCTGGTACTTGTAGAATGATGTTATACATTATAACAAGTGGGGATGGTTTCTAAGTATAAGGGTAGGCTCTACCATGTCCTAACACCATGTCATACAATTATGGATTTACATATCTCTGCTTCAACAGATGTACCTGTACATACACAGGTAGTTATATATACATTTACCTCCTAAATACACTACTCCTGTGGCATACCATGATATACTTGTTTCCTTTGATGCAAACAGTCCTGGACACGGTAGATACATTTTATAACTTGATGTCTCCTGTAATTGTAGTGGTAGACGTGTATAGCCAGTCCTGTTTTCCTTTCCATGACAAGAGTAAGTTGAGAGTTACCTCCTCTTTAATGAGAGTTTGCAGATCAGCTTATCCGAAAATAAAGCATGTTTTTGACCATGATTAATTGACAGGTCTACCGCCATTACCGTTTCCATGACTACCGTGTTATTAACATATTTTTACATCTGTGTTTAATATGCTAATTAATGAGATCTAAGTAGTCCAGCTGTCATGCGCATAGAGACTTAATTGAGAAGCGCCAGAGATTTTTTTTAATTTTGTGTTTTTGCAACTGAAACATCAACCTAGCAAATGAATATGACAAGTGAAGTGAATAGTAATCGTTATGATATTGAGAATGCCGGCATTCTCAGTCAGGTAACAGTTGGGAGTGCATAAAGTGCTCGGATTTGTATATTTTTAGAAGTGATTTTTAATAGAAGTCTTTGACTTAAGGAGTAATTCACTTCCGTAAGAACCGTGGAATTCCGTCGATTTCACACAGAATGAGTGAAATCACGGACAGGTGCAATTTATCTTCATTTTACTTTTTGTGAACAAAGCTTTGGTAGTAAAGGAAGGACCCAAGTTATGGGTGTCAACAATGGAGTCTCTGGAGTAAGGACGCACAACGCCTCTAGGTACATCGACCATACAATGCTCAGCCAGTCAAAAAAAGTACCATCAAAGAAAAAATGTATGGCTTGTCATCTCAGACGTTCTGTGTTTTTATGAGATTGAGACCAGTTGACAAGATCGATTCTGTGTTAGATATAAAATCACAGGGCAGACAATGCTCGGAGATTTGAAGCTAGGGAGGGGCGGGGACCAAATATTTAAATCTGTACATGTTACTATAGTGTATACCGAGTGTTGCTGATGTATGTTGATTAAGACGCTGGCACCGTAAGCCGTTTTATGTTAGTATGACATAAACGCTCAAATGCTGTATTATACTATATATATATCTTGGTGTACGTAATATCATGCACGCCAACTGCCAGTCTCTTCTGTCGAGTTTATTGTCATCACGCATGCGTCGAGCGATTGGTCGGTCATCACGCACGCGTGTGCCGGTTAGTCGGTCATCACGCATGCGTCGACCGGTTAGTCGGTCGGCTTATTTATTTATTATTGGTATATTATAGAACTGTCGAGTGCAATATCTGATTGTATTGTGATTCTAGTCGATGTGTTATGAAAGGTGGGTCAAATCAGGACAGGAGGACGAGCGCGTGTGCCTTTCCTCTGTTGCGATCGATAGGATTTATTAAATGTGTGTGGAATACCTAGTTTATTTTTCTTTCCTGTGTTTGTTATTCATTATAGACCAGATCGAATGATTGTTAAAATATATTACATCATATCTCTTTATATCATAATTCACTTTCTTCTGCTTTCTCTGAATTAATAAAAAAAAGTTTAACCAACAAAAAACCTGCAAAATATCTTTCTACGTGTTCCATGTCTATCTGACGTCGACGTAGCGATAGTCAACTTCTGTTTAGCCTCATGGGAGACCGCAAAATCATCACAATAGAGCTTTTGAATTAATTTATTCAGCATCCCATGGATTAGATTCATAATATGATAATTATTAATTTATCCGCAAAACAGTCCCTATTCTTCATTTTCATTTAGATGTCGACAGTTGTGTATCTACATATTAACATTGAGTATACTAATACATTATTTGCTCGAGTTTTGCGTTGTATTCACAGAATGTAAGTACCTTGTGATAATTGAACCTCCTCACTGTGGCTTCTCCTGAGGAACTTTGTCGACACACGTCAGACTAAAACAAATAACTTGTATGTTTTCACCGTTTCTGTTATCTAACAGACATTTTTTCTCCTTTAAGGAAATTATTCGTTCATTTGTAGTCTCCAGCGCACAACTTTAAGTTATATAACCTTCCATTTATTTGTAAAATAACAAATAATACGTAGATTCAATGGCTTCTTATCACGATTAAACTTCAATGTAAGGTATCCTGATTTGCCAAGGATTCTTTTTAATTAGAACAAATACACCTATGTAATTATGTGATTGAAGTCTTGATTGAATCTGTTGAATTTCGAACCAGACTTAATGTGAATATCCTCCCCTTACGTGACATATAAGATTCGAGTAGATAATGAGTATCATCTTAAGAATTTGGATTTAATTTCTAAATGAATATTTGGTATCTGCGTAAATATTGTTTTGCTTGAGTATGTGTTGGCTACGGTTGTTGATTTTACTAAAAGGTCAAAGGTCAAATGTGATTATCATGACAAACTGTTTTTCTTTTCTCACCAATTGAATATATATATATATATATATAAATATATCTATGTATACTGTTTCTATAACAATAGTGATTTGTTTGGTGGAATGGCGATCACCCAAGCGTTGGTGTCTTAACAGACTACAATTTCAGTCGCTAGTTTGTGATTATGCTAATACAATGTTTATATTAAATTTGTTATGCTGAATAGTCGTATCTTGCTAGAAATCCTACAAATAAAACTACCACATATGTGGAAAATGTATTAGTTTCCCTTCGAATTAATTGCGACAAATGAACATCATTATGTGAGACAGTGGTTTTAATTACCAAGAAATAACTAGTAAAACCACTTACTTCTTATACAAAATCTAAATTCAAAAGTCGGTCCCCTCATAATATCTCTTTGAGGAATTAATTCAGGGCATTCCCTGACAATTACTTTTGTCTGACACCAAATTCTGTCTACATCACTAGGACTAGACGAGATGGTGTTGTCGTTTCGCTGAACAGTGCAAAAAGCCTATTGATTCTGAAGTCAGTTCTCATGATAGTAGTTTTTGTATGGGCACACATTAAAATCAGAAGTGTGTCACTAGTAGTCTCTACCGTCAAAACGTCATTATCTTGTTTCAAAAACACGTACTTGTTTGAACTTTGACCTCTTGGTTTGTCATTATGTTGTGTGATGGTAGAAAGTTTGCCGAATCTGATAACCTTTACGTCTGATTACTGTTGTATAACCATCCATCAACGCTTTAGTCCCCTTTACTAGTGTTCTCAAGATGATCAGTAGTATATGGTGTCATCCGATTTTTACCTGCGATTCACAACAGCAAATCCAAACCCTCCAATCAGCAACAGCTCCACTTACTGTTCAATAACATCCCGTATCAATCCACTAATCGTCAGTCAGTCTATCTTTAGTCACCCACACACACAGGAAGTGACGTACACAACCTCGTTTTAACATAGTCATTTGAAAGTCAGTCTGATTCAATGGTACGTATTTCTCCGACAATGTGTACTATTATTATCAATCATCACAATGCAAAACTGTATCGCCGATCTCTTCATAAGTTGTAGACGAATTGCAAAAATGAACAAAAAACTTGTTTGTGTCATTGTCCCTATCTTAAATTAACTTGAAATAAAACCTAGCATTTTATCATAAAAATGTCTTGTCGTTTGTTTCATTTTAGCATTCTTTTACACGATAGAGACATTTCATGGTTCCTTTATTGAAAAACAACATTTATACTCTGTGTATTACTGAAAAGTCGTAACAATCAAGAAAAGAAAATTTTTCTGATTTACCCTATGTAACCATTTATCGCAGTAAAAGTCCCTCACGAAGACTGATTTCATATCAATACAGGTTTTTTTTTACAAAATATAACCTAAGAAAAAACGACTCTCAAACCAAATAAACAAAAAATGTTGAATTATACCTTCAGAGAAGTTAATATTTCAATTTTACCTTTGAAAGACCAGCAAGTCTCCTTCAGTTTCAACCAAATATAAACGAGTTCCATTCAATTTTGAACCAAATACATCTAAATCTCATTCAATCATACTATCAGAAAGGTGAGCCTCTTATGGTTTTAATTTTGAAAGACGAGCAAGTCATGTAATAACGTTCGATTTCACCTGTCTTCTTCAATTGTACCTGAAATCTCGTCAAAATTAACTTAGATTATTTCAATTTTCATTTAATATTACCTCAATTAACACAAGTCTCATTTTACAACAACAAAATCAAGTTTGGATTAATTTTATATCGTGTATCATGAATATTCATTAACGACAGTTGAAGTACTAACACTCAAATCAGTGTACACCAGTTTACAGTTTAAACACTGGCCGTCCCTTTTCTGAAACATTTCCTTACCACATATATACAGAGCGCGTCTACATTCGTCTTGGACAAGGAGAACTAATTATACATTGAAAACAGTGATGTCTGAACATGTGAACTACAAAACTGTAAATGGATTACAGAACAGTATGCCATTGTTTTTACTGAACTAGACACAATCAATTTTATCCGAAATTGCTTACCAAGGAACTGTACAAAAATTGGCAACACATATTATGAATTGCACAATTATACTGATTCATGGGTCACCAGATATCATGGACTACAGAAGTATACAGATGTATGGGTCACCAGATATCATGGACTACAGAAGTATACAGATGTATGGGTCACCAGATATCATGGACTACAGAAGTATACAGATGTATGGGTCACCAGATATCATTGACTACAGAAGTATACAGATGTATGGGTCACCAGATATCATGGACTACAGAAGTATACAGATGTATGGGTCACCAGATATCATGGACTACAGAAGTATACAGGTGTATGGGTCACCAGATATCATGGACAACAGAATTATACAGATTTATGTGTCACCAGATATCATGGACTACAGAATTATACAGATGTATGGGTCACCAGATATCATGGACTACAGAAGTATACAGATGTATGTGTCACCAGATATCATGGACTACAGAATTATACAGATGTATGGGTCACCAGATATCATGGACTACAGAATTATACAGATGTATGGGTCACCAGATATCATGGACTACAGAAGTATACAGATGTATGGGTCACCAGATATCATGGACTACAGAATTATACAGATGTATGGGTCACCAGATATCATGGACTACAGAAGTATACAGATGTATGGGTCACCAGATATCATGGACTGTAGAACTATACAGATTTATGTGTCACCAGATATCATGGACTACAGAAGTATACAGATGTATGGGTCACCAGATATCATGGACTACAGAAGTATACAGATGTATGGGTCACCAGATATCATGGACTACAGAAATATACAGATGTATGGGTCACCAGATATCATTGACTACAGAAGTATACAGATGTATGGGTCACCAGATATCATTGACTACAGAAGTATACAGATGTATGGGTCACCAGATATCATGGACTGTAGAACTATACAGATGTATGGATCACCAGATATCATAGACTGTAGAATTATACAGATCTATGTGTCACCAGATATCATGGACTGTAGAACTATACAGATTTATGGATCACCAGATATCATGGACTGTAGAATTATACAGATTTATGCGTCATCAGATATCATTGACTACAGAAGTATACAGATGTATGTGTCACCAGATATCATGGACTACAGAATTATACAGATTTATGGATCACCAGATATCATGGACTGTAGAACTATACAGATTTATGTGTCACCAGATATCATTGACTACAGAATTATACAGATGTATGGGTCACCAGATATCATGGACTGTAGAAGTATACAGATTTATGTGTCACCAGATATCATTGACTACAGAAGTATACAGATGTATGGGTCACCAGATATCATGGACTGTAGAACTATACAGATTTATGTGTCACCAGATATCATGGACTACAGAATTATACAGATGTATGGATCACCAGATATCATTGACTACAGAACTATACAGATTTATGTGTCACCAGATATCATTGACTACAGAAGAATACAGATCCATGTGTCACCATATATCATGGATAACAGAATTATACAGATCCATGTGTCACCAGATATCATGGATAACAGAAGTATACAGATTTATGTGTCACCAGATATCATGGACTACAGAATTATACACATTCATGTGTCACCAGATATCATTGACTACAGAAGTATACAGATGTATGGGTCACCAGACATCATGGACTGTAGAACTATACAGATTTATGTGTCACCAGATATCATGGACTACAGAATTATACAGATGTATGGGTCACCAGATATCATGGACTGTAGAACTATACAGATTTATGTGTCACCAGATATCATTGACTACAGAAGAATACAGATCCATGTGTCACCATATATCATGGATAACAGAATTATACAGATCCATGTGTCACCAGATATCATGGATAACAGAAGTATACAGATTTATGTGTCACCAGATATCATGGACTACAGAATTATACACATTCATGTGTCACCAGATATCATTGACTACAGAACTATACAGATTTATGGATCACCAGATATCATGGACTAGAGAACTATACAGATATATGTGTCACCAGATATCATTGACTACAGAACTATACAGATTTATGGATCATCAGATGTCATGGACTAGAGAACTATACAGATTTATGTGTCACCAGATATCATGGACTACAGAACTATACAGATTTATGGATCACCAGATATCATGGACTGTAGAATTATACAGATTTAAGCAGCTTCAAATATTGAGCAGACTCTCTCTAGAGTTGTGTCGGTATACCAACCAAAAGTAAACTCTCGCGAGATTGATGGCAACGGCAAATTATTAGCACAAGTCTACAGAGATTCTACATAGTGGCAGCCATGGTAAATATGCTGGAAAGTAAAGTTGTTGTGAAAAATGAAAAGAAATACTTGGTTTATAACATATAATTGTTTAACACGTGTGCAAGTTAGTAGGACAATGAATTATCCTTCTATCAATGTACTATTTCAGACTTACAAACGACGCGATGCTTTAAGCTATATAAAACATTGTCTGAATGCCGACCATTACAGGGATCGCTAATAGGAATTCTGACTCGGCCGCGACCGAGACAAAATAAAATTGCATTAGATAGTCAGAACCCTTCGGACTGTGGTCATGAATACTGTTCAACATGCCTGGCATGAAGACGTCGACAGGAGCTCGGCCATATGGTGATGATAATTAATATAATTCATCCTTGATACATGTACAGCTGTATATATCAGAATGTGTTATCCTAATATTTACCATAACGCTTCGTCATAATAGTTTTTAAAATCCTTAATGATAACAATGTGTTGTAGCATGTAACTGTAACTTATGAATCATGAAGAATACTTACTCAAATATTGATGCCATTGTCCTAAGAAGTAAACAGCCTCAGACCGTGCCTGGAACATACCACTACCAGAAACCTTAGAATGTACTAAACACACACTAGTAAACAGTCCTTTCAATACAAATTTAGAACTGGATGCATCAGAATTGAAAAATAAATGAAACTGCATTATTCTAGGACTCATCAGTGATGTTAAGTGCCTAACTGTCTAAATATAGATGGGGCGGTGCACTTGACTCTCAGTTCAATAAAATTTGTGATGTTCATTCATCTGATAATTTCTTAAAGAGAGTCAAGTATATATATGTATATTCTGAACTGTGCCTCTATATTACACCTTTTAAACATTATGTATGTAAGGAAAGGTAATTCATAACGTACCCTTAAGGTTGAGTATTACACTCATTTTCTAATGTAATCAAATTTAGTTTTCTAACATTTGTACAGTGACTGTATCAACGGAAGGATTTTTCTTGAGTTATGTTCATGTATTCTAATTAACATCATTGAAAAAAAAACACATAAAAAAGACCTAGACAGAAAATGCTTCCAAATCGTTACGATAAAGTTTGAAGTTTTACCGGAAAGTTATTAACTATATATATTCATAAAATTGCCACCCCCTCCCGAAAATAGATATAAAAAATATAAAAAAACAAACTAGAGAAAGAAAACCAAACCAAACCAAACCAAACAGCAAACAAACCCCACCCCAACCCCCAACTCCCAATAAAAAACAAATAAACAAAAAAAAAACAAAAACAAAAACAAAAACAAAACGAACAAACAAATAAACAAATTTAAGCAAAACAATAACGATAAACCCAGCATTACTTTCTGGTTATATCAGGGGAGCTTAACAAATAAAACCCTAAACATGAAAGTACATATATGGAATATAAACATTAATCAACAAGTCTTTATGTTTTGAGCATTATCTATTGATATTATCAAGAGTAAATGATGGAAAAACTCTACTTCGCTGGAAGTACAACACTGAACAGTGGGCTATAATAAAATTACCCCGGTATTAGTTTATGTTATACAGGTAATATCGCTTACATATAAACAAACACGAGAAGCCCATGCGAATCATCATTGCGAAAAACTTACGTAAGGAAAATACAAAAACAGAGAATAACAGGACAGCAGTAATATGTGTGACCAAAATGATATTGTAAGTAGTACGGAGATGAGAAGTAAAAACAGAAATTCAGAAAGAATAAAAGATTGGCACATCACACAAGACATTATAAACAAGAACTTTAACAAGGCACTTCTAAAGAAAGATACGTATCAAAGAGCAAAAATGACCTAGTTTACAGGAGGATGGTGTCAGTGCTTTAAAACAAAACTGGCCTGAACGGGAACAGGAGGTGAGGCATATCCAACAGAACTGCCTAAATGGAAGCCAAATTGTATAAACAAAAATACATAATGTATCACAAAAACGAAAGTTTGAAGTCATAAGTGGTCATTCAAATCGAATATGAATGCATAACAATAGCGAACTTATGATATAGATAAATTAAATGAGTGACCCAACTGCAATTTTCTGTGTCAGTGTTTTCAGCTCAAGACAAAACATTAATGACTATTGTCTAATGTTTTGTACAGTAAATACTAAGTTGAGACCATTTTTCATTTTCTCGTCCAACTTCGACATCCAGTCAGCACGCCCAAACCGTCTCTATACGTGCCATTGTACGTCAAATAGATATAAATCACACCGCTTCTCGAGTATGAGCAAAATAGCATTGTTCCATCCGTCAGCCTGCAAAATACAATGAATTAAGCACTACAGCAAAGTAGCCGTTCACTGTTCATGTAACAAAATATTTGAATATTTTCTAGGGATTAACAGTGACATAGTGTTACGTTTAAGTAACAAATATATATATATATACCCGAGTTATAGATATAATAGAATTGATATAGATAATTTGTACCTTTTAGTGTCAATGTTATGAAGGTAGATCCGAATTCTCGATTACAATTGGGTAATACCTCTATAAATCACAAAAAAAACTGCTCTCTCCTAAATCAGGGTTTCGCGATCAGAAAAATATTTCTGTTTCTGCCAGGCACGCTCCTATATCGGTGTGTGATAATTACAATAAGAAAAGGTTTCCTTTGTTCCGTGATGTGATAGAAAAGTGTTTTGGGGATAAACAAGGAAATGTGAGACTAAATTCTGTTGAACACCACCTGTCTGGTGATATCAAAAATCGACATTTTGATTTGTAAACGTCTAATTTACACGGTGTTTGTGATATTTTATTTAAATCTCAACCTTTTGATTCGTGTAAATTTTCATCTTATGATAGCGAGGTGTTACTCTTTCGAATTTCACGTTGAGCGAGCATTATACATACCATTCTATCTATCGTGCTATATACAAAATGTCACTAACACAACGATAAGAGCAGTGTTTTGTGGAAATGCTTGCTGTACACTAATACACGTAGGTTCTTACATGTCTGCATTTTGCACGAGATTTGTAAAACGGTGTCGAATGAATTTTCATGTTCGTAAGCCTGTGGAGAGGTGCATGTGAACTTCAACGAATTTGAACCCGCATAATCCAAATGTTTATCAAACAACACTGAAAGCACTTTTTATGGAATGTCAAGTCATTTCGGCTCGATTTGTAGGCTATAACGCGAGTTGATACCGAGGTCAGTTCATCAATTGACTTGTGACCTTTTCCGTGAGAATAAGCTCTAACCGCGGCGTCAACATCAACGGTTTATATAACAGTGGATATATACATTTGTAAGTTTAAATGGTAGGTTCTTAGATGCAGTTTTATCATAAAGGGTATGTAAAATCACAAACACACGAATAGCACCTCCAGATTTAGTAGTATGTAGTGAAACTGGACAGGGTTGATCGTCGGCGACCAGTTAGCTCGGTAGGTAGAGCATCCGTCTAGATTTCGGAAAGGTCCAATGTTCGAACCCCGGGCTGGCCGCGCATTTTCCCGCTTCTGTTACATTTGGTGTCGTGGCCAAACCTTGTTTCAAACAGTACGTGAATGCTTAACAATGGGATACCCGAACCTGGGTTGTTAGATGCGATGTCTTCGGGGCGAAGACTAAAAATAAGGAGGGAAGAGTGTAGCGGAACTGGATGGGGTCAACCGTCGGCGACAAGTAAGCGTAATAGGTAGAGCATCTGTCTAGAGCTCATCGTCCGCCGAAAGACCGAAAGTTAGTAATATTGGACGTAAAACCCGCTAAAATAAATAAATCTAGAGTTCGGAAGGTCTGCGCATTTTCCCGCTCCTGTCATAAGTATATACACTACAATGTATATCGGATAAAACTTGTCCTTGAAGCTATATCTAAAATTGCAGCGTACTTACAAACGTCAATATCTATTCAGATGAATAAATGATAAATAGTATGGGGATATTGGTCGCCACCATTAGTCCTATTAACTTAGGGTATTGTCCTGGGAAAGCCTTCCATTATATTCCTGTGTTAACCCCTTGTGTTTTGGACGAATATACATTGTGACGAGCACTTATTATTGTTTGGCATCGTGTGTGGAAATTGAATGTACATGTAGTAAAAAAAAAAACCCATCAAAATGCTTGAAAAGTCGGTCGCTGGAACTTTTATCGAAACACGTAATGAGACATTTTGATCCCTTGATAAAATGATATTTTGAACGTCAAATTAAAATATCTTTCCAAGCATTTCATTTACAACGGTTCAAAATAGTGTATACAGTAAATATATATATATATATATATATACATATATACAATTGTGCTTAACTTGCGTCCATTTTATGTAGGCAATGCCTAAATCTATTCGATATATGTATGAAAGAACAGGAAAAATACACATTCCTGTCGAGTGCCCCGACCATGAATCGAACCCTGCTCTCTGGTGTGGTATCCAGTCGGCTCTACCAACTGAGCCAAAGATGCATGCTCCGCATGTCAGTGAAGTGACAGAGACAGTAATTACCACTATGCGCTCCTTTTGTAATTTCTTGCTTTCAGACCGATATAAGGTTTTGCCATCTCCCCTCAACCATCTCTTTAATTGGTTACGGCTACAGGTACTTCGAACCTTTTCATTCCCCGGTGATCTGAGTGTTCAAAACGCTTAGTTTTCGAAGCGTCTGACCGACTCAGTTAGGAAAAAAGAAGATGGAGAATGGCAACAATGTGGAGTTCAGAGCAAATTGTTGCAGATTATGGCGATCTGCAGGTAAATCTACAAGTACTAGAAGTACAGAGTGAAATAAAAACCTCTCTCCGATATTATTAATCTCCTCCCATCCCTATGTCAAAATGCTTTACCATTTTAAACAAAACAAAATCAGCGGCCTTCATCTGTTTATTGACATTTTATCAGTACAGGAGTTCATGTCTGTTATGATCTGTTTTGTGCTGAACTTTGCGTTGTCTTTCATTGATCAATAGAAACAAACTCCTGTGATCACATCCCACGGCCTAGCATTGTAACTTCATCCTGTCAAAACATATACATTTAGTAGCTGAATTTTCAATTCGGAAAAGAAGTGACATCTACATCTTGTCATGATGTATTTTGATGTAATATATCAAATTTGGTGTTTTCTGAAAATGTGATAAACCTTGATGGTAACTGTTTTACCCTGACGTGTTTAGATTGTTCAGTGCTTTTACTTTACCCATTGTTTTCCTGTGTAGTGATCATTTGAACACTTTTGTTATCAACTGCATTTAATTCTGGCACTATATCTTTTTATTAACATTGATCTGAACTGGAGTCAATGAACATCAGAACTACTGCCCTTCAAAAAGTGAGGGAAAAAAGGGCCGACTCCTCAGTCAGCATTCAATGTGTAATTGCAAACAAATTGTTACTTTTCTATCCATGACACATGCAAAAACAGAATGGAAAGTCTGGTATTTTTAAACTGATATTTAAGACATGTTTCAAAGTTCAGTACAAATATCATCATCCATGCTTTAACAATGTACCTACCCATGTTTTAATAGAGATAAGAGCAAGTCCTCAGTCATGTTATTTAACAAGATATTCATCTCCCAAATGTTACGACACATTGATACAAACATAAACCTGACATAATAACACACTTCTGTAGACTTTTTCCTTTTCCAAAATCAGATGTCCTTTTGTAAGATGAAAGCCTTTTCGCATTTGCAAGAAGAAATAACTAATCTTGCAAGACTAAATTCATGTGACTAGAGGAGAAGTGTTTATCATCTAATACCACAGACTAAATATCTGTATTCATATAAATAGGTTCATGCTAACATGTGCAGTTACAAACAGAGTTACAGGGGGTGGAGGGGGGATTTATTTTCAGTGAGTGCATTGACATTAAGAGGCAATGTCCTATGTCCTGTCGTGATGTTAATTCAATAACTTGGAACAAATTTTTAAAAAATGTCGTGTAATGTTGGAATACATTGGGCTATATTTTGTCATATAGTTGGTAGATGTTTAATTCACTGTTTAGTTCTATTGTATCTCACTGTAAAGTAGGAAAAGGTGCTATTCACTTGTGTGTCTTTTGTACAAACTTTAAATATCAACACATTTAAAACACGTTATTTCAAAATGACTTAATACTGGAAATGTATATGTTGACTAATTGGACATCCTGAAATATTTTGATATCTATTTAGGCTGATTTTGATGTTCGTAACCATCTTTGATACTCCAGGGATTACAATCGCTTGTGCTCTCTACACCTCAGAAACATGTCATGGAAAATTTGAAGGTTCCAACTTTTGGACAGGACGAAAAGAATAGCTTAATCTTTTGATGTACATCTAAACAATCCGTGGTCGCATTGTTGTAATTGCTTAGACGTTGGGTGTTGCTCCTTTGTAATCTTCAAAAAGAACGTATAAGCCTGTGATTGGTCTATTTTTTTCTTCTGAAACCAATCAGTTTATTTCGCCTGTCCCTTCAATGACATGTCCAGGGATGCAGAAAGTGAAAGTTATTGTAGTGATGGTTCTGCACTTGCCTTCTGGGTCTCTATACTTAGGCCTGTGATTGCTGACAAGTCATAGTAGGCTAGGAAGATGAAATGGCTGAATAATGCAGTTTAATTCATTATTTGGCATTTAATGTATATCTGTTATTGCCAGATTGGTGCTGATTATTTATACAATTACGTGTGATAAGCTTAATACAATCAAATAACAAATTCCGTATGTTAAACAGTTTCATTTGAATCTTAAATCAGTATCTTGTCATAGGGTTAAAGTTCTAATTTTGTATTTCAGGCAAAGTCTATGGCTGTCGACTGTTTAGGAAAATTGACAGTGATAGCTGGGTAAGTATTCATAAATGAACTGATTTGTGGCAGAATATATATAAATAGAGGCCAAAAAGGAAAGGTTTGTTGCTGATCTTCTATGTAAATGGTATACTGACTTATCAATGAATGGTACAAATTGATTGGACCAGTGTAGAATCAGTTTTAATCACATAGGTACAGTATAAAACTATATTGATATTGAATTTGATAAATGTATCATATATTTGATATTGAATTTGATAAATGTATCATATATTTGATATTGAATTTGATAAATGTATCATATATTTGATATTGATAAATGTATCATATATTTGATATTGATAAATGTATCATATATTTGATATTGAATTTGATAAAGGCCATATATTTGTTGAATTTGAGGAATGCATATATTTGAACCATTTGATAAATGTATCATATAGAGAATTGATAAATGTATCATATATTTGATATTGAATTTAATAAATGTATCATATATTTGATACTGAATTTGATAAATGTACATATATTTGAATTTGATAAATGTATCATATATTTGATATTGAATTTGATAAATGTATCATATATTTGATATTGAATTTGATAAATGTATCATATATTTGATATTGAATTTGATTTATTGTATCATATCCTCATGCATACAAGGCAATTGATACAGACAGTTTGAAGCAATTTTGTATATTTTATAAAACATTGTGTCACAGCTGTGATTCAAAGTCAATATTTACACTCTCACACATGTGTCACAACTGCCAAAACCAGTCCCCCTCACTGTTTTTCCACCTTTGAAATGCCTCCTGTCAATGACAATGATAAGTGATAGTAGTTTTAGAAGAATAAATTGATTTTTGTATTGCACAGCTTTAAAAAAAAATCACACTGTCAGCTATCACATATTAATTTTGTTAAAGATTTTTTCACACTGTTATCACAACTGTAAGTGGAAAGGCACACTTTTGTATCACAGCTTTAAGTGGAAGTGAACCACTGGCCAGGCATCCACGACAGAGCAAGTGGGAGAAATGGGATATAAATTGTGTCCAGTGGAATCCTCATCCCTCACATGCCCACAACTTTGTTACAGCTGTAAGTGAAACCTCCACCCTCACATGCCCACAACTTTGTAACAGCTGTAAGTGAAACCTCCACCCTCACACATCCGCAATTTTGTTACAGCTCTGTTACAGTTGTAAGTCAAACACTTTCCCCTCCTATGCTCACAACCCTGTTATAGCTGTAAGTGAAACACTTTCCTCTTATATGCCCAAAACATTGTGTCACAGCTGTGAAGGAACTATACACCTCACACATGCTCACATGCCAAAACCAGTGTCACTGTTACAAATAAAAGATTCACACTGTCAGCTATCACAGCTTTAAGTGGAAGATTCACACTGTCAGCTATCACAGCTTTAAGTGGAAGATTCACACTGTCAGCTATCACAGCTTTAAGTGGAAGATTCACACTCTCAGCTGTCACAACTTTAAGTGGAAGATTCACACTCTCAGCTGTCACAACTTTGAGTGGAAGATTCACACTGTCAGCTATCACAACTGTAAGTGGAAGATTCACAATCTCAGTGTTGTACCTGTCAGCAGAAGGTTCACAACCCCAGCCACAAACATGATGGTTTCAATTTTATTGGTACTACAGATGCCCATTATTTGTTAAATGTATTTCCATTGAGTGATGTTGTAGTCAGATATACCTTTATTTACAGCTTGCTTGTGATAGCACAGTTCTGTTTGTATATGTTATAGTGCCATGAGCGACTAGACCTGTTTGCTTGGAAGGATGGTGTCTGTACAAACCAGTGTATGATGAAGGGTCACTCCAGGACAGTCAGGTAGGATTCATAGTCACTATACACAACAAGGAATGTTTGGTAACATTGAGGGTCACTCCAGGACTGTCAGGTAAGATTCACAGTCCATCCACTACCAGGAATGTTTGGTAACATTTAGGGTCACTCCAGGACTGTCAGGTAACATTGAGGGTCACTCAAGGACAGTCAGGTAGGATTCATAGTCACTATACACAACAAGGAATGTTTGGTAACATTGAGGGTCACTCCAGGACTGTCAGGTAAGATTCACAGTCCATCCACTACAAGGAATGTTTGGTAACATTGAGGGTCACTCCAGGACTGTCAGGTAAGATTCACAGTCCATCCACTACCAGGAATGTTTGGTAACATTTAGGGTCACTCCAGGACTGTCAGGTAAAATTCACAGTCCATCCACTACAAGGAATGTTTGGTAACATTGAGGGTCACACCAGGACTGTCAGGTAAGATTCATAGTCACTACACAACAAGGAATGTTTGGTAACATGGAGGGTCACTCCAGGACAGTCAGGTAGGATTCATAGTCACTATACAACAAGGAATGTTTGGTAACATTGCGGGTCACTCCAGGACTGTCAGGTAAGATTCATAGTCACTACACAACAAGGAATGTTTGGTAACATTGAGGGTCACTCCAGAACTGTCAGGTAAGTTTCACAGTCCATCCACTACAAGGAATGTTTGGTAACATTGAGGGTCACTCCAGGACAGTCAGGTAAGTTTCACAGTCCATCCACTACAAGGAATGTTTGGTAACATTGAGGGTCACTCCAGGACTGTCAGGTAAGATTCATAGTCACTACACAACAAGGAATGTTTGGTAACATTGAGGGTCACTCCAGAACTGTCAGGTAAGTTTCACAGTCCATCCACTACAAGGAATGTTTGGTAACATTGAGGGTCATTCCAGCACAGTCAGGTAAGTGTAAGTATCACTTCATGACCAGACTCGAAGGATAATTATAATGTAAATCCAGGACTTTTTATTAGATTAAGTATCAATCCATGGTCAGGACAGTAATATATGAGATACAGTAAATGGCTTACATTGTAAAAGGTTTTTATTGCCATTAACAGGTTTGAATAATGAAATATAAAAAAATCAGTGATTTTTAGTTCAATTTTAAATGTTTTTAGAAGTTCCAGGTACTGTAAAAGACATTATTTCGATGACTCAAATTTTTGTGATTCTGCCAAAACTTGTGTACTTAAAAGGATGTATTTGGATGGTCAGAATGCACAGTGGTAACACACTCTCCTTTCACCTAGGGATTTGATTTTTTTAGATGGACATGAAAAGGTATTGGGTCACCTGTCTGACCACATGGGTTTTCCTTGGGTATCCCGGTATCCTTCCACATTAACACCCCACACGTACTTACATCCGGGCCAGCAACAGGGATTTATATTATCTGAAATCTTGTTTCATAATTATTGTAAAAGAAATAAAACTTCTTAAAAGGGATGAATTTTAAGGAGAAATTACTTATCAATGATTACTTATTTATCAGTTCTATATTCAATACATCACTCCTTCTGCAGTTTGATTCCATCCTTAAAAATAATAAAAAATAGAACCACCCTAAACAGTGTATTAAATATGCAAATATCTCAATAAATTACTTTACTTTTGAGGTCAGTGACACGGAGGTAAACTTCTTGGATACCACAATCTACAGGCTACCAGATGGGCGCCTGGGAAGTAAACTATACAATAAACCAACAAACGCGTTCCTATATTTTTGTTACATAGAGTTAACATCATATGCTATAGTGAACGAACTTTGAATTGTTACGTCACAATAGCACATGTACTATTTATAATTTTGAGGGAGCCGCATTTTATGTACCTTAGGGGGATAAAAATTCATGTTGTTGTCCTGAAGAAGCCCGGGAGGGCGAAACCGGTAGACGGTATAATAAATCCTAGTAACTACCACTCCGCAGACTGTTGTGATTGATTCTTATAGTCTCAATAAATTACTGATATATTTGTATTTGTTCTGGTTTTCAGTGACATTGACTGGTCCCCGTTTGATGTGAATGTAATAGCTTCCTGTTCTGTTGATACCTTCACACATCTTTGGGATGTACGGTAAGTAAATTATCACCCACTGGATGGTGTGCATTATCTCTATGATGTTATATATGGTTAATCAGAAACGCTTTGTATGTTGAGTTGAATGGAGTCCTAGTGTAACTAGCTTTTTATAAGACAACTAACCTTAAGGGTTCGTCTGAAATCCAAGATAGCAGCAATGCCTGCCATTTTGAAAAACATATTTTCAACTTCTCCAGTTCCAATGATGCCATTGAGCTTATAATTGGAAAACAGTTTTCTTAGAAAGATTTCATTAGAAGTAGAAAAAATAACCCTTCTCCCTGTTGAACGTTTTTGTAGTCAGATCACCGTTAAGGCCCGTGGACCTCTTGTTTTAGATTATGTTATAAAATTTCATTTTAAAGCATTGACTTGTCCTGTTGATGTTCATAGATTTATTTAAAGCAATAATACTACACCTGTATATTTGAATTTGATGAAAGAAATAAAAATTATTTCATTGATCGTAATTTCAGAGAACCTAGAAAACCGCAGTCATCTTTTCAGACAGTTGGTAAGTAATCATGTATGTATATCCATATTGGTGCTGAGAAAAAAATACATATTTGTCTGTACTGTGAAGAAGGGTATGTTTATATTCGGACATGGACAATACATTGGTGAACTTATGAATCAAGATACACATTATGCATGATAACAGCACAGATCCAAATTAAAATCTACCATACCCGTGTAAATTATTGGTCTTGTTCTAGATTTTTTGCTGAAAAAAAAAATTTACAAAACATAGAAACAGCTAATTAAATAGAAATATTGAAAAATATAAGTGAAACTAGTTTCCAGGAATAGAGACACAAGTAAAAGTGAAACGGGCTGTGTGATTGGTTAGCTTTTGTGCAGAAGGCCAATCAGATAGTGTTTTACAATAGGTCATTTGCATGGCAGACAAACCTTAAAGGGTTCATGTGATTTTGCCACCTGGGAGCCTGTTCACCAGAGAAGATGAAACCTGATGGACATATAAAAAGGGTTATCTTTTATTGATACTTTTGAGTATAAATTCAAACAGAACTATAGTGGGGAATGAACTATGTAATGTGGTATATATCAGAGAGTGCAATCATCGTATCTTCCCAGTGTTAATGTATCTACATGAGAGTCATGATAAATGTCAGTAAATACAAAATCTGTTGTTTGAAGATCACTGCACAAGAGGTTCTGTGGTTTTGCTGTAGGCATCCAATGTGTTACTCATTGAAGTAGCCATCTGTGAATTGCTGTCCTGAGACAGTAGGGGGTATTACTGTGCATTATTGTTAGTAGGTGTCTATTACTTTACTGAGACAGTACATGGGCATTTTGCATGCTGAGACACTAAGCAGGTATTGCTGTGGTGATAGAGTAGGTTGGTATTGCTAAAGTGAGACAGGAGGTTGGTATTCCAATAGTGAGACAGGAGGTTGGTATTACTATAGTGAGACAGGAGGTTGGTATTGCTATAGTGAGACAGGAGGTTTGTATTACTATAGTGAGACGGAGGTTGGTATTGCAATAGTGAGACAGGAGGTTGGTATTGCTATATTGAGACAGGAGAGTGGTATTGCTACAGTGAGACAAGAGGTTGGTATTGCTATAGTGAGACAGGAGGTTGGTATTGCTATAGTGAGACAGGAGGTTGCTATTACTATAGTGAGACAGGAGGTTGGTATTTCTAGAGTGAGACAGGAAGTTGGTATTACTATAGTGAGACAGGAGGTTGGTATTGCTATAGTGAGACAGGAGGTTGGTATTGCTAGAGTGAGACAGGAGGTTGGTATTGCTATAGTGAGACAGGAGGTTTGTATTGCTATAGTGAGACAGGAGGTTGGTATTGCTAGAGTGAGACAGGAGGTTAGTATTGCTATAGTGAGACAGGAGGTTGGTATTGCTATAGTAAGACAGGAGGTTGGTATTGCTATAGTGAGACAGGAGGTTGCTATTACTATAGTGAGACAGGAGGTTGGTATTTCTAGAGTGAGACAGGAAGTTGGTATTACTATAGTGAGACAGGAGGTTGGGTATAGTGAGACAGGAGGTTGGTATTGCTAGAGTGAGACAGGAGGTTGGTATTGCAATAGTGAGACAGGAGGTTGGTATTTCTATAGTGAGACAGGAGGTTGGTATTGCTAGAGTGAGACAGGAGGTTAGTATTGCTATAGTGAGACAGGAGGTTGGTATTGCTATAGTGAGACAGGAGGTTGTTATTGCTATAGTGAGACAGGAGGTTGGTATTGCTATAGTGAGACAGGAGGTTGGTATTACTATAGTGAGACAGGAGGTTGTTATTGCTATAGTGAGACAGGAGGTTGGTATTACTATAGTGAGACAGGAGGTTGTTATTGCTATAGTGAGACAGGAGGTTGGTATTGCTAGAGTGAGACAGGAGGTTGGTATTGCTATAGTGAGACAGGAGGTTGGTATTGCTAGAGTAAGACAGGAGGATGGTATTGCTATAGTGAGACAGGAGGTTTGTATTGCTATAGTGAGACAGGAGGTTGGTATTGCTAGAGTGAGACAGGAGGTTGGTATAACTATAGTGAGACAGGAGGTTGGTATTGCTAGAGTAAGACAGGAGGATGGTATTGCTATAGTGAGACAGGAGGTTGGTATTGCTATAGTGAGACAGGAGGTTGGTATTGCTAGAGTGAGACAGGAGCTGGGTATTACTGTAGTGAGACAGGAGGTTGGAATCGCTGTGCTGAGAGATAGTGTGAACATATACTAAACAAAAAAAGAAAGGTAACACTACTTTATTCTGTGATTAATTAATTAACCCCTTCATAAATCCTTACTAATCATGTACGAATAAAGTAATTGATCAATTCTGATAAAACTGCAGTCATGGTTCATTATAAAACTTTGCGTTCAGTTGATTTTATTCGACTGTAAAGGACATTGGGGTCAATTTCAAAGATAACACCATTGATAATGGGTATGGCCACCGTTTGCGAAGTAAACAGCATTGCAGCATCGTCGCATGGAACTCGTAAACCGGCGGATAATTCGAGGAGAGATGTTGTTCCATTCAGCGATCAAGGCTTGGACCAGCTCCTGCAAGTTTGACGGCTGATTTTGACGTTCTCTCATGCGTCGCCGAAAAACGTCCCAGACATTCTCAATCGGTGACAAATCAGGTGATTTAGATGGCCAATCTAACACCTGTACGTCATTCTGCTACAAGAAAGTTCTTCTGACGCGACTGGTGTGCGCTGGTGTGTTATCCTGTTGAAAAATGGCGCCAACGCCATGGCGTCTTAAGAATGGCAGAACCACTGGTCTTAAAATTTCGTCCCGATATCGAATGCCAGTTAAATTGCCATTTAACACAACAAGCCTGGTACGGGTCCCACCACAAATACCACCCCAAACCATTACACTTCCGCCGCCAAAGCATTCCTGTTCTGCGACTCAGCAGTTCGCAAAACGCTCCCCTCGTCGCCTCCACACTCTGCGCCTTCCGTCATCGTGTTGCAGACAAAACCTGGACTCATCTGGAAACAGAACATTGTTCCATTGTCGTAAGGCCCAACGACGGTGAACACGGGTCCAGTTATGCCGATTATTACGGTGACGTTGCAACAAATTGGGTCCAGTGTAGGGACGCCGCGCTTTCAATTGGTTGGCCCTCAACCTGTTGCGGACTGTTTGGGGAGACGCACGACGCCCAAACAATGTCCTTGTAGTCTCTACTGCGGTTACGAATCGATTGCGTAAGTGTATCAATCGTATACAACGGTCATCCCTGGTGGTCGTTTTACGGGGTCGACCGCTTCGGGGACGATTGGATGTTGACCCAGTTTGGTTTAAACGACTTACCAACTGGCAAATTGTCTTAACACTGCAACCAAAATGCCGCACAACTCCACGGCGAGACTCCCCAGCCTGGATCATGCCTACAGCCCTTTCTCTTTGTACTTGTGACAGCCGGGGCATAATGATAAAGTTGATAGATAGCAAGATTCGGTGATTTCTAAGTCCTAAGGATCTGAGTAACAGTTGTCAGTTTGAATGTTTATGAAATTCAAGTGAAGATACAAGTTAGTCGCAGAAAACCTCGTGCAGCTCTTTCGCTAATACAGACTTTCACACTTGAATGATTTTGGTAACCCCCTTGGATTTTGTAATGTAAAACATTACCATTTTCTAATATTGCATAAACGTCATTTTGTTTTCACTCATTTACAGGTATTCGCCAAGGAAACATGTTAGCTTTCTTTTTTTGTTGAGTATATATAAAGCCCTTAAGATCATTGATATTTGATGTTGTTTCTCATTGAACTGTACATACAGGATAACGTCTTGTTTGATTTTGTACTTACCTTCACTTTTCATTCCACAGCTGGGGCCTCACAAGTTATGTGGAATAAAATCCAGACCAATCAGTTTGCCACAACACATGAAGGTGATGTTCGTCTCTGGGACCCACGGGTATGTTGATTCAATACTGTGAAAAAACGTTAGAGATATATGTTGCTTTAAACATGTATAATGGCAAAATCAACTGGTAGCAATTAGGAAGTTAAACAAGTCTTACTGCTGTGGTATTTACAGAAAATGATATTTCACATTGTATCAGTATGAACAAACCAAAGGTAACAATATTTAAATTTATAGGAAGTTTTGTATTTAGTGAAAAAGAACAGTTTTGTTTTTTGAACCATCTACAAGTTGATAACTATTTGTGAAAGCGAATATTTGGAGTATCAAAACCCTACAGTTACTTGAATTCATTTGACATGTTAATTGTCAAATATTTGTCAAAATGTAAAGTATCCACAAATGTTTTTTATCTTTGTAGAATATATGTATTTTGTACAAACCTGACATTGGCTTGGGGGGAAAAAAAGAAATCAAAGAAGATGAAACCCAGTTTGATCCTTATAATGCTACTAGAAAATGTCATGGTTATGAAATAGTAAATAATTGTATTATTTTGTCTCGATTTGCTCCTAGGGTATAAACCATACACATTCCAGCATTCAGTAATCATATTTAGCTCATAAAGCATAAAGTGTCTGTGTGCTTGTGATATGATAAAGGTTCCATCCTCGGTCCTTTGCTGTCTGTCAAATTTTACTTTAAGAAAACTCTATGGAACTGGATAGTGATGTTTTGGCAAAATACCCCTGGGATAAAGAACTAGACAGTTTTCTCATGTTTCCTCATATAAATGATATAGGCCTATATTTAAGGCTACAGGGGTCAATAAAACTTCGAGAAGACCATGTGTATCGATATTTGGCTGAAGTTTCATCATGCATTGTATCAATGACTTTCAGCTATTTTAAAGGTCAGATATGTTAAAACATTCAGGAAACATGTTATAAATTTCCAGAAACCTCCACAATACTGGTATTGTGCCAGAAAATATCTTTGTTATGAAGGCTTCATGGGTCAAATATGTTAAAAGCTTTTTGCAAAATCTTTTTTTCAATTTCAAGAAGACCCAGAGTCCTGTATTTGGCCAGTAGGTACCTGGGATGGAGCCCTATAAATATTCACCTAGATGTTTGTGTTAATGTCAGAAGATTCAGATATGTGAGAATATTTTGAGATTCTTTTTCTCAAGTGATGTCAGTGTACTGATGTTTTATCATATAATTAAACTTCTCAAATAATCAAGATTGTGGGAGGAGGTGGGGGAGGGGTTGTTCAAATATGATCAAAAATATTCTCATGTTTCAAAAGTCATAGGGCCTGATAATTTGCAAGCAGGATGGAAGTCTACAGAATTTCCTTAAAAAATGACTTCCAGGTTCACAAGGGTAAGATTTTGTTTTTAAAAACATCCACTATTGGAAACCCGAAGTATCAAGAGCAACCATTCCATGTTACGTTATAGATACTGTATTCATTTGTGAGTTACATTGGTACTTTAACAAAAGATTATCAAGCAAATGATGGTTATTTGGACATCATTATCTATGTGAGGGAGTGATACAGGCCCTCTGACCCTGTTGTTTCTGTCATTGTAAGATGGTCCTTATCTAACTTGTTACTTCTGTTCAACGATCGGCACATTTCTCACTTTCAGAAAGGGAACTCTCCGCTGACTTACATAGCAGCTCACTTGTCGAAGATCCATGGTCTTGACTGGAGTCCACACAATGAAAATTGTCTGGCCACTGCAAGCCAGGATGGCTCTGTCAAGGTACAGTATAACATCACATGTTCATTAGTACCTGTGTTGTATGCTTTTGGTGTTTGTGTGTTTGCCTGTTACAAGGCCAGTCTAACACATAAAGCATGTTATGTTGAGTGCACGTGTACTTGAATGTTTCTACGGACTTTTTCAAGTGAATTTGATACCTGGAAAAAAGTTTGCCAGAGGGATTGAGAATATTAATTCTCCCAAAGTACATTGAAAACGACAAATATACATGGTAAATAGTATGTAACCTTTGACCTGACTATGAGTGTGATAGCCCTTTACTCAACCCAGCAAATAGCTGGTGTGGAATGTTCAACATCTCAGAATAAGATGTTTATCCTACTTGACTGTGAAAAGTACCAAATAGAATTGGGTTTCTGACAATCATATTAAATATTGACAAGTGATAGAAGTTTCTTTTTCAGACTCTGTGTTATTTTATCATTTGAATTTTGTATAAGAATGTATAGACAAAATTACAGTAATGTGCTCATGTAGGTAATATACATCCTAGTGGATGGGGCTATGTTACATGAAGCAGAGAAAAACAATATTATTGGAGGCAGAATGGCAAGTTAAATACTGATTTGTCATTCATGAAAAAATTGAAGATATAATAGAATATGTTTTTGTAAAACAGTTTTTGACGGATATCACTGCCGCTAAATACACTGAAATCACCATGTAATGGTTTCCTTTACAGTTCTGGGATGTTACCAATTTCCGACAGGCTAAAGGTTCCATGTCTGCCGGATGTCCAGTGTGGAGAGCACGGTACACGGTAAGTTAGACAATAAAGACATACAAGATTAATAGACATTTTCTAGTTATCTGAACAATTTTAATTGATGTGGTATTTGGCCACCATTATTGTGTCTATGAGAAAATGGCTGTAACTCTTGAGGTGTCTGTTTGATTTACTGGCTATCTCTGATTAATACTCAGGTAAATCCAAATCAGTTATCAAGGCACACAACAGAGGCTCCTGATTGGTCAAATATAAAGATGGTCGGATTTCCCTGAATCTTTGTTTTTACTGGATCCAGTCAGTTAAATATTCCAGGAAATCCGTTGCCATGGTTAATAAGAAAAGTACTTTTAGAGGATCAGTGGTCTTGAGATGATGCATCTCCACTTGTAGTAGTAGTTTCCACTTGATGACTTGGAAGGTATACAGTCAGTTTTTACTGACCTGTTTCAGTGTCCTAGTACATTATTGTAGATATTTAGCATCATATCTTTCATCATTCCTGATTTGTCTACACTTTGGAATAATTGTGTGGTGGATTCTCTTGTCTCACCTATTTTTTCACTTGAGCAGTTTTTGGTATGCACTGTACTTGGTCAATTGTGATTATCATTTGTAGAAGATTCTGTAGAAAGTAGTACAGCACATGTACTAAAATGTTTTATTTAAGAACTGTCAGGCTTGCATCACTCTATAGAGTAATAACATTTTGTTTATTTTGCTCACTGATAAGTTAATTTTTTTAAGAATAGGTAATTAGTGAATATTTTTAAGACTTGATGACGTGGTGTCCCATCCATGTTCCATTTTGAATCAATGTTATATCTTAAGAATCTCTCAACAGATTTGGTTCAGATTTACTCAATAGTACCATAACATAAGTTCTACATTTTTTGTATCAAAGTGGTCAAGGCTGAAAGGTCAAAGGTCACATTTGACAACTTCTATAAATTCATGAATGATATGCATGCCATTGGGTCATGAGTATCTTACAGATGTTTCTGATAACAGTTGACAGTGCTCATGAGGTGTTAGACTTTTAATATGTTCTTTGTTCTCTCTCAATTTCAGCCATTCGGCCATGGGTTAGTCAGTGTAGCTGTGCCACAGATTAGAAGGGGAGACAATTCTCTGTATCTTTGGACCATTGAAGACAATGTCCAACTTGTACACCAGTTCATGGGCCATCGGGATGCAATTTTGGAATTCCAATGGCGGAAGCAGACAGAAGAGGATCGTGACTTTCAGCTAGTCACTTGGGCCCGGGACCAAACCCTTCGTGTATGGAAGGTAGACCTACAACATCAGAAGGTTAGTAAGAACATCTGTTACTCTTCTAAAATTCTAAAAGGAGTTGTGATTATTTTTACCTCACCTGGCTAAAAGGGCAAAATGGCCTTAGGAGCGATAGTGGCAGGGCCCAATAGTGGAAACAGAGTAATTTCCTTAAAAATCCTAATTTTCTTATAGAAATGATAGGATTTTGTACAAATTTTGTCAGAAGTGTTCTTGCGTGTAGTGGAATCAATCTCGTACAGACGTTAGGTCATGGCCCCTCGAGAGAAGGAAGCATGGGGCCCAATAAGGGAAATAGAGTAAATTCTTAAAATTCCTACTCCACCTGTAGGAATGATTGGATTTTGTCCAAATTTTTTTCTGACACATTTTTTGGTCAAGAGGAATCAAGGTTTTTTTTATAAATAATGGGTCTTGGCCTCGGGGCGGGGCGGGGTGGGGCGGGATATTAGAAAAGGTAAAAATTTTCAAAAATCCTACTTATTTTGTAGGAATGATTGGATTTTGCACAAATTTCATCTGAAGCATCCTTGGTTGAAGTGCAATCAATCTTGTATAGGTGTTAGGTCTTGGCCCTTTAGGTGAAGGAGGGACATGGCTTAATAGGGGAAATATAGTAAGTTCCTCCTGTAGAAATGATATGGTCTGAACTATAAATGGTTTGACTGACCCCTCTGAAGACAGAGGGTTGGGG
Organism: Ylistrum balloti; assembly: GCF_031769215.1. Classification (NCBI taxonomy): domain Eukaryota; kingdom Metazoa; phylum Mollusca; class Bivalvia; order Pectinida; family Pectinidae; genus Ylistrum; species Ylistrum balloti. The sequence continues at coordinate 895,260 of NW_026782507.1, forward strand.
TCCAATAGGAAAGTAGATAGGTTTTGTGTTGTGTGCTTGGATATTTAGAATTCCTTTTCATGTAGTTTGAATGAAGCAATTTCAACCAAGCAAAGCCAGGTGAGTGATTCAGGCCCTATTAGGCCTCTTGTTATTAAGGATTCAGATTTGCATGGTTTTACCCAAATCTTGAGAAAAAAGGGTGTTTTTTTTATTGGAGTCATGGAATGGGCTGTTGTTTTATTCATTTATTACATTTCTAGGTGCTGATCTTTCTCAGTCTGGTTCCAACCTCAAAAATGGCAAAGATCTCTCTTGCTATAAAACGTTAGGTTAATTTGGTGTATTCAAAAAATTCTAAAACATAGTTTAGTTTGGTGTGTTAAAAATTCTAAAACATCTTTTTAATTTGGTGTGTTAAAAATAGGATTTTATTCACTTAGAACACTTTGTCACCCATAGATCATAAATACATGTGATCAGTGTTGCAGCATTTTCTGAACTTGTTAACGGAGTACATAGGTACTTGGGCACATTACACGCCCTTTGCTGACTTCCTGGTGATAAAAATTGTGCAGACATGATATTGGCATGTTACGATTTGTGTTGTATAGTTGTGTGGTCATGATGTTGGAGACTTGCCAGACGGTGAAGACCTAGGTGCTCTATCCCTGGTCAGTAGTACAAATAGCTATGAGGTTGAAGAGGGAGAAGGAGGGGAGACAACTCGTCAACCATCAGGCAGCCCAGACAGTATCACAGCACAGCAGCCACGTACTCTAAAACAAGAGTTTTCATTGGTTAATGTTGAGATACCAAATATTGTTGTTGAAGAGGTATGTACATTCTAAGACAAGGATTTTCATTGGTTTAAGTGGAGAAAGACAATGATACCCCATCCGAATGAAATTTTCATGTTAATATTGGAAAGAAAACCAGAAAAAATGTTGTGATAATTATTCCAAAGGAATTGGTTGTTGATTAACAGGAAAAATAACATGGTATCGAAGAAAATCTAATTAGTAGTGATAGGATCAGGGCTCTCGATCTGCCAGATTTGGGACCGATATTTGGCCCATTCCCAATGCAAAATAGTATCTTTTTTCCCAATTTAGACCCCAAGTTTTTCCAATTCTAAGGGCCCAGGGCCCCAGTCCCAAAATGGGGTGTGAAAGCCCTGAGGATGATGTAGGATTTATTCTTTTTCACAGTTGAACCCTACCACCCGGACATGTATAGTGTTAGCAATAGCCAACAACCATAATGTACGTCTGAAGCTCGTGTTCCCGGACAACTACCCCAACAACGACATGCCTAGTCTGGATATCCTATTCGCCACCATCAAAAACAAAGTACAACAGCGCCTTCATCTGGTCTGTATTCATGCTCTTTTACATCAGTTAACATCTTCAGTATAGTCTCTGCCTTTTTATCCATTACGGAGCAAGAAATAGCCATTGTGATTTCATTTTAAAATTTTTTTTCCATTGAAATGACAACTCAGGATTCAGTCAACCAAACTGGTATTGACTAATTTGGTTCTCACATTTAATATAAAGGCATTGATATGAGAAAAAAATTTGAAAATATTTATCACGTAACTGATAAATCCTGTTGCTGTATTAAAGACAATAAAATTGACAGCAGGTTAGTTAGAGTTAGAAGAGTAATATTACACAGCACTATACACTCATATTCATTGTTAAAAGTATATCCTTACCAATTACCCTTAATGTAGTGTAACATCTTCATTTAGATTTTTAATGAAACAATAATTTACAACGTTGATATAAGATATTTACAAGTTTTACTTTTTCCTTAAACATTTTACATTATTTTTAACATTTTTTGTGCAAAATTGTCTTGAATGTATATGTAAACTGAAACATGATTGAGAAGATTACTGACTTTTACTTGCATGCTTATTAAGTTTATCACTGTTGCTATGGTTACAGGGCCTGACAGATATCTGTCTGAAGCATGTTACCAGGAACACTAACTGTCTGGAGCCGGTCCTCAGACAGCTGGCCACCTCCCTCGAGAAACTTACGGTGAGTTGTTATATATGTCAATAAATTGTTGATATGTGTCTCATACCCAGGACAGGTGTATCCAAACTTTTATCAGTGTGAGATTTCTGTTTCTTGTACCCTGGACAGGTGTATCCACACTTTCATCAGTGTGAGATTTCTGTTTCTTGTACCCTGGACAGGTGTATCCACACTTTCATCAGTGTGAGATTTCTGTTTCTTGTACCCTGGACAGGTGTATCCACACTTTCATCAGTGTGAGACACTTTCATCAGTGTGAGATTTCTTTTTCTTGTACCCTGGACAGGTGTATCCACACTTTCATCAGTGTGAGATTTCTTTTTCTTGTACCCTGGACAGGTGTATCCACACTTTCATCAGTGTGAGATTTCTTTTTCTTGTACCCTGGACAGGTGTATCCACACTTTCATCAGTGTGAGATTTCTGTTTCTTGTACCCAGGACAGGTGTATACACACTTTTATCAGTGTGAGATTTCTGTTTCTTGTACCCAGGACAGGTGTATCCACACTTTTATCAGTGTGAGATTTCTGTTTCTTGTACCCAGGACAGGTGTATCCACACTTTCATCAGTGTGAGATTTCTTTTTCTTGTACCCTGGACAGGTGTATCAACACTTTCATCAGTGTGAGATTTCTTTTTCTTGTACCCTGGACAGGTGTATCCACACTTTCATCAGTGTGAGATTTCTTTTTCTCGTACCCTGGACAGGTGTATCCACACTTTTATCAGTGTGAGATTTCTTTTTCTTAGCTTAGGGTAGAGATTGTAGGATTTCCTTGTCATTAGAATGGCTTGATTTCATAGTATAGAATTTAATAACATCATGTTTGGAATATTATGCATTGAGTTAGCAGGAATAAAAGAAAAACTTATCAGTTACTTCTATGTGAGTACAGAAATTTTTTAATCGACTTGAAATTGAACTATTGAACAGCAAAGAATCTTTGCTTACATAGAAAAACCATGTCATTATTAATGTAATGTTTATGAAGACAAAATGTAAAGTGTTTTCTGTCTAAATTATATAGCTTATGTGACTAGATTTACAGGATCTTTCCTTAGCTGGAGGGTAGGAAGATATTTCTCCGTCAAAACCTCCAGCTAGGGATTATAACCATGGTCATTTGCATTTGAGGCCCAGATGACAATTGTCAATGACCACAACTGACCTCGACATGTCATAAAAGTGACGTCATTAACAATTACATGACCCTGAAATGTCACTTCCTGTGTGTGCAGGCTGACTTGCCAAGGTAAGATAGAGATTTCTCCCACCTCAGCCCATGTAGGATAGACATGTCCCATGTGGAACACCCATGGAGAATAAATCTATCCCACATGACTGCACTCGGTGACCTCAGTCGGCTATCACAACTTACTCAAACCGACGAGTGGATGCTTTGTTTGCAGGTTCCGTAATGCGCGACTGTAACATCACAGTTAACATTAACTATATCAATCCTTGTCCAGTGAACACAAATAAACGTCGGAGGATCATCTATGACTGATTCTGAATGAACACACGCGTGACACTCGCACCATTGCAATTTTTCGCGCGCATAAACAATTGACGTCATTATAAACTGGGAAATCCCCTTTTTGTCCATGACATCGCGGCAAGCCTACGCTACCTTAATAAATGATACAGAGTTAAATGTTGTTCAATACAAGTATTTCCATGTATCTATCTCTAATTAAAATATTTAATTTCCACAAAATTAATATTTCTAATGGTTATTCATATTGCGTTTGTAGTCTGTCATTTTTGCTCTCGCGGAAGAATGTAGAATTTTGGAAACGTGAATGGTGATATTCATGCGCCATTCAGACACTTGTACCGTGGGATTTTGTTTACGTCGTGGCAGAAATAATGGGGTGGGAGAAAAATAATCAACCCCTACCCTCAGAGGATGTGACAGAGAAATCTCCAACCCTCGGGGTGATTTTTTTGTAGTCTAACCCTCGGCAGAGCCTCGGGTTAGACAACAACAAAAATCACCCCTCAGGTTGGAGATTTCTCTATCACACCCTCAGGGTAGGGGAAGATTCTATTAATCTTACCCTTACAGGAAGTATGGATATTTCTGTCTGGTGGGATAGAAAGTTTGATCTATTTGTACAGATTTACAAATTAGAAATAATCTACTGATGTACTGCTGTCAGGTTCCTTGATTTGTTGGAATAAAAAATGTAGGAGTGTAGAGAGAATTAATTTTTGTGTGATTTTGCAGATCAGACTTTTGTCTTTTTATCATACAACAGGTTGATGACAGAAGAACTCCAGAATCAGAAACACCCATGCATCTGCCATTTGCTCACAAACCAACAAAACAGCTCCATGGCCACAACAAGTTTCCACCCCACTATAGTCCATATCATTACATGTCGGATCACAACATTCCATTTCCCCGCACCAGTGGGGCACGCTTCTGTGCAGCAGGTGATCACCTGTTTTCAATATACACTCAGACCTTGTTATCTCAAACTCGTATAACTCAAAGACCGTGTATAATTCAAAGTATTTTGTCAATCCAAGCCAAACTTTACTCTAAACATTTTATCTTACTTAAATCAAATAATTTGATAACTTGAAGTTTTCCCATTGACTTTGAGATAACAAAGTTTGACCGTATTGTAGAATATTGTTCCTATGTCCTGTACCAGTGTTTTGACCGTATTGTAGAATATTGTTCCTATGTCCTGTACCAGTGTTTCTAGGCCACATGTTAATGCTAACTTTGATATATATGAAAGAAAGTGACCCCCTCTATACCTGTTAGGCGTACTTCGGTGCTACAGGTTAGTTCTAGCTTTGTCATATACTGAAGAAGAATACCTCCTTATACACTAGTGAGGCTCATTTCCTGTGTGGCAGATTAGTGTTATGGACCGTATTTCTGCAATGTGAATTATACTAAAAAATTAGGACAGTTGAATTCTGGATTCAAAAAGGCTTCTTGGAAACAAAATGGCACAAAATCCAACTTAAAAATACTTTGAAAGTATCATCAGATCAGATTAAAAATCTTAGTTACAGATGTGGGATATGGCTCTAAGTTTCTTCCTCCAAACACTAGTACCTGTGACAGTTATTGTAGTGATATGTTGAACTCAGATTGGATGCCTTTCTAAATGTTTCTGTATTTTCTTACTAACTATTCCTGTTATTCTGTCTCAGCAAGATTTTCAAAAATTAATCGCTGATTCTTTATTGATGTGATTATTTGTGTAGGATATCTTGTTGTATTTGGGAGAGCCAGGGAAGCTAAGAAAGCAAGGACAGGAGCAGACCACACCCCAAAGTAAGTCTTGCCACACCCCAAAGTAGGTCTGACCACACCCCAAAGTAGGTCTGACCATACCCGAAAGTAAGTCTTGCCACACCCCAAAGTAAGTCTGACCACACCCCAAAGTAGATCTGACCACACTCCAAAGTATATCTGACCACACCCCAAAGCAGGTCTGACCGCACCTCAAATCATGTCTGACCACACCCCAAAGTAAGTCTGGCCCCATCCCAAATCATGTCTGACCACACCACAAAGTAAGTCTGGCACCACCCCAAAGTAAGTCTGACCACATCCCAAAGTAAGTCTGACCACACCTCAAATCATGTCTGACCACACCCCAAAGTAAGTCTGGCACCACCCCAAAGTAAGTCTGACCACACCCCAAAGTAAGTCTGGCCCCATCCCAAATCATGTCTGACCACACCCCAAAGTAAGTCTGGCACCACCCCAAAGTAAGTCTGACCACACCCCAATGTGAGTTTTACCACACTCCAAAGTAAGTCTGACTGCACCCCAAAGTAAGTCTCACAACACCTCAGTGTAAATCTGACAATACCCCATAGTAAGTCAGGCCCCTACCCAAAGAAAGTCTGACCACACCCCAAAGTCTGACTACACCCTAAAGTAATTCTGACTACATCCCAAATTTAGCCTAACCACTCCCTAAAATTTGTACTGTCATACCTCAAAGTAAGTGTGTACCCCCCACAACCCAAAATAAAGTCTGACAACACCCGAAAGTAAGTCTTACCTGACCCCAAAGTAAGCCTCATAAATAATTGCTCTTTTTGTTTATAATTTTAGAAATCTGAACAATCTTGATCACAATTGTTGACACCAGTAACATTCAATAGGGAGAACTTTCTGGGTCAAGCCATGGTTCCTAATATTATTTTTGTAACATGTTGAGGCCATGGACTTCATTAACAATCATCATCCAGATTAAATGTGAAAAGAGAAATTTGTAATACTGTCGCAAAGTATCTGAATTGGCCAATTAAATAATTACGTTTTGCAGTAAATTAGAATTTATAATAATATGTTGTCGATATATATTGTTTGTTGTAATTCATTAATAGATGTTTCTGAATAGATTCAGACTTGTATTAAACTTCTATAAACATCAACAATTATACCTATATATAATACCTATATTTTGTCTTTCAGGGCTTTATCAGAGCTAACACAATACAGTTCCCGAGCAAAAATTTGGAGCACTCATGCTGCCCCGACCCCGTACCAACAGTACTCATTTGCTCGCAGTCCTCCTACTACTTCTGATCCCTTCACTATCAAGTCCTATTATTATAAAGAACAGAAGGTAAGATTTTAGTGTTGTATGCTAAGAGTACACAGTTAAAAATGTATTGGAGATGGATTTGCTTCTGTTGTCTTTCTGCTTCTGTACACACATTTGTTAGAAAAATCTTGTCTTGATAAGCTGTCAGTAGATAATTTTTTTCTTCCATGCTTTCATAGTTTGCTTGGAAAAGATACATCTGTGTTATGAAACTTCAAAAAATGACTTTCAGTTTGAGATAAGTCTGTTCACATCATAGTCAACAATATCATTTTCTTACACCATGAGAAAAACCAAGATTACCTTATGAAGATAATTGTGTCTCTCAAGAGGAGAAGATGTTATCTTATTCTGTCCCCAAGGAAAAGATTGCCTGCGTGTGCTTTTGTGTAGAATTGTATGTGTCATAGCATCATTGAAAACGTGGTAGAAAGATCTTCAAACATTTGGATGTTCTCTGGGCAACAAAATCTTATAGCCTTCAGGAGTCTACAGGAAACAGTATTATAATCTATTAAGTGACAAAGCTTTGTTCTAGATTGCCAAACTCTTCCTTTTTGGATTTGAGATTTTTCTGTTCATAGAACTTGTGTCTATGAGATCCCATCAATTTTCATATAAAGTTGTTGACTAGCACAGTTGCATGTTTTGTTTCTTTCACCTTAGAAAATAGAAAGGTTGAAGGTAAAATTTGGAGTAATAATTCGAGAATTTTTGAATTTTCAGAAGAAGAACAGCTTGAGAATGAAATCTAAGGTGGACAAGAGTGAAGATATAGACAAACAGAAAGGTCCTAATTTAGCCCCGGTGAAGGTCTATGATAGCAGTTATCTGTTACCTATCAGTAAAACTCTCGGCACAAATTACAGGTAGGACATGTGAGATGTTAAATCTCGGCACACATTACAGGTAGGACATGTGAGACATTAAATCTCGCCACACATTACAGGTAGGACATGTGAGATGGTAAATCTCGCCACACATTACAGGTAGGACATGTGAGACATTAAATCTCAGCACACATTACAGGTAGGACATGTGAGATGGAAAATCTCGGCACACATTACAGGTAGGACATGTGAGACATTAAATCTCGCCACACATTACAGGTAGGACATGTGAGATGGAAATTCTCGGCACACATTACAGGTAGGACATGTGAGACATTAAATCTCAGCACACATTACAGGTAGGACATGTGAGACATTAAATCTCGGCACACATTACAGGTAGGACATGTGAAATGGAAAATCTCGGCACACATTACAGGTAGGACATGTGAGATGTTAAATCTCGGCACACATTACAGGTAGGACATGTGAGACATTAAATCTCAGCACACATTACAGGTAGGACATGTGAGACATTAAATCTCGGCATACATCACAGGTAGGACATGTGAGACATTAAACCTCTGCATACATTACAGGTAGGACATGTGAGACATTAAATCTCAGCAAACATTACAGGTAGGACATGTGAGACATTAAATCTCGGCACACATTACAGGTAGGACATGTGCGATGGAAAATCTCGGCACACATTACAGGTAGGACATGTGAGATGTTAAATCTCGGCACACATTACAGGTAGGACATGTGAGATGGAAAATCTCGGCACACATTACAGGTAGGACATGTGAGATGTTAAATCTCGGCACACATTACAGGTAGGACATGTGAGACATTAAATCTCAGCACACATTACAGGTAGGACATGTGAGACATTAAATCTTGGCATACATCACAGGTAGGACATGTGAGACATTAAACCTCTGCATACATTACAGGTAGGACATGTGAGACATTAAATCTCAGCACACATTACAGGTAGGACATGTGAGACATTAAATCTCGGCACACATTACAGGTAGGACATGTGCGATGGAAAATCTCGGCACACATTACAGGTAGGACATGTGAGATGTTAAATCTCGCCACACATTACAGGTAGGACATGTGAGATGGAAATTCTCGGCACACATTACAGGTAGGACATGTGAGACATTAAATCTCAGCACACATTACAGGTAGGACATGTGAGACATTAAATCTCGGCATACATCACAGGTAGGACATGTGAGACATTAAACCTCTGCATACATTACAGGTAGGACATGTGAGACATTAAATCTCAGCACACATTACAGGTAGGACATGTGAGACATTAAATCTCGGTACACATTACAGGTAGGACATGTGCGATGGAAAGTCTCGGCACACATTACAGGTAGGACATGTGAGATGTTAAATCTCGGCACACATTACAGGTAGGACATGTGAGACATTAAATCTCGGCATACATCACAGGTAGGACATGTGAGACATTAAACCTCTGCATACATTACAGGTAGGACATGTGAGACATTAAATCTCCACACATTACAGGTAGGACATGTGAGACATTAAATCTCAGCACACGTTACAGGTAGGACATGTGAGACATTAAATCTCAGCACACATTACAGGTAGGACATGTGAGACATTAAATCTCGTCATACATTACAGGTAGGACATGTGAGATGGTAAATCTCGGCACACATTACAGGTAGGACGTGAGAAGGTAAATCTCGCCACACATTACAGGTAGAACATGTGAGACATTAAATCTCAGCACACATTACAGGTAGGACATGTGAGACATTAAATCTCGGCACACATTACAGGTAGGACATGTGTGATGGAAAATCTCGGCACACATTACAGGTAGGACATGTGAGATGTTAAATCTCGGCACACATTACAGGTAGAACATGTGAGACATTAAATCTCGGCATACATCACAGGTAGGACATGTGAGACATTAAATCTCAGCATACATTACAGGTAGGACATGTGAGACATTAAATCTCGTCATACGTTACAGGTAGGACATGTGAGATGGTAAATCTCGGCACACATTACAGGTAGGACGTGAGAAGGTAAATCTCGCCACACATTACAGGTAGAACATGTGAAACATTTAATCTCAGCACACGTTACAGGTAGGACATGAAAAGGTAAAACCTCACATACATTACAGGTAGGACACATGAGAATGTAAATCTCGCCACACATTACAGGTAGGACTGAATTGTTATTCCAAAATATTGTATCTTTTGAAAAATTTATTGAGTAGATGACTTGAGACAGCAAGGAAAAAAAAACATTTCTCATCACTTACAGATAACTGAGACGTAGATGTTTTGTTATTTCATCACATGATAGTTCTCATAATTGCTCATTTTACACCTGAACATTATGAATTACAGGATAGACTTGGATGACATACCAGGAATGTGTCAACACAATGCTTCTCAGGCAGCTAGTGTCGGGAGGAAAGATCTAGTACAGGTATTTATACTAATAGGAGTGAAAGAAAATATTCACATGTTAAGTTCCTTAATCAAGAATTATGTCAGTGGTGGTGTTACATCAATTGTGATGGCTGTAAGCTGGTGGTAATAGCGATTACCGAAGCTCTGTCCAGTGTTGGTCACCGTGTTAGGATGGAAGAATCATTCATATATATATCTATGAGAAATGCCCTCTATTAGTTCATAGTTTTTGGTTGGGGGCATTTATTGTTATCAATGTCTGCCCCAGTTCCATCCTGAATCAATCTTATAACTTGAGAATCTCGCAACAGATTTAATTCAAAATTATCTCATGGTATCAAAACATCAAATTGTACAGTTTTGGTTTGCATAGGAGAGATGGCATTCATAATTTTATAAGTGAGAGTGAATCTTTCTATGACTGTACTTTAAAGTACTTATTACCGTATCTCACTCTTGTTGTATTTCACATAATGTCAACACCTTGTACTGTTCAATTTCACATGGTCAAGTCAAGTCTACAGGAGTTACTCCCCTTAGTTATCAGTAGTTGATTACAAAGTATATGTGTGACTGGTACCTACAGGTCTAATTTAGTGTACACAGGTAATTATCATAGAAAGGCTGTAGACATTTAGTACCAGTTACCCAGTCTGAAGTCTGTCTTCAAAGTGACATCATCCTTAAGGTGAATTACATCACAGCAAACAGTTAAGTACTATCATAGAGATTGATAATATAGTAAAATAGAACTTGAAGATAATTAGCTTTTTAATTCTCAAATTATTATAAGCTTAATCTTTAAGGTTCCCTGGCTTTTGACAATAAAGTTTGGGGAAAATATATTCAGTGAAACATTTATTGAAGTTTTTTTTGCCTTACATAATGAATGTTCCTTTTACTTTAAGTGTTGAATTTACCATAAAATGCATAGGATTTTATAATTCAGCTTTAAGATCAAACAAAAACCATCCTTTATTTTTGCCCTGTTTGCAGTAAGTTGAAACAGGCAAAAGCTGAACTACAGCAAAAAATAATTTGTTGCAGTACTTTAAAAAACAGTTTTATTTTCAAGGACCCATGCTTTTTCATTTGCAGCTATGGAATCTGGTGACACTGATGTCAGACAAACGGTTGGCTCCATCTTCAGACCCAGATGATGGTAGTCCCTGGGGAAGACACCCATTTGCAAGACAGCTACTGAAACACATGTAAGTATGCATCTTTAAGTACAGGGGAAAAAACAATTAATTCAGCAGTCCGTCATTTACTTTAAAAATGTCTGAGCTGTTATTTTGATAGTCTAAAGCACCTGAACATATAATTCTGAGCTTATGACAATGTTATTTTATAGAAATCCTGAATAAAGGTACTTCTTTTCTTATTGGAATAATATTTATGTAGTTATTTACATAGGACAGACTTGTACAATGTTGATATAATTAACTATATAGGACAGACTTGTACAATGTTGATATAATTAACTATATAGGACAGACTTGTACAATGCTGGTATAATTATCTGTATAGGACAGACTTGTACAGTGTTGATATAATTATCTATATAGGACAGACTTGTACAATGTTGATATAATTATCTGTATAGGACAGACTTGTACAGTGTTGATATAATTATCTATATAGGACAGACTTGTACAGTGTTGATATGATTAACTATATAGGACAGACTTGCACAATGCTGATATAATTATCTGTATAGGACAGACTTGTACAATGTTGATATAATTAACTATATAGGACAGACTTGTACAATGTTGATATAATTATCTGTATAGGACAGACTTGTACAGTGTTGATATAATTATCTATATAGGACAGACTTGTACAATGTTGATATAATTATCTGTATAGGACAGACTTGTACAATGATATAATTATCTATATAGGACAGACTTGTACAATGTTGATATAATTAACTATACAGGACAGACAATGCTGATAAAATTATCTATATAGGACAGACTTGTACAATGTTGATATAATTAACTATATAGGACAGACTTGTATAATGACATAATTATCTATGTAGGACAGACTTGTACAATGATATAATTAACTTTATTGGACAGACTTGTACAATGTTGATATAATTATTTATAGGATGGACTTCTACAGTGGGTTACATGATGTACAAACTCTAGCCATGTTGTGCTGCGTGTTCTGGAATAAACAGGAAATACAGCGACCACTGCACCAGTCGTCATCTGTGGAATACATCCCACCAACTGTAAGTGTTCACTAGGTCATCAGAAAGGGCTGTGACTATGACAGAAGGTAGGGATAGGGGTCAGAGGATGGGAAATATTCACGAGGGTATATCAGCATGGGATGTAACCATGACAGGGGTAAGGGTAGGGGTCAATTGTATATCAGCAACGGGTAAAACCACCACAGGAGTAGGCATAGGGGTCAGAGGATGGGAAATAGTCACGAGGTTGTTTCAGCAGGGGGTGTAACCACCACAGAGGTAAGGGATAGGGGTCAGAGGATGATAGATATTCACTAGGTTGTTGCAGAAGGGAGTTTGACCACCACAGGGATAGGATTGGCAAGGGTGTATTAATTAGCAAGGGATGCAATCACTGGAGTGGATGGAGGAAGGTTCATGGATAAGAAATATTCATAAGGGTGTATTAGCAAGGGGTGCAACCACCATGGGGGAAAAAGGATGGTTCAGAGGATGGGAAAGGTTTCCCTCTGTGGAAACGAGATGAAGTCTGATTGCTTCATACTTCATATCTTATTATGCCTTTTCATTTCTTTGTGATTGCAGATAAAAACAATTTTTATTTATTTATTTTTTTTTTAATTGACATTAGGTTTCAGGGACTTGTACTGTTTGTCATTTTGTATCAAGTTATGTTGCTGTGGAAGGCTTGAAAGGCTGGTAATCTCTAGATTCTGTGTGTTGTTTCAGAGAAGTCCAAGTGGACTGTTGTTAACATCACCACCAGGCTTTCAGCAGTCATTTATAGCAAAAGCATTGTTGATAACATATCAAATTATTTTTGTCCTGAAGTATTCACCATCCCTATTTTAATTTCGGAAAGGAGCATAAGTGTTAAAGTATTGCTCATTTTCAATTCAGGTTGTCTTGTGAGTTTCACTGTATATGACTAGTGGTTTGAGAGATTGTCTTGTGAGTTTCACTGTATATGACTAGTGGTTTGAGAGATTGTCTTGTGAGTTTCACTGTATATGACTAGTGGTTTGAGAGATTGTCTTGTGAGTTTCACTGTATATGACTAGTGGTTTGAGAGATTGTCTTGTGAGTTTCACTGTATATGACTAGTGGTTTGAGAGATTGTCTTGTGAGTTTCACTGTATATGACTAGTGGTTTGAGAGATTGTCTTGTGAGTTTCACTGTATATGACTAGTGGTTTGAGAGATTGTCTTGTGAGTTTCACTGTATATGACTAGTGGTTTGAGAGATTGTCTTGTGAGTTTCACTGTATATGACTAGTGGTTTGAATGTCACTTTTTGACGTAGCTCTGAATTCTTTTGTAGTACTACTTCTTTTGCCTGTGTGTTAATATATTTTTTTTTCTCTGTTTGAAAAGTCTTAAATTCATATTATGAAAAACATCTCTATAGATAGAATTAACATCAAACAATTTCTTTATATTTTTTTCTGATTTCGCTTGATATAAACAAACAAAAATGAACACTGATCACTGTTGAAGTATCACGGCATTTAAAACCTATGAAAATAATTTAAATACTATTGATCTCTTAAGTTACGACCATTTGTAATGTTACTTGTATTGTAAATCATCTCATGGTGTACCAGGTTGTGTTAAGTGGTTAGCTTTAGTTTCTGGTAGAAAAAGTTTGGTATTTGGCAGAATCACTTGTTATTGAATAGATCTAGATCAAGTGATTTGAAGTAGAATCATTTTGTATATATGGTGTTTTGTAAAATCATTTAATGTTTGATAGAACTGAGTGTGTTTGGTAGAATCCCCTCATGTCGGGAATTTGGAAACACCATAATTTAGTGTCCATGTGTATGTTGTCTTTCATCATAATTTGGGACCACCAAGGACTCATTTTGAAAAAAAAAGTTTCTGTCAAAAATTACTCGCAGAGAATTTTGAAATATGAACATGGAACACAGCAGTGTAAATGTATAAAATGTATGAATATGCTCAGGTGCGCTACAGTCTACCACAAATATTTGACAAGGGAGGGGCTCAGGTAAGTATATATAGACAGTGTGTATGAGAATTTCATTTCATCCAAATACCTTTTGCTTCCCTAGTGTTCTGGTTTGCTAGTGGGGGAAGGCTTGTAACAGGCTCAATGTCAAATAGGTTCCAAGAAGGTGAAAACCATGCATTGGTAATGCTTCAGCAAAGCTCACAAACATTCCAGGGCTAGCTTCATACTGATCAACAATGTCTGGAAGAAGATTTAAACAGGATTTGACTAATGGTGATTATATAGGTAAACTTTCATTATGGTTAGACCTGTACTATAGTCAAGAGTTATCTAAAGGTTCGATAGTCACTATGTTTATGATAATCGATATGGTAGCGTCTTCTTTATTTTAACTTTTGTGACTAAATTAAAACAGTGTACAAATAAAACATTTTATTACATTTAAATAAAGTTTTTTTTTTCTCCATACAAATTTGTATTATAAACCTTTTGGCTCTTGTTTGATTTTTTTTTTTTTACCAGTTGTTGTGAAATTGAATGTATCATCACAAAAAAAGTAATAACACAGCAAATTATAGATAGTACTTACATATTATAGGCAAACTCAATACAGAGTGAATAAAGAATATGTCAGGGTAGGGCAAATGTTTGACTTGGTAGAAGTTTCTCTGTATTTATGTACAGTAACTACATAACATGTTTATCTAATAAGGATTCATTTTCTCCATATATATCTGTTTAAACTGTGGGACTTAAATGAGTTTAGTTTCTTCATACATTTCTGACATACAAGCATTTAGCATGAGTTACCTATGATTAAACTACTTGGGTTACCTATGGTAAATCTACCTGGTTAACCTATGATAAAACTGCTGGAGTTACCTGGGTTACCTATGATTAAACTACCTGTGTTACCTATGATTAAACTACTTGGGTTACCTATGATTAAACTACTTGGGTTACCTATGATTAAACTACTTGGGTTACCTATGATTAAACTACCTGTGTTACCTGGGTTACCTATGATAAAACTACCTGAGTTACCTGGGTTAGCTATGATAAAACTACCTGAGTCACCTGGGTTACCTATGATAAAACTACCTGAGTTACCTGGGTTAGGTATGATAAAACTGCCTGAGTTACCTGGGTTAGCTATGATAAAACTACCAGAGTTACCTGGGTTAGCTATGATAAAATTACCTGAGTTACCTGGGTTAGGCATGATAAAACTACATGAGTTACCTGGGTTAGCTATGATAAAACTACCTGAGTTACCTGGGTTACCTATGATAAAACTACCTGAGTTACCTGGGTTACCTATTATAAAACTGCCTGAGTTACCTGGGTAATTAAACTACCTGGGTTACCTATGATTAAACTACCTGGGTTACCTGATTAAAAAAGTTGCCTGTGATTAAGTTACCTGGGTTACCTATGATAAACTACCTGGAGTTAAACCTGGGTTACCTATGATAAAACTACCTGAGTTACCTGGGTTATCTATGATAAAAATACTTGGGTTACCTATGATAAATAGAGGGTTAACACCAAAGCTTGTTATACTTCCACACCTGTAGACTGACCATGTCACTGTTGAGCTTGAGAAGTTTTATCAGTCCATGTGTTTTTACTGGCAGGAATACCTTTTGATAACCTTTTGATGCATTTGTATGGCCCAGTTGTTTTTTATGACATAATATACTATATATTAAAATGTCTTCCATCGTAATGGCTTAAACATGTGTTTTGTATGTCAATACATAAGATTTTATTTAATGATTTTAAACAAGTTTATTCTGTTTTATGTAAATTAATTTTGTTTTGTTAATGAAAGTAAGGATTCTGTTTCATTTATTGGGTTTGAAACAGCATGTTTTAAGGTATTTATTGAATTCCTTAATTTATTTATGATTTTGCTTTCAGTTTTGCATATGGTTTGTAAACATGTAAATGCAATAGTTTTTGCATGTTAACATTGACGTGTTTTACCTGGTACTGTCAACAGAGATCATGTAGCGCAAACTTAGAAGCATTCGGCATGCAACCCATTTTGGCTTCTTTAAAGTTAGGTGGTCTGAAGTCTAATTATCGTCACTTCTCAAATATTGGGCTTTTTCATTTTGCAAACAAAGATGAAAAAATCTCCATTAAAGAAAAATAAAAAAATAAAAAAATAAAAAATAGAGGACGTGATTTACTAAAAAAAAAAAAATTAAAAATAAAGGGCATGATTAAATGTCCATTTTTATATGGGAAGTCATAATTGTTAATTAAATGAAATAATTGTGTAGATTTAATGTTAAAAATAATTGTTCCATTTTTGGAAGTATATAAAAATGACTTAATGACATAACTGTTTGAAATATCAACAAGGTTTAAGTTGAAGGAAAGTAAAACATATTTTGTCAATGTCAAAAAACTAATATTATTGAAATTTGGACAATCTTTACAGATAAGTACCAGGGGTATTTGATTTTGATGATATTGATAATTCAAATATTCACTTTCACTTCTACTTCAGTTGTTAATTAAACTCTCAAGTCTACACTCCTCATTTTTATTGTATAAACACAATTTTTCATTTAATTGTTAAGATAACGATGATGATAAAAATGTTAAGTTAACGATGATGATAAAAATGTTAAGTTAACGATGATGATAAAAATGTTAAGTTAACGATGATGATAAAAATAAATGTGATGTTTTAATGATCTTAAGTTACCATGCAAGTTTATCCCTAACCATGTCAGTCATTGGATAGACCATTGGTTCTGAACTTCGTGTACAAACCATGTATGTAAACTTACTATGACCTGTGTTTCTGTAGGTGCCTCATCTGATTGCAAATTGAAAGGTGCTAAAATGACCCTACTCTTAATACAGAGTCGTCTTCCTGGTTCAGTTTCGTTTAATTACAGTAAAAAAAGAATTCAAAACCACCATGGTTCTCCAGAGCAACTGCTTTGATAAAAAAATGAAAAAAAACTTTAGGAAGTCAAATTGAATAATTAAAACTGTTTGACTATAAAATGTTACAAAAACTTTAAACTGATGTCTTTATATAGATACTAAACTATATTGATTGATTTGAAACTGAAATTCAAATACAAGGTATTATAACAAGATTTACAATGAATTTAAACATGATTTGGAGTAATAGAAAAAAAAGTTAAAAAGACTGGGAAAAAAAATGGAATCATCATTTTTTAATTTCTGCTTTTAAACAGCAAAGAAATACATATTCTTATACCTGTTTGGAGTTATTGACATTGCACAGTGTTTACATGTGTAGATTGTGGAGACACACTGTATGGAAATGCTATGTTTTTTAGGGTGATAATGCCTACTACCTTGGCAGTAGTACAGATAGTGGATGGAATAATGTACTGCGTAAGTGACCATACCTATACTGTCCATCACTTGTCTCCCCTTGTCATGGGCACATCACCCCAAATCAGACAGTCAGGCAGTCACACATTGTCTACCCAAGGCTAGCAAATCTATTCTTGGGAGGGGAGGCGATACCTGGAAATGGGAGGAGTCACGGAGAAGGAAAACTGTCACTCATTCGGTTGGGGGATTCCTATAAATATGTAATTTATACTGCATTTAATAAAAAGTATTATTGTGAAATGGCTGCGTTTAGTGGCCATGGAAATTCTTCATAAATTGTAGCTAAATAATTTTGTAAATAGATGATAATTCTAACCCCCTCCCCCATCAGAAAAAAACGAAACTAAAACAAAACAAAAACAAAAAAATGATAATAATAATAAATGGGAGACCATTGTTAGTATTTATTGAAATTTTGAATCCTGTGTTGGAAACAGAATGGTTAGTAATTTAAAATTGGTTGTATATGTTCAAATATCTTGAATCTTTTGTGTGTGATGTTCAAAAACAGTCAGGATTTGGGGTGGTGTGCTCTCTGCTTTATGATGTACACATTTCAGACATTCTCTTTGTCAAATTGTTGTTGTAAATCCCTGATGCGTTTTGTTTCCAGGATGTTGTTGAAGGTTTGTATGGTGATGTATTAGGGTTGTGCATATATAGATACACATATATACACACATATATATATATATTGGGTAATGGCACATGTTTACTGGTAGTGTATGTGGGTAGGTGTAATATCATAACAGATATGGCAAGAAGGACCAACTGTAACTGAAGCTGCATTTATTGATAAAATGCACTTAGCAAAAATGTGGATTTTAGTGTTTATACTTATCAACTTATTTGGTAGCATACTGCAAACACCCTGGCTTTTTAGTATAAATCCTTCCACTATGTAAAACACCTGTTTACAAAAACAAAAAAGAAAAAAAAAGATAAATAAATAAATAAATCAGATTTCTACTGTAAACAGGTGTCCTTTAGGCAAATGAATCCCGAACACCATTACCTGGTAGAGTAATATTGCACACTTTGTGTGAGCCTGTCTAGGTTATACATCCCATACACATGTATTGAGTAGTCGAGCATCATGTCTGAAAGCACTACTTTACTGTTATCTGTTTTACTAACAGCATGCTGGCAGTTTTACTAAAATATGATAGTGATGTTTGGCTGATTTTTGGCAGCACATCAGGTATTGTAAAAGTCAGATTTGTTTCATGTTTTCTAGTTTCTCAAATTTTCTTCTCAGAAAGTGACCAGTGTGGTCATTTCTTGCTTCTTTTGTGGTGTTCTATTTCAGACCAACGGTAACCCAACGGCTGGGAAATAGACTGGATCATGTGACATATATTACCAAACTCCAATCTCTTTTACAGAATAAATGTTCAAAATTGCAGTTTAAGATTTTTTTTATTCTAAAGGTACCAGCGATCAAAGGATGGATTCAACCAACAAATATGTAAATGAGTGTCATGTGACCATCAAAATTCAAATGGAATTTCTTCTTACAAGTCATGTGACTTGAACCGACCAATGGTAGACTGTTTTATATAAATTGTTTGACCCTTCTCTTTGACAGTATAGTCCCTATCACACGGTGTCCTCCTCCTCCAGCCTCTTGAAGGGGTGGTCAAGTAAGTGGTCGGTCTTGTCCAGCTTGTGAGTGATCAGTAGACCTGGCTGTGGCCTGCCTTTCTGTGCCTTCAGTTCTAATCATTATTTCCCAAATGTAATTCATCCCACTATATTCAGCACATTACCTGATTTTGCAAGTATGTGTTTGGGTTTTTGTTATTTTTTTTTTTCACTTATGATTTTCACTGACCTGGACATCGTGGAACATGCAACATAATATCCATGATCTCATTCCATCTGTTTTTCAGTCTCTAAAACTTCCTACATGTGTGTAGCTAACAATGATTCTCTTAAGAATTAACAATTTCTTACTGTAGATTTTGTATTTCTAGTGTGCATATTTAGAACCTAATGCTCTCAGGTACTTGAGGTAAGGTAATATTGTCTGTTGGTGTAATAGGGCAAAATCATGTTGTCTGTTGGTGTAATCAGGATGAGATCATGTTGTCTGTTGATGTAATCAGGGTTAGATCATGTTGTCTGTTGGTGTAATCAGGATGAGATCATGTTGTCTGTTGGTGTAATCAGGATGAGGTCATGTTGTCTGTTGGTGTAATCAGGATGAGGTCATGTTGTCTGTTGGTGTAATCAGGATGAGGTCATGTTGTCTGTTGGTGTAATCAGGATGAGGTCATGTTGTCTGTTGGTGTAATCAGGATTAGATCATGTTGTCTGTTGATGTAATCAGGATGAGGTCATGTTGTCTGTTGGTGTAATCAGGATGAGATCATGTTGTCTGTTGGTGTAATCAGGATGAGATCATGTTGTCTGTTGCTGTAGGACTATAAACCTGTTGGTTTTACCTGTAGGACTATATACCTGTAGGTTTTACTTGTAGGACTATATACCTGTAGGTTTTACCTGTTGGACTATATATCTGTAGGTTTTACTTGTAATCAGGACCTGTAGGACTATATACTGTATGGTTTTTTGTGTAATCAGGACTAGGACTATATTGTAGGTTTTGTTGTAGGACTATATCACTGTAGGTCTTTGACTGTATATAGGATGATATACCTGTAGGTTTTAATTGTAGGACTATATACCTGTAGGTTTTACTGTGTAGGACTATATACCTGTCTGGATGTATATAACTGTAGGTTTTGTTTGTAGGACTATATACCTGTAGGTTTTACTTGTAGGACTATATACCTGTAGGACTATATACCTGTAGGTTTTACCTGTAGGACTATATACCTGTAGGACTATATACCTGTAGGTTTTACTTGTAGGACTATATACCTGTAGGACTATATACCTGTAGGACTATATAACTGTAGGTTTTACCTGTAGGACTATATACCTGTATACCTGTAGGTTATATACCTGTAGGTGTAGGACTATATACCTGTAGGTTTTACCTGTAGGTTAGGTTTTAATGTAGGATATATACCTGTAGGACTATATACCTGTAGGTTTTACTTGTAGGACTATATACCTGTAGGTTTTACCTGTAGGACTATATACCTGTAGGACTGTATACCTGTAGGACTATATACCTGTAGGTTTTACCTGTAGGACTATATACCTGTAGGTTTTACTTGTAGGACTATATACCTGTAGGTTTTACCTGTAGGACTTTATACCTGTAGGACTATATACCTGTAGGTTTTACCTGTAGGACTATATACCTGTAGGTTTTACCTGTAGGACTATATACCTGTAGGTTTTACTTGTAGGACTATATACCTGTAGGTTTTACCTGTAGGACTGTATACCTGTAGGACTATATACCTGTAGGACTATATACCTGTAGGTTTTACTTGTAGGACTATATACCTGTAGGACTATATACCTGTAGGACTATATACCTGTAGGTTTTACTTGTAGGACTATATACCTGTAGGTTTTACTTGTAGGACTATATACCTGTAGGTTTTACTTGTAGGACTATATACCTGTAGGACTATATACCTGTAGGTTTTACCTGTAGGACTATATACCTGTAGGTTTTACCTGTAGGACTATATACCTGTAGGTTTTACTTGTAGGACTATATACCTGTAGGTTTTACCTGTAGGACTATATACCTGTAGGTTTTACTTGTAGGACTATATACCTGTAGGTTTTACTTGTAGGACTATATACCTGTAGGACTATATACCTGTAGGACTATATAACTGTAGGTTTTACTTGTAGGACTATATACCTGTAGGTTTTACTTGTAGGACTATATACCTGTAGGTTTTACCTGTAGGACTATATACCTGTAGGTTTTACCTGTAGGACTATATATTTGGAGGTTTTACCTGTAGGACTATATACCTGTAGGTTTTACTTGTAGGACTATATACCTCTAGGACTATATACCTGTAGGACTATATACCTGTAGGACTATATACCTGTAGGTTTTACTTGTAGGACTATATACCTGTAGGACTATATAACTGTAGGACTATATACCTGTAGGTTTTACCTGTAGGACTATATACCTGTAGGTTTTACCTGTAGGACTATATACCTGTAGGTTTTACTTGTAGGACTATATACCTGTAGGTTTTACCTGTAGGACTATACTGTAGGACTATATACCTGTAGGACTATATACCTGTAGGTTTTACCTGTAGGACTATATACCTGTAGGTTTTACTTGTAGGACTATATACCTGTAGGTTTTACTTGTAGGACTATATACCTGTAGGTTTTACTTGTAGGACTATATACCTGTAGGTTTTACCTGTAGGACTATATACCTGTAGGTTTTACCTGTAGGACTATATACCTGTAGGTTTTACCTGTAGGACTATATAACTGTAGGTTTTACCTGTAGGACTATATACCTGTAGGTTTTACTTGTAGGACTATATACCTGTAGGTTTTACTTGTAGGACTATATACCTGTAGGTTTTACTTGTAGGACTATATACCTGTAGGTTTTACTTGTAGGACTATATACCTGTAGGATTATATACCTGTAGGACTAGAGATAAAGTCTTAGTTTGGACCCTGATGGGGAATGGTGTTTTTCATTACTTCTTCCTGTTACACTTGAAGGACTATACCTGTAGGTCTGACCTGTCGGACTTGTAACCTGGAAGAATATATACTTAAGGAACATATACATCAAGGAATGTTCTTGGAAGCTTCGTCTTGTATGTCTACATGTACCTGTAGGTTTTACCTGTATCAGGCTATCAATACAGCTTTAGGAATATATATGTAGGCCTAAAACTGTAGGTATAAAGATATAAATGGATATCTCCAGGCTATACTGTTTGTCATTGGTACATTGGTGACTCTGTATGCCCAGTAGATCTCTATTTCTTTACTGTAGCTCAGTACCTGAAGCTGTGTCTCTTAACATGTTGATCCAGTAGAAGACAAGAACTCAACACATAATTGTGTCATCGCTAAGATGTTCATTTCCAGTCTGAAACGGACATGCAGTGTAATAATCAGGACATCACTGGTGATTTAGGAACAATATAATCAGACTTACACTTGAATGCCTATATCTGCTTTTGGTGGAGGACTGTTTGAAAGACGTAATCTGCATGATATTTTATCCTCAACATTGTCAGGTAGTGGTGACAACGTAGAACTTATCGACATGTTGCTCATGAAATGGGGAATTTTTATGAAAAATCTAAAATAGTTCTCAGCTATTATTTATCACAGTTTATAATACAGTTTTAGATATATATAAATACATATATAACAAGCGTTATATTTTTTTACAAGAAAAAATATGTCAAGCTCGGAATATATTTATAAATTTCTGGTTTACACACAATCATCAAATAGATACGTAAGTATGACTTCTGCTTAATACTACAGTCCTTCACACCAAATCTAATGTCTGTTCTGTCAGTTACGAATAATCTTCTCAAGTTTCAGAGAACCCCGAGTCCTGATATTATATCAGCCAGTACCTAGGACAGAGTCCCCACCATTCACCATCAGATTAGCTCCCAATTTATCTTCATAAACATTAATTTATTAATAAGATTACATTACAGGTACATTTACTTGGCTTGTGAATGGATGGTTTACATACTTACACCTGTTAGATTGACCCCTGGTCCCAAGTTCCTGGTTTTACCTACCTGGTTCCGAGTTCCTGTTTTCCTTTTATGGTTCCAAGTTAGTGTTTTCCTATCTGGTTCCGAGTTCTCGTTTTCCCTATCTGATTCTGAATTAGTTTTCCCTGTCTGGTTCTCAGATTCCGTTTTCCCTTTTTGGTTCCGAGGTCCTGTTTTCCCTGTCTGGTTCCGCGTTAGTGTCTTTGCCATGTGATGCAGAACCCTTATTTTCCCTCTCCCCATCTCCATCGTACACTGGTTTATAACAGTAACAGGTCTACATTGATCAGTTTAACAGCTTTGCTCTTCGTTTTAATCAAATCATCACACATAACATCATAATTTAAACGAAAAAGACTAATATCACAGGTTCAATAATATCAGTTATATGAAAAATCTTGAGGATTTTGGTTTCTGGAAAAATGCATATTTCTTTATTTAATTTTTTTTTTATTAAATTAAAGAGCAGTGGTATCACCATGCAACTAGAGTCCATTTTTCCTATTGGAAATGAAAAAGATAAGGGGTAAGCTCTTTGACACTTAGTTTTGCTGCAGACTACACCAGATTTCAGCAACAGAAAAATTCCTTCATAGCCAACAAAAATAATTGATATTGTTTCACTTGAAAATAAGTTTAACCGTTTTTGTTAAAGTCTGTATGCTTTGCCAGAAGTTTGAAATCAAGATTCTTATTTCTTGAAAAGCTCATACATAACAGAAACCAGTATCTTCATCACCAAGTGTTCTCTGTGGTTGTTTGTATGAAACCTTGTGCTAATGTATTGTGCTTTGTAGGAGTTATGTCCCTTTGTCACATATATGCATGTAGTTATTAGTGTGGTGGGAATCCACACTGAAATTATCAATATCTTTTTGTGTATATATTTATCAATGTAACCAATATTTACAGAACAGCACATCAGGAATTATCAGAGTGATAAATTTAAACTGTTCGTCATGTTCAATATGAGATGCTCAAAATCTAAAAAACATATTACAGTCCAAATAACGAAAAACTGAAGGAAAAGGTTTTAGAATTCATAGTGCTATAACTGATATTTCTGTTTGGAAAGTATATATATATTCATGTACATCCAGACAGAAATCATGGATACTGTATAGTTGTTTAATTTTGGTGGGTTGATATTTTGCTGTTTTCTTGGTTTGCACAAATTAAAAAGTATGGGTGGATTTTGATTTCCTGAAAGTTTTGTGCAAAAATAGGATTGCTTTAATTGTTGCTTCTGTGTGTTGTTTATATAAGCAATAATTACTGATGCGAGAGCTCATCTTTGCACTAATTTCAAAAAAAAAAAAAAAAAAAATATAATGTGCTGAAGTTTGATTGTGCTAAATTATGTGCAGTTTACAATTTGTAAGAAATCACTCTAGCTGCTTTACTGTCTATAAAATGTTGATTCCACTGTCTTCTGAAACTTTGAGAATTTGTGTGCTCTAAATATGGTTAAGTGAATTTTTAATATTAATACTGTGTTATCTGGCTAGGTCCAATTAATGCTGACATTATCCTCATTATAACATGCTATTTGGAGCATGTGGGTTAAAAAAATGTTATTTACATGTTTTAAGAGTTGATATAAAAATGTGCCATTTTTCTATGTCAGATCAGTAATGTCAAAGTTTACAAATTCTCTGTAAATTTGTATAACACAAATGATACTGGTCTACCTACTATCATTTGTTAAATTTCTCATATCATGAAAGAAGGTAGATACACTGTACAGTTATCATTATGTAGGATTCACTGGGTATATATCTGATATAATTCACGAGAAAAACTTTTCTTAAATTATTGAGATATTTACAAAATAATTTATTTATTTGACAGAATTGAACTCGGAAGATTTTAATTGTTGTTTCTAGCATGTCTAAATTATTCATGCTTATGTTGTGCCACCTGGGCAGAGGGGTGGGGCTGGGGGTGGGGGAGAAGGGGGAGGGGGGTCAGACGTTAAAATAAAAATGAAGTGATATGTGTAAAAAAAAATATTGCCATCAGGTTATAACTGATGACTTATGCATATACTACTTGTAAATTTTTTAGTTTAATTTTGTTATCAATTCTGTGATTTCACCTTTAGATTTGATAGATTGCAAGGGGGGAAAAAAGGAGGAAGAAATGACAGAAGTGTTCTTAGAAAGTAATATGTAACATGTATATGTTGTAACAGTAATTGGAAATAAAACCGTATTTACGTAAACCAAGTCCAACTTTGTCAAAGTGTTAATTTTATCCAACTAATTAAGTAGGTTTTAGCAGTTTTCAACTCTCCAAAAAAAGGACATTTTGATCACTGCAGGATTGTGTTGTTACCAATTCAATAGCCAATATTTGCTATCTGTTATATTAGCTTTCCTCTGTGGAGTATTTGGAGGGAACCTGTTCTGTTCGACAGGTCGCAGTCTGACAGGTTCTTGGTTCAAATTTATCCAAAATTTTTGTAGATGAAATTGCATGAATTTCAATCATGCATGCTTTCTTTATATATAGATATCTTCAGACTCTGAAATTATAGCTTCAGCTATTTTTTATTTCTGACTTGAAGATGATAGCCATTTCATTGCTTCATACCAGTATCATTGTGTTTAAGAAAATTTTAAGTTCGTTTTTGTATTATTGACATGAAAATCTGTGCATAAAAAATGGCTACATTTCTCATTAACTTTTCATGTACTCTATCTAGATCAACACAGAAAATTCAAACTTAACCTGTCAGTGACTATTAGTTGTTTCTGGATTACCTCCCTTTAACATGCTTATGAACATATAGATAATGTGTATTTGTAAGTTTGGAATGCCCAATATCGAAGATTTATTTGAAATTCACCTATGTGACTGACAGGTGACCGGCAGGGTTTGAATTTTCTGTTTATGTGGTGTTGCAGCCCAAACATTTCTTTGTATGTATGTTGTATGTTTTATCTAGACACTATTTTCTTTGTTTTGATTTGACGAAGTATCACTATCTAAACCGTCACAGAGCTGACCTAGCTACCTTGTTCATTGCTTTAACCAAGAATCATATGCCTCACCTCGTCACCAGAACTGAGACACACTGCAACAAAGATGTGATAAGTCAGAGCAAAATGCTTTTATATAAAAATTGTGCCTCTGTTGTTGTGTTGCTTGTTGGATTTTGTATAAAAGACACACATAGGAATAGCACCTTTTAATACAAATTTGGTTAAGATGCAGTAGAGTCGTATAATTGATTTAACTGCTCAGTTGTTTTGTCCTTCTAGGAGTCGTCTGTGATGCTAAGAGCTTAAATGTTAAATCTAGGAAATGATGATTAAGGAAAATCAGTTAGACTTGCTTATTAGGCCTCAAGGTCAACATGAAAGGTCACTGTAACTATAAATAGGGGAAAAAAGACATAATAACAGTAACCCCTAACCCCAACCCCACCACCACACCCTCAAAAAAAAAAAAAAAAATATTACAAGACTGATTTTTTCCTTATGCAAGACTTCCTTTTTTACCAAGATTGCAAAATTTATATACAATATGACATTTAGGTTCAGTTGAGGTATGGCGTTTTTCAGAATAGATTTTAAAATATTCAGTGGATTTAAGTTTAGAATTAATTGATGAAACATCAAAGGTGGTGTTGACCTGGTAATAAGAATAAGAATTAATGTCTCCATTAAGTATTGAGAAATACACACTTTGTATCAGTCCAGTTTGTCTCAAATCTAGTGTTTTGGTGAGGCAACGGTGAAGCAGATCCTGAGCTAATTCACACTAATGCTCACATGCTGTATACTAAATATACCAACTTGCTATATGTAATGTGGAAGACTAATCTCGTCCCATTCTTCACTACCATCAGCCTATCAGCTCGCTGAGCGAACCGCACACACTGGTCCCCTTCCCACCTCCTCCTCCACAGCGTCCCTAGCCGAAGTCGCCTCACATCCGAATCTCCCCGCCTTCCAACAAACAGGTAAGTATGTTACTGGCCCCACAGGCAGTGAAGATAGATTTTACAAGCTTCTCATTCCCACCTTCCAATCTTTCAGTGATCAGGTAAGTCCTTTACCTATACCAGCTGCGTGGAATAAGGCATCTCAAACTGTTGCAGCCTCTCAAGCAATGTCACAATTTATCAACAGTGAAATAATTAGTCTCACACAGAGAGTAAGTGACATCCCTGATATAGGTCATCTCTCATATCATCTTACCAATCTGTATAATAGTCCCACACAGAGAGTTGGTG
Organism: Ylistrum balloti; assembly: GCF_031769215.1. Classification (NCBI taxonomy): domain Eukaryota; kingdom Metazoa; phylum Mollusca; class Bivalvia; order Pectinida; family Pectinidae; genus Ylistrum; species Ylistrum balloti. Next base: position 922,684 of record NW_026782507.1, read on the forward strand.
ACATCCCTGAAATAGGTCACCTCTCACAGTCCCACACAGAGAGTTGGTGACATCCCTGAAATAGGTCACCTTCCACAATCCCACACAGAGAGTTGGTGACATCCCTGGAAGAGGTTACCCTTCACAGACCCACACAAAGAGTTGGTGACATCCCTGAAATAGGTCACCTCTCACAGTCCCACACAGAGAGTTGGTGACATCCCTGATATAGGTCACCTCTCACAGACCCACACAGAGAGTTGGTGACATCCCTGGAAGAGGTTACCCTTCACAGACCCACACAAAGAGTTGGTGACATCCCTGAAATAGGTCACCTCTCACAGTCCCACACAGAGAGTTGGTGACATCCCTGATATAGGTCACCTCTCACAGTCCCACACAGAGAGTTGGTGACATCCCTGAAATAGGTCACCCTTCACAATCCCACACAAAGAGTTAGTGACATCCCTGAAAGAGGTCACCTCTCACAGACCCACACAGAGAGTTGGTGACATCCCTGAAATAGGTCACCTCTCACAGACCCACACAGAGAGTTGGTGACATCCCTGATATAGGTCACCTCTCACAATCCCACACAGAGAGTTGGTGACATCCCTGAAATAGGTCACCTTTCACAGACCCACACAGAGAGTTGGTGACATCCCTGAAATAGGTCACCTTTCACAATCCCACACAGAGAGTTGGTGACATCCCTGAAATAGGTCACCTCTCACAGACCCACCCAGAGAGTTGGTGACATCCCTGAAATAGGTCACCTCTCACAGACCCACACAGAGAGTTGGTGACATCCCTGATATAGGTCACCTCTCACAATCCCACACAGAGCATTGGTGACATTCCTGAAATAGGTCCCCTCTCATAGCCCCACACAGAATTGGGTTGACATCCGTGAAATGGGTCACCTCTCCCAATCCCACAAAGAGAGTTGGTGACATCCCTGATAAAGGTCACTTCTCAAACCAACCTTATCACTCTGAACTTGAGGTAAGTCACAGCATCTACACTAGGGGATGACTTATCAGATCTTCATTCTCAGCCCCCATCAGCTGTCAAGCTCATCACTATACTGCTAGTGAAACAAGAGTTATTGCAGTGTATTTAAACAATAGGAGCATTATTCATTACAAGGTTACAGGTTTGACCTTGTTAAAGGACATAGGACATGATTTTTCATAGATGACATTTTTGGGCGATGACGAGGCTGATAGATTTATGACGTCAGTTGTGACCTTCTGTCGAAAGTTACCCATTATAATGCCTGTACATATAATCACAGATCAGCCGAAATGCCTGTTTAACTCCTTGTCTTTTAAACATTAAATAAGTAGATTGATCACTTAATCAGTAAGATTGACTCTTGTGATGTGTCTTGATAAAAAGAGATTCAAAACAAAAGGAAGCAGTTGTAAAATGTATTTGTTGATAAAACAACAAACAAAAAAGATAGTATTTTGTTGTCTTGTCATTAGTGCAGTGCGTACTGAGAAGTTGCTGCACTTGATTTGGCAGATGTGTTGTAAACACATAACGAAAGAAAAAATGTGAAATGTTTTCATTTGTGGAATAGTACAGAAGCAACCTACCTGAAAAGCTTATCATAACATTCACCCATACATTAATTTGAAGTTTGTTATTTTAAGAATGTGTCTCTGTTAAATTAATTATGACCTGCTTGTCTGATGTTATATCCTATCTCCTAGGAAAAATGTTAGGACAATTGTAACACAAATACTGAAGTACCTACGTTAAGTTTCACATATCCTACTTTTGTTACTTGTGGTCAAAGAAAAAAAAGTTCAAAATTTACAAATAGTTTATAAATAACATTTGTACCATTTCTTTCAAATTTGGATTCTAACTACATATATGCAGAGTGTTTACACTGGTAATATGAAATGTAAGTTAGAAAGTGCAAAATCTTCTTTTGACAAAACAGTTATCAAATTACATGTGATCCATGTTTTAATCACCACATATAGACAGGGAATGATGTCTCATATGCATAAACGACGGTAAATTTCACTTTATGATTTGTCCTTGTTGGAAAACGCATTAAGGCCTCAAAAAAGGTAACAGGTATACTGAAATGACCGCAAGACCTTTTACAAAAATGAATCAAAGTAATGTTTAATTTGTGCTTTAGAAAAAGTTCAAAATCGTGTCCTATGTCCTTTAACGTTATCTGTACTTGTGGTCAGCAGTCATCAAGGTTGGAGGTCACCGGAAGTAAACATTATAAAAATTTGTCGTAAAACATCTGTGGCATGTAATCTTCATCATTTTATGCATGCTGTATCTAGCTGGTCGTCTGTCTTACTCCAGGGTCATGTATCACAGAAAGCATGTCCGCGCCAACACACAATATCATACTGGCTGTTTTACGTATCTAAAGATCTACACTTTGTATACCTTCCCATCAACTCAATATATGGGCATGTTCTTCTTAAAAAAAAGATTCATAATTTACTTTAAAAAGGGAAGCAACTTAATATATTTGAAAGGGGGTCAAGGTCAACTTAATTGATTTAAAAGGGGGTCAAGTTTACTGTTGATAAAGATTTAGAGTGAAAACAACATGCCTAGTTTCTCAGAACAGATATATATAATAGAAAGTCATTTCTATGACAACCTGTGTTACCATTACATACTTATCTGTATATGTAGGATATATAGATACCTGTATGTAGTGATGGGACGATGATCAGATAAAATTGATTATATAATCATTTAACCTCATCTGATGCCACGATCCATTGTAATATTTCATGATTGATCATCAGTACCTTAGTATTTTCACGCATTTTAGCAAAAAAAAAAATTAATATTATTCGTAATTGGTATGCCAATTGCCTGTGATATTCATTCTTATGCAAATTCTATGTAAATGAGTTATTTAAGGTTAAAGTTGCAAAAAAGGTTTTTTCCCTCAATGCAAAATGCATGCACTTTCTGTGAATATTGAACACAAAAGTCAGACAATTATATAATATATTAACTACATTGGAAAGCCTATCTGATTATAACTGATAATCAATTATGGATTTTAACCAATTTCCCATCACTACCTATATGCCTTAAGATACAGTACAGGCTCTGTGGTAAGTAGTACAAAAAAATAAACCACAAACATTTGTTTGTGTACCTAGAATCATCTTTCTGTGATGAACAACCAAGAAATTTTCTTTTTTTTCCTGTTTTTTATTGTTTTTAGATAAGACGTATAGGTTGGAGTAGAGTCAAGGAGAACAACACTTACTTTTCCTGTCTTTATTTCTCTTCCTTGTTGACTAAGTACCTTACTTTAGCTGATTAACTCTACTTCCTTGAGTTTGTTTAATTATAGTCACATGATATTAGTCACATGATATGAATATTTTGTGTGAATAAACACTTTGTCTTTCCTGATCTCAACTATTTACAACAAATCTCATACAGAGTCTTACCACTCTCAAGTCTTTTGTTGACGTTAATAATGTACATGTTTTTTCAGTGCTCATTCTCAATAATTCAAAATTTAACTTAGAATTTACAAATGATCATATTTAAGCGATAGTGATGTGTGTTATCCATGTAGTTGCACTTGCAAAATAGTCAACTGTTACACAACTTAATTTTTATAAAATTTTAAAATTCACTTATTTAACCCTTATTTGAGTGTTACAAGTAACCCAACACTGGATAACAATAAGGTATACCCTTTTCTATAATGAAAATTGTATCTAAACACATCTGTGTTTCTATGTTAATGTTTTAAATTTCAGATAAAGACTTGTCAGGTAGCATATAGGTGTTGAGTTTATTTTGTTTCCAGTTGTGTTTGTTTGTTTTTTACTAAACTAAAACAAAATTGTTGAAACATTATTATTATTTCTAATATATTTTAATAATTCACAGAGAAGAAATAATTTAGAAAAAAATTCATGAAAAAGTGAATTTTAATTTTGCTGGATTGCTTCACATTTTTAAGCAAATTTCTTTTTCTTGCTTTAATTTTAACACAAATTGCTTTGTAACTGATTCAGACACATGCTATTTTTACTTAAGACACACATTTAGTGATGTCCTACCACAGCTGTCAACAGTCTAGGTTTCACACTTAGGCTATGAGTAATGAAAAATGAAAATCGTAATCTTAAAAAAATTCACATTTTATTTGAAAAAAAAAAAAAAAATCTTATACCCTAAAAAAAAATGCACATTTTATTTGAAAAAAAAAATCTTATACCCTTGATACCCTTGATAGGAGAAGAGGGGTCAGGAGTTTCTTTCAGCTGACAAAAGAAATTTAATTTCATACATTATGGTATCATACTTATAAAAATCATGATGACTTTGGTAGCGCTGGCAATATGTGGTAGCTGGATGGCAGTTATATGTGTTAGATGCTGCTATGATTTTGATATCTTATAGATGTTTCATTGTAGGAAACTTTGATACCATGTTATTTTGTTCCAATATTATCTTGCATATAATATTTATATTAAGATAATTACAACCAATAGAAACATTATTAAGTTGCAAATATTTCCTTGTTTTGTGTGTGTAGTACACTTCATGTTTAAATGTTTTATAGGAATGCATTACATCATATATCCTTTGTAAATTTTACTTTCTTTAAAGTATGTTTGGATATAGTACTTATCAACTATCACAACTTCTTTGGTCGTGTATTTCAATTAAAAAATCAATTCATCATAAACTTTATCTATGACTTCAGTATGGAGGTCAAGGTCACTTATAGACATTTTCTAAATATAGCCGTCCAGAAAATGCGGAGGTCCAACAGCTGGTCATTTGATATTGATTCCATGGATGACTACAAGTTTGAAGACAGCAAAGACACTAAACAGAAGGAGGCGGAAAAGGAACAGATTCAACATGAGAGTAACAGCAGGTAAAAATCAGGGGAGGTAACTTAAGTCTGGTGTAAAATCCATATATAGAGGAAACCACACTGGGGGAGGAAATAATAACCTGGGGAGGTAACTGAAGTTTGGAGCAACATCTATATTTTGGAGAGGAAATAACACTGACTGGAACTACTAATAATCAGGGGAGGTAATTAAAGCCTGCAGTGTTATTCCTATTTAGGGGAGGAAACAACACTGAGTGGAGGTACCAATAATCAGAGGGGGTAACTAAAGCCAGCAGTGTTATTCATATTTAGGGGAGGAAACAACACTGAGTGGAGGTACTAATAATCAGGGGAGGTAACTAAAGCCAGCAGTGTTATTCATATTTAGGGGAGGAAACAACACTGAGTGGAGGTACCAATAATCAGGGGAGGTAACTAAAGCCTGCAGTGTTATTCATATTTAGGGAAGGAAACAACACTGAGTGGAGGTACTAATAATCAGGGGAGGTAACTAAAGCCAGCAGTGTTATTCATATTTAGGGAAGGAAACAACACTGAGTGGAGGTACTAATAATAAGGGGAGGTAACTAAAGCCTGAAGTGTTATTCATATTTAGGGAAGGAAACAACACTGAGTGGAGGTACCAATAATCAGAGGGGGTAACGAAAGTCCGATGTGATATTCATATTTAAATGACTACCCTGAATGGAGGTATCAGAGATCAGGGGAGGTAACTAGCGATATCTATGTTAAGGGGAGGACAAGAGAGCATATATATGGGAGTGAAAAACACTTGATGATTTTGGAAATCATAATAAAAGACTTGTATTTCTAAGATTATATAATTTTTTAAATGTTATTTTAAAGAAATTGTTTTTATTTTTGTTTTGGCCTAATAAGTGTCAGCCTCTCACCAATCCTCATTGTAATGTATCTGTTATATGTTGTTTATTTGACCAGGATGATGGACCCTGCTGCCCAGCAACAGTATGACCAGTACTTACATGCTTATGCCAATATCTTGTATCAATGGGGACGTGGCAACCAGGCAACTCATGTACTAAAGTTTGTTTCCACCCCTCCAGAGCAACACAAAGGGATAGGTATGTACAGGAAAAAGGTTAACCAGGCAATTTATGTACTCAAGTTTGTGCCCACTCCTCTAAAGCAACACAATAGGATAGGTTAGTACAGAAAATAGGGCAACCAGAAAATGACTTGTGTTCTCAGCTTGTCTCCAGTCCTCCAGAGGAACAAGATGGGGTAGGTAAGTACATGATAGGAAAACCTATCAACTCATGTACTTGAGTTTGTCTCTAGTCCTCCAAATCAACAGTGGGGTAGGTAAGTACATTATTGAACAATCTAAAAACGTTTTTCTCTTGTCCGCAAGGGGATAGGTATGCAAAGGATAGGACAACCAAGTAATTTATGTACTCAAGGTTGTCTACAGTCCTCTGGAAGAACACAATGAGGTAGGTAAGTACAGTATCGGACAACCATGGATCTTGTGTGCTAAAGTTAATTTTTAGTCCTCCAGAGCAACACAAGGGGATAGGTATGTACTGGAAAATGGACAAAAAGGTTACTTATGTACTCAAGTTTGTCTACAGTCTTCTGGAGGAATGCAATGGAGTAGGTAAGTACAGTATAGGAAAACCAGCCATTTTGGGTATCAAGTTTTTCTCAAGTCCTCCAGAGCAAACAAGGGGATAGAAAAATAGAGTATAGAATAGCCAGATAATTAATGAACTCTTCACAAGCTAGACATGACTTGCAAATTCACCATAGTAATAATATGGCTTTTATTGATGGAGGTTGGACTGTACAGCCAGTGTCTTGTAATTTGTGGAGTTCTGACTAAATTGTCACTGTGGTAATAATAGACCTTAATGTTTCATTTTCAGAATTTGGACTGAACTGCCATCGCTGCAGGAAAGAAGTGAGAGGGCCTCAGTGTGGACACTGTAAAGTGCTTGCCTTTAACTGTGTCATTTGTCACATCGGGGTCAGAGGTGAGAATTCCTTTAACTGTGTCATATGTCGCATCGGGGTCAGAGGTGAGAACTCTTGACATAAAGGTTCAGAAATTTACTGGTACTGATTAGTTAGGATCAGATGACAGCTAGAACAGGGTCAGAGGTGATCGATCACATTGTATAAGGTCAGAGGTCAGATTGTAATGGATAGTCAGCACCAGAGGTGAGAGATCACTTAGTACTAGATTTATAGGTCAGAGGTCAACTTGGACGGGATAATCAGAGCTAGAGTAGAGAGATCACCTAGCTAGTACCTATACTAGATATTGTAGGTCAGAGGTCACTTTTTACAGTTATAAAATTCAAATGTATTCTTTTCTGAGAATAAGATGCAATGTTCATTCCATCTAATTTTGTATCACTTCAGACTTTTGTGCAAATGTTATCTTAAGTACAAAATAAATTGGACAATTCTTGACTTTCCAGGTGCCTCCAATTTCTGTTTAACGTGTGGACATGGTGGTCACACAAACCACATCGTACACTGGTTCCAAACCCACGATGAATGTCCTTCTGGCTGTGGCTGTAAATGTATCAGGGGCAAAACGTACATCACAATGTCCTCCTACAACTCCTGAGGAGTAAGCTAGAATATCCACACTTCTGAAAGGACAAAGTCTGAACTCCATCTGCTGACTGGACATAGAGACTTATCCACACTTCTGAAAGGACAACGTCTGATCTCAATCTGACTGGACATAGAGACCTGCTACAACTCCTGAGGGGAATACCACCATCTACAATTCTATATGGACATAGTCTGATCTTAATCTCAGGTGGGGAAATAGAGACGATTACAACTCCTGAGAGGTACACCACCACTGTCTGATCTTGATCTCCAAAGGGGAGGGAAAGACTGGTTTCAACAGTAGACATGTATGTGTCTCATGATGGAAGAAAATCTTTAATAAATCTCCTTTATCAGCAACTTGTATGTTTCTCATGATTGGAGGAATAGGCCCACTTCGACTGCTTGAAAAGTGACAACATGCATGAACTGAGAAAAGGAACAGGCCAGTGGCTGGTAGAACTTAGCTGTGCATTCTGAGATACAGTTAACCGATAACAGTCCCTCTACAGGTCTGGAGGGTCTGATATCCACAGATTTATGCTTCCCAATAGTTGGTCAGATTAAATCACTAATTCTGAAGAACTAGGCAGCTGTAGCTGGTGAGTGTTTAACAGTAAAGAATTAATATTCTAGTCTATAGCAATCACTGGAGAAACTCATGCAGCTGGTCGGAAGTGATTTTACAGGAAAGAATATGTTACAGACAGAATGGGGTTAGTTTCAGAAATATAAATTGTCAGACAATCTTGCATCCTTTTATAGATCATGTTTCCTTGGACAAGGAAGAGCCAGTCGCACGTTGAGACAGAATCTTTATAGACAAGGGAGTTTGTCTCTAGTTACATAATAAATCAAGCCACTGTCTGTATAATATGAAGGTTGTTATGGACAGGCAAGAATCTGGTGCTTAAAGAAATGGAGACTGTGAATGAAGAATTTATCATAGAGTTTTTTGTTAACACAAGGGTTTTGTGGAAAAAAGAGAACAATTCCTTTGAAGGATAAGATACTTTTGATATTGAAAAGGATTCTTATGGTGTTTTTAAATATGTATATAAATATATAAATAATGTATGTGGAAGTTGTGTTAATCGTGATGACAGATATATCAAAGAACAAGAAGACAGACATTGTTAAGGGCGAGTGTGTATTGAATATTTCAGTAACAAACATGTTATCTGTTATTAAATGTTTGAATGATAGATTGTGAATATGACTGTTATATGACTGGTATCTGTACAGAGTGTATGTTACAGAAGTCAGTATCTCCAGATCATGTTCGAGGTTTTTTTTTTCTTAATTCATTAATGAAAGTTGAAGTTACATGGATGTTTGTGAATATTTATGAATAATTGTCTCCAGATAAATGAAAAATTTTTTTAGTGCATATTTGACAGGTGAAGTTTTATGTTTGTTCAGATATTTGTTTTATAAAATTTGCCAAAAGTAAATTCTAAGTTATAAGATTTAAATGTAGCAAATAATGTAAATGTTTTTACATAATTTAATATAATGAATGAATGAAAGAAATTAATAGTTCAGAAAACTTGCCACTATTAAACAACACTTAAATCATGTTTGAGATAAGAATTCATGTTATTTTCATCTTTAATATTTTAGTAAATACCTTCATATAATGAAGAACGTGTTCAAAATATAGGTGATAATAACAGTTGTCAGTTCTTCAGTTTGTTGTCAAATGAATGTATAGTTTTCAGTGAAATGTTTATGGTCAACTCATAAAGATATCATGTAAATATGAATATTATCAACAAACAGTTGACTATTTTTTATTTCTTAAAACGACTGTGATATTTACATTTGTTGAATGTGTTAAAGTGCTGTGTACTTTGTTTCTATTCATTGTAAAATGGATATGTATATTCAAGAAGTTGGTGTAAATGATAAATGGCAAGGTCTCACAGTATTATCTTTTGGGTGTAATTAAATCATTATGAATAATTCAATATTTGTATGGGATTTTTTTTGGTCATAATTTTTGTTTTCTGTTTTGGTCAGAGAAAATTCGTTGTTCATCATAAACTGCAAGCAGATAAGGGGGGATAACTCTGATGACATCTGCTGTATTGAAATATTGGCAGTGAGATAGTTCTTATATGTGATTAAAACCAAATCTTACAGAGGGTATTGTTGTTAATTAAGGTCTGGTTTTAATCAGATTGGCAATTCCTCAAAAATAAACAAATATATATACATTATAAATATATTGAAACACAAATGTGTATAAACAATCAAAATGGAACCAGGAAATGTTCAGGTGCATTTTGTACAAACATATTTGTGTTACTGCAGTGTTGATTAAAATAATGCTGTTATTGTTCATTGTTACTTAAGTTGAAACTGAATTGATCTACAAACTTTAAAATATTATGTAGTAGGTAGATCCTGTAAAACTATGTCAGTTGAGTACCTATTAATGTCTTACAATTTACATATGTAAAAAAGGGCTTTAATATAATAAAAACATCTTTGAAATATCTTGCTGTTGGTTATCAATATTCTTTCATTCTCTGTACCCCTGGCAAAATTGAAGGCACAAGCAAGTAATTTGATTGGTCAAGAGTGGGTTCCAAGAGAAAAACAAGCAATCCCAGAGAAATCTTGGCACCCACCATAGCTTGATCTTTATTTGTTCTTTGAAAGTTGGAACATTCCTTTTTCATTTCAGGAATAAGAATTTAGAATATACATTCAGATGAATAATTATTTAACAGAAATGTTAGGCAAGCATTACCATCATTTAAATTATAGTGTTAAAGAATAGTAAGATTAGATAAGTAATATAATTATATATAACAAGATGGAGTCAAAGTTTGTCAGTTGATCACGGCACAGGCTGCAGGTTCAAACAGTCCATATACCCACAATCCTGAGCCTTTGCAAAAATAACAATGATAATCTTTATCAAAGATGGTCGCCTAAAAGCCATTTTTATCCTGATCAGTCCTAAAATCAAACGGGCACAAATAGAGACCAAAGAGAGCATAAATATGAAATTTGAGACAGATTCATTCAGTAATTCTTAAGAAATAGGGATAATAATCTTTAATATGGAAAATCCAAGATAGCTGCCTGTTGGCAATTTAATTTTTATCGGTCCCAAAATTAGACAGCCACAGTTAGGGGCCGATATGGACCTATACGTGAAATTTGAGAAAAAATCAATCGAGTTTTTCTCAAGAAATAGTGATCACAATCTTGCATAGTCAAAATCCAAGATGGCTACCTCTCTGCCTTTTTGTTTTTATCAGATTAGACCCAAAATCAAATGGGCACAAATACAGACCAAGGAAAGGTAGGAAAGAAATATCTATTTTGTCCTTTTCAAGAAATAGCAATAACAAGCTTCATGAAAAAATACAAGATGGCCGCCTGTCAGCCATTTTGTTTTTCTGATCACTTCCAAAATCAAATGGGCACAAAAAGAGACTATGTGGGAACCTACAAATTGAATTTGAAAAAGATCCGTTCAGTGCTTCTCAAGAAATAGCGATAACAAAAATTGTTTACGAACGGACGTATCACAGACGTAGGGCGATTTGAAACTTGAAACTAAAAACTGACCCATCACAGGCTGTTCACTTCCTTTCAATATTATATAGGAGCGACACCCAGCTTCAAAGCCACTATACCATAGCGTATTTCGTTTGATGTACATTTAAGAATCAAATGCGTCTTTTCATCTTGTCCATAAGGTGTCGCAAATGGAACCTTCAATTTTGCCATGATATGTTCAAGGGGTGCAGAGATCGATAGTGATCGAAACTTTAAAACGCGAAACTTTATTTCAGATTTGTTGTTTCTCATTTACCTTTGAGGATCGTGTAACGAAATCATACAACAAAGAGCGATTATTGAAGTCAAGCAATAGCATTTGAGTTTTACTTCATCAAATTCAAGCTGAACGTTAGGAGTAGATGTATACGTTAGTCTGTGAAAAAGTGAAGTCATCGGTCGTAGATAATCTTTCTAGCCTTCGCAAATCGTTATTAGACGTCAGAAAATTCTCTTATTAAAGCCGATAATTGACTCAGCAGTAGGATAATACGGTTTCGTTTCGTATTTTTGGCGGGTTACCTCACTCAATTTTATGTGTTTGAAACTGAAAACGAGGTTAGGACAAGACACCATATTTTTCGTCTGCTTGACATGTGGAGCATGCCGAAGACTAAACCACATACTGATACAGAAATGCAACGTAAAGGCGAACGTGGAACTATATTAACGCAGAAACAATATGATTTAATCGTTGGATTTCACAAGAATGGCACAGTGCCTTCTCAACTTGAGTTGGAGGAAGCAGAAATTGGCGGGTCGAGACAGTCGACTAACAACAAGACAGGGAGGTTCAAGTCATGGTCAAGAAGAATGTATTTGCGGTTGTCAGACGATTCCTTGATTCACAAAATATCTGGAAAGAAAATACTGCCAAAAGAAAAATTCGAGTCTGTTATTTTGACAGCGCACCGCGGAAGTCAAACCCAGAGTTCCAGCTCTTACTCTCATCACAGTACTTCAGCAACAATCAAAAAGGTTAACCCATTGAAATGCCCATAAAACCCCTGTTGATGTATTAAGTAGTCAACGTATTTATAGAGTCTGGCATATTTTTTATAGTTTAAACTTTATATTTTGGTTTAAAAATGACCTATGTCCATGTTCAACTCTTTATATGAAGTACAGTAATTTAATTACTAATTTTGGACTTCATACAATATTTTGTTGAATTTCAGTGAAATCTGGCATCACACACTGGACCTTTCAGTGTTTTCAAATATTTCAATGTCATCATATTGTCATGCCATATGCCAATTTAAGACTAGTTTCTAATGCACAAGATCATGGCCTATTAATCCGTCCCTGATAGCACCTTAGGCCAAACTGCCTACAGCTAAATTGATGAAGCAGTAACTTGCAGCATTTTGTAGGGATTTATTTACATTATACTTGATCCATGTGAAGCTCAGCTGCCATATAAATATCTGGCAGTGTAACCCTTTTAGTAAACAACTTTCATTAAACATTTGTGTTAGGATCAGTCTTTGCTGAGTTTCTGCATTTGAGTGAAGCCTGCCAAAGAAAAAGACTGTGATACACTTTCAGTGTTTTTGGGCAAAATATTTGCATGAAGGTACTGATAATTGTATAGAACAGTAATTGGTACTACAGTAGGAGCTTGCTGGAGAAATGGCCTTGAATTTCATTTAATAGAAATACACACAACTTAAATGACATTCTTTGTCTGATTTAGTTGATGAAGAAATACACCTTTGGAAAGAGGAGTTTTGGAATGAGTGAAGAAACTGTCAGAGATTTAGTGATGTCATGTACGTCTGGATCATGTGCGACGAAGAAAAAACCTCAGAAAAAATGTTCAAGGAAGAAGATTGGTAAACAAAAACCATGGGAAAATGTCTTTTAATTAATAGGAGGGGATTATATGCCTCCTGAAATTGAATTTTTATTTCCTGTTATATCAACCAAAATAAAAACTTCTTGGTTCTGAATGAACCATGTAACCTTGGCATAGGAAAATGAAATATCATATCAATTGAAACTACTTAAGTTCACTCTAAGTGTTTCATGATAATAACTTGTCAGATAAATGAAAAAAAACGTGCTTGTAGTTGATCATAATCTGCTGGAAGAGATGTTCATATATCACAAGAAACACAGGCTTATTAATACCTTTGAAATAGAAAAAGATATGAAAAAAAAAAAAATTTCATTGCAGGTAAAGACACTCAGCTAGTATCAACAAAAGCCAAAGCAAAGGTTCAAGAGTTGCAGAATTCCCATCCTGTTGTAATGCCAAGGGCGATAGTTCCTAAAGAAGATGTTGCGACATCCAGGACCGCCACTATTACCAGAGCTGTTCCTCTCATCACAGTGTCGGGAAGCAGCTCAAAGTCCTCTTACCCTATGGTCTACACAAATAATATTTTCAACCAATGTCGACCATTAAATACAGCCACAGGAATTAACCCATCTACTACAGCATTTCTTCCCCATCCTATTGTGCCTCCGAATTTTATTGGTGTGCCACAGTTGCTGCCTGGATTAGGTTCCAAATTGTTCCTGGTACCTCACACTCCAGGGACAAACATCATGTCAATGTTGCAGGCTACTGCACCACAAACACAACAGATCAATCCAGGATCAAACCTACCAGGACATGTGACTACAAGTACTACACAGCCCTTCATATGTGTATCCAGTCTTTCTGGTCCATCTTCTATCTCAAAATCTCCTGGTGAAGAAGGATACAGCTTCCCTGATCAAGCAGCAGTTACAGAATCATCCAAAACATCTGGGAAAGTTTTTGTCAAAATGCCGAAAACTTATGACCATGGATCCAAATTACTGAAATCTTTTGCTGATAAGTCTAAGAAAACACTCGATGCTTTGAAAATTACCAAGACTCCCGAACTTGCCAAAATGTTATCTTTACCAACACTTGTGAAGTCTTCAGCAAGAAACAACAGGACTGAACTCCGATCAGGCACAGTTATATCCAACCCTCCTCCTCTACAGGGGCCTTTGAAAACGATGAAGAAAGTGGTAGAAAATATAGAATCTGTTGTTCATGATAAAACATCGCTTACACTGACACAAGACACAGCAGACAAAAAACCAGTCATTTGTGTTTTGCCATTCTCCACCAACTCTGTGCCCGATGATACTGGTAACCATTCAAGTGGTTCTACTGAAATTCCTGACAATTTTCCTTTAAGTACAAGTACTGATACAAGCATAGCTTGTGATGGCTTCAAAGGTCAAGTGAGCTATTCTTCACTAGCTACAGTAGAAACAACACAATCCATTACAGCCCCACTCATTAGTCTAAAAACAGGCAGGAAAGCAGATGCTGTCGAGATGTCCCCACATAAAATTCTTTCAGAATCATCTGCCAATACTAAGAAAAAACTGAAGGCTAAACTTTCATCTAAGAAAACGGCGAAAGGTCCAATGTCACCTTTGAGAAAGGACAACCTTATGCTAATTTCCTCCAACACCAGTAAAAATGGTGATGCTTCATTATTACTTCAGGATCCTGACACATTAAAGTCAATCAAGTTGGACAGACCAAAATTGCTGCACATGCTGAAGAAGGAAAAGTCTTCAAAAGTGCGAGCATTGCTGCTGAGAACACTTCGCAGATTGAAGAAATCCAAAGTCAACCCCCTACGTTCCTGTCTGAACATAACTAACAAGGAAGAAAGTATGCCAGAAAAGAAAATCGATTGTCTAACAGAGACATATTCTGATGAAAATGTTTCACCACATACAAGTCTACACTCTGACCTTGACCCAGATGATGAATGCAGTAAACTGGCAGAATGGAATCGAAAGTGCATCAGTGTTTTGGGCGAGACAATTAGTATGTATGATCCACTGCTGTGTTCAACTTTTTCAGAACTTCCGGACACCTGTGAGGAGAAAGAAGATTGTCAGGAGAAGTTACCTTTCCCAGATTCAGGCCCATTGCCACATCCTCACATTTGGCACCACTACGAAGGTAATTTCAAAGTTTGATATTATTTCAGTTATGGGTTTAGTCTCAGGGATATACAACTTACAAAATGTGTATGGTCTTTATTTATTTCTTATTTCCCATTCCAACTGTTGATACAATAACATTGATTTCCCTTAGGTTAATGCAATTCATATTTCTTTCAAACAATGGATTTCATGATTTATAATACAATGTAGAAGAAATTTATACAGAAACAATTCAAATATTGAGTATCATGCACTACTGAATTTTGAGGAAAACATCATTTTAAAGTTTAATTATTGAAATATGTTTCTTTGCTATGAAGAAAAGAATTGACAATTTGCTATTACAAAGAGAATGAAAATCTGTTGAATTGACAACCCTGGAAAATTGTCACTTAACATG
Source organism: Ylistrum balloti (assembly GCF_031769215.1). Classification (NCBI taxonomy): domain Eukaryota; kingdom Metazoa; phylum Mollusca; class Bivalvia; order Pectinida; family Pectinidae; genus Ylistrum; species Ylistrum balloti. Next base: position 938,073 of record NW_026782507.1, read on the forward strand.
GGAACCATTTTCATGTTGTGGAACCTACCTGTTGAGGTCACAATAGGATGCTTTCCTGTTTTTAAAAAAAAAAGAAAACAAAATATCTGAGAGAATTTCATTGGTTTAGAATTTGTTTCTTAATTGACTTTTAAACGTTGAAAATCTTGTCACATTGTTAATGATTAGTTCATGTTTGTTATTGTTGGGACAGATGTTTTTAGTCAACGACACTGCTTCAAACGCCTCTTGCCTGTTTTTCAAGACATGAAGCTTGACATCAAGAAAAGTGTGATGAGGGACCAGTCTGCTATAGAATGTCTGAAGAAAAGTGTGCCTTTTTGTTTAATCTATTTTTTGTGAAAATATATAGCAATATCTCAAAAACAGGAAAATTATTGCCACAAAATTTACAGGAATTCAAAGTGGTGTTTGTGACACCGAAATATATCTTTTCTTTGTATTCTTTGCCTAACTCACCTTCAACTTTATCCAGAATGAACAGGAAGTTTTTTAAACTCTTTTTTTTATCTTGAGTAACCTTTGGCCAAGATATTTTAAAGAGGAAAGAGGGATCGTATCTGAAATATTCAGAGTGTGTTTTCTTCAAATATTACTTTAAATTTAAATTTTTATCCTGAAATAATTCATTTACAAAGAATTTGCATAAGAATGAATATTGTTGGCATCGGACATCTTTCTTATTCATAATATGAACTTTGTTATTGCTAAAGCACATGAAAACATTAAGGTAGTGATGATTGATTGTGAAAAATTACAATCATCAGATCAGATGAGGGTAAACAATTAGTTAATAGACTGTGTCTAATCATTGTCCCATCCTACCTGGTATTTGGTACCATGATTGGAGCTTGAGAAGTTTTCCTCAAACATGGGAACAGTAGATAGTTTTGGTTCATTTGAACAGGATTTAATTGGTGGTTGAAACAACAGTCAATATGTACTAAAATGACATACCATTTAGAGATTTTCTCATTTGCATTCACTGATAAGGTAGCAAACATATTGATCTTTACTGGGCTTAACATATCATAAAAATGACATTGTGGGAAAGAAGTGTGTTAGTATTGAAAGCTACTTGCATCTCCTATCCAAAGAAAATGATAATATTTTTTGTTGTTTTAGCTTGTTTGAAGGATGTAAAACCATACCACATGTTTGTGCCATCAGTAAATTTCCAAAATGTTACAATTATATTGTTATATCAGCTCTATCGCATATAGAAATTTTTTTTCCATCACATTTGGATACATCTTTGTTTTACAGAAATTGCCTACGGAGAAAGCTTGATAAACCAATTCAGGGAATACTTGCATGGGAATGAGAATTAGCCAACAAAAGCAGTGGTTCTTTATTATTGCATTTGACGAGAACGGGAACAAGATCTCATCAGTGATACGACCTTTGAACTATTGGACAAAAACAGAACTGAAACAAGCAATCCTCTAAGCGTTGGTGACTACATATTATATGTTTACTGGCTCTGAGGACTGGATAAAGCTACCTCATTCTCAGTGGTTGTTACAAAGTTATTCTGTTAATAAGGTACATCCTGTTACTGGTTGTGTAAGAAATATTCAGCATTTTGAATGAATATGAGGCCTGGAATAAGAACATTGGATGCATGGAAAACATTACAGCTAACACTTATCAGAGATATTGAGCCTGAGAGTATGAACAAGCATTATTAGTCTATGTAGGAACTGTCCTGTTACCATTATGATCAACATTTATTTGAAAAAGTTTGCTCTTTAGAAGTGCTTTGAGGAAGAATTTCATGTGTACTTCAATTTACCAGTCACATGATTAAGTGACAGAGCTTTAGGGAAGTCCAGATCAGTATCAAGCGACTAAATCATTCACCAATGTGACAAACATGTTTTCCTGTCTTAAGCAGTCAGAAAACCTTTCCTTTTGTACTTCATAAATAGGTTTTTTTCATGAGTTTAGCATTTTTAAAAGAAGATGCCTTATTTTGTCCAGAGATTTTAATAAGGACTCCTTAAGAAAAGTACAGATTTTTTTAACTTGCCAGCCAGGAATTCCAAGCCAGTAGATTCTGAGTAGTTGTGCAGCATCTGTAACATGTTTGACAATTAACATGCTTAGGTGATGAGTTGTCAAGGTTGTTTTGAGTTAAAAAAAAGCCTTTAGTTGAAGTTTACAAGGGTCAATGTCTAAAAAGAAAAATCTTCTAGATGTTTAGATAATGAATACTGGGATTAAGGGGTATGAAGTATTCTCAAATGGTTCAACTTCATTTGTTACAAAATTGCTTAGGAAGGAATCCTGATGTGTCACTTTATGTATGGATATATAGGGTATGTTGTGGTACTCAAGTCATAATGACTTGCACTAAATCCACATAGAAAATCATGACATTTTGAAAGCAATTTTTCATTAAAGAGTTATCTTTTTGTTAGGGTTAATCTGAAGATTATGTGGTCATAATTTGAGTGCTGGAAAAAGTTTTGTTGATTTTGAATGAATTAACTATTATTGCATACTTGGAAATAGTTTTCCGATTTCCATTAAATGTTTTAATGCCATGCTTTAAATCCACATTGAAAATCATGACATGTGGATGTTTGTATTGAATGCAATTCTAGTTATTGTTTCGTCCTTTTGTTATTAAGGTTGATCAAGAGATTATGCTGTTTTGGCTTTTTTGTTGAATAATTGTTTGTTATTGGCAGCTAACTGGATAAATATTTAGAGTTAAGGAATACAAATGCCAATAACATTTCATGTTTGTCTACAACTCACCAGAAGTTGTTCATAAGGTGTATGAACTTCACTTTTATACACTGTAAAGATCTTTTAGACCTGATCGGTATGTGGCCTTGGTGATAATTTTTCTTACGAAAATACAATGTATATCCAGGTGTTGATTAAAATGCAAAAGAATCACATGAAATCAAATAAAATGAAATTGATAAAAAAGGCAACAGACCATTTCATGATAAATATGAAAAATACAGCCCTTTACATTAGTCTTGTAGTGAAACCCAAAAAGTTTGTACTATGGAAAACAACTTTTAAAGTATAACCTAGTTAGGAATGTCTCGTTCATAGATACCAAAGCAACACAGTTGTTCTGAAAAATGTTCCTCTTTTATGATGTAGTATATATTTGTTATTGCGACGTGTTTCTGTTATTTAGCAATAAAGTGTCTAGCTGATACAGCTATGATAACAGAGTCTGGTTATAAGTTGATATAAATTACGTTAAGTTACCACTGCTATTTTGGTTCTTAGTTCACCGTCAGCAAATAGTTGGCTGTTAAAATCACCTCCCGTGTCATCAAACTTTTAACAGGTGTTATTTGTATTATTTCCCAGAAAGAACCAAAGAGATCTTTGAAAAAACTCTTTAAATCAGCATATCAACTTAGTAACTACATCTGCATATTACATATTGCCTTGATCAGATTCCAAAAGTGGTCATCTGGAATTTTGAGATTTAAGAGTTGTTCATGGTATTTCTGAGAAGTTATTCGAGGAATCATTCAAATTTTTCACGTTTGTTTCTTGTGATTTCTATTTGCATTATGCATATTTTAAATAATTTGAAACCGAGATCCCAATTTTACAGGCAGAAGCTCTTATATCGAGTCATATCGGCATTATTTCTTTAAGGGTACTGAAAAAAGTTTTCTATAATTTCTTGTCTCTGCCTACTGAAATTTTGTGTAAAAGAAAAAGCTACCAACATGTCACACGATGGCATTAGGCTAGTTGAAAACAAAAAGGATTTGAATATATTAATTTACGTAATTTCCTCGATCAGTCAAACTTAATCTTGTTTATACTCAGAATGATGGGAGACAACCAGAGGTATCATATTTAAATGAATATAATCTGTAAACTTGTGGAAAGCAAAATTTTTTCTTACATTTGTCATTGATACTGGAAACTGACCCTTTTATGAAATGAGAGAATTTGAAAATTATGTAGTTCACACTGATGGAGGAAAGAATTCACACTGCAATGAGTTTTCAGACACAAACTATAAAACCTTGATAACAGCATGTTTGTGAAGGCAAGACATTCTATTTCTTTCTTCACTACATGCCTGATTGACTCCCATCTTGACAATGACTTAATATTAAACTTCATTCCATAAGTCATAAACTTGCAGTCACTATGACAAACTGCACTTAGTCACCTTATCTTGCTTTGTACACAGATTTTTATAAAGCTCGTTACACAAATATATATTGAATACATGGTCAGTGTCTTCAAATATAAGCTGCATTTGGGCAAGGATAAAGACGGACGAAAGTGGCAAGTCACTTTTGTCTTTCAGTCCCAAGCCAAAATGTGTGACCATGTATTCTATTTCTCTTTCAGGACTTATTTATATAAAGCATACTGCAACTTCAACAGTTAGTTAGGGCTATTCAATCTTTGTTTATCTGACCTTGACATTTAATTGTGCCTGATGATGTGTATCAGAATAATTAATAACAAGTATAGTTTCACACTTCAATGGATATAAAAAGCAATTTGTATGAATTTTCGCAAATAAACTTGTTTGTTACAGTAAAAAAGATAGCTTATTATTTATATTTTTACACGAAATATTTAAGTATATCAGAAAGTAATTCTGTAGAATTAATTCATGTGCTAAAAATATAGCTGTTTTCTGTCACAGCCGAATACAGCAAAAATATATGTGGCAGGCATATTTCCACAATGGCAGTGCCAGAAGTATATGGTGGTGTCAGAAGTATTGCCCCTTTCAAAAGATCTTGTGTGTTTGAAACATTGTCCCTGGCTAATTTTTCTACCCAGTTTTGTTTTGATTTATACACTGTTCTACCTTGTCATCTCTTCAATATCTAAGGATTAAGCTACTTTATCATTTGTTTATGTTATCTTGGGATAACTACAATCAAACTCGAGTAAATTGAATTATTGACAACAAAATCAGTAATGTAGAATTTATCAGAGTTCAATTGTAATTATCACCTGATAACCTAAATAAAATAGAAATTTGACCCTTTTACAATTTTTTTCGTAACAATACAGTTTCATTTGTTATCCACTACAAAATTTTCAGACACAAGAATAATGAAAACATTCAGTTTTCCAGCTTAATAACTACCACCATGGAACAGCCTGTTTCAGTTTTTGGATACCACAACAACAAAACAAACAAATTTTTATATTCCACATATATTAATTTGCTAAATACAAAATTCCAACCTCTATTCTACTGAAATTCCATCACAAAAAACTCAAAGGTTGACAAAGATTGGCATTAGGACCATACTTCAAATTTTAAAGCCATTTTAAAATGAATGAAGTTCAAGCCCAGTTAGAGATATGATGATGTTACACATTGGTCCTTCCCAGTTAGAGATACAATGATGTTACACATTGGTCCTTCACTCATAACAGCATGTGCAGGAGACTACCGTTATCTGTTAAGAGAGTCCATTACATCAGCAGCTGTACATATACATAAGTACCTTTGTCAATCACAATAAAATGATTTTTTTTTTCGTGTACTCAAGCACACCCTCTTTTTTGTCAACAAAAAGGAAAATTATATACATATACACTAAAGAAATAAATTATTCAGACATAATACATGTTTAACAACTATTCATGTCTTTAAAAAGTGAACTATGAATGCATGGCCCCTTCCATGAAAAAATGGTGATATACATTAACACATTCTTATGAAGAATCATCCATCCTCTTTAAGTTTCAGAACAAAGACAGCATCTTGCAGCATGTAAAAGGACTGGTGCATGTCTCCTTCACATAAGTATGGCAGTTTGGTGAACTTCTCCACCACAAAGCCTGCTGGCTCAAATACACTCTCTATGAAATTTTTACACTGTTCTTCAAATGTCTTTCCTTCTATCCTTATGTTTTCTGTAGGTCTGTGGTCAGCGGAACCTGTTGATGAGAGACAAAGGTAGAATAAGCATAGAAAGTTTAGACATTAACTCACCTTTTTCCACTAACAGGTCTATGCTAAGTAGTAAACATATCTTGTTTACTCTGCATAGATGTTGTCCCATGTTATTTCAGTGCTATCAATGTCGCCAACATGGCAATTTTGTGTCAAGAGATTGTGTGTGTTTCTGGATCATTTTGGTAATACATCAAGATGTTCTTGGAAGTCTAGAGGCTCGACTCCGTGGTGTTAAAGATTTTATTTGTGAAAAGATCAAGGTGATGTACTGGAACACTTACCTTGTTCTACATATGGACGGAAGGGAAGCACCACTGCTACAATGGCTTGCCCAGACGGGGTCAGGGACTTCTTGATGGTATGGAGGATTGTGATTGGCTTGTCACATCGGTCTAATAAATTGAGGCAACCAATCAAATCATATTTCCTACTGCCATCACCCCATTCGTCAATATCAAGTAACCTGAAACAGAGGTAATAAGGCTTTAATTGTAGTACTGTGTGTCCCCTACATAATCTACATACTGTAATTATCATTGTATCTCCTTCAGACATGAAGTTTCCCAATCATGTTGTTTAGGCAGTGTAAGGTAAGTAATTCTGATAGAATGACAGACAGATGGTTTACCAATCATGTTGTTTAGTGCAAGGTAAGTAATTCTGATAGAATGACAGACAGATGGTTTACCAATCATGTTGTTTAGGCAGTGCAAGGTAAGTAATTCTGATAGAATGACAGACATATGGTTTACCAATCATGTTGATTTTGACATTGCAAGGTAAGTAATTCTGATAGAATGACAGCTCATCATTTTCTGTTGTACAGGTAAATGTAGCTTTATATGAGACAGCATTGCCATATATTTTAGGGGTGGGAATCTCAATTTATACACAATTTATACAAAAAATGTTTCCTTCCCCTTAAATATTCTTCTAACCATATTTGGTCAAAATCCTCTCCCCTTCCAGCCAGGTGTGCTATAAAATGATTTATCACATAACCGACCCGTTTTCCCATGTCATAATAATGGTAATACACATGCTGATTGGTCAAAACCGTGGGAACGTACTACTTTTATTTACTACGACAACAAACTGTAGTAAAATATGTCTGACCAGATCAACATTGGCGACACAGTTTTTATTGATAAGAAGGGGACTGATGTGGTGAAGGAGATAATCCCACAGGGATTTGCTATATTTTATAATGTTGAATTTTGTGGGATTGACTTTCAAATTGAGCTTGAGCACGATCGTATTGAAAAGGTGGTAGATCCCTCCCAACAGCAGACGATCGCTCCGGATGGCGGTCCTGTTGCCCCTGAACCAAGTCGTTTCGTTTCAGTCAGAGAAGATGAGGTGGGGAATCTTATACAGTATCAATCAAACAAGAATACGTTGAGCAAAACTTTTTATCACATAATTGACTCGTTTTCCCATGTCGCAGTAACTGGAGCAGTTAGACCGAACCTGATGACCATTGATGACGAGGCGAGGTGACCTCACGTTACCAATATCAAGTGAATTTCCAGAAGATTTTTTTTGTTTTTTTTTTGTGATTTTTCAAAGTTATTTTGCATTAAATGCATTAAATAGAATTAAAATGCTTTACTTTGTCGATATCATTTTAGAACATAACAATTTCTTATTCAATCATTGAAAATAGGTACTATTTGCAACACGGATGGATAAAACTATGATTGCTGTGCGTTGGTTTTGACCTATATAGAAACAGCTGATTGCATAGTGGAAGTAAATCGTAGTTTTCTGGCGATTTTTCCATTTTAGTTGGTTATGTCATAAATAGAATCTTACACTCGTGTCAATGTATTATGGAATTTATTGAACGAGAGTGGCACTCATGTAAGATCCTCTATATATATTGTTTTCAAAAAACACAAGTCTAATCACTTCAATGTTCATTGTAAATAATGACCAAGTCTGCATAAAAAAATGCCAGCTTAAGTACTCTATTTCGACTTTGACAGGTGTATATTGATCTTAACTCATACAAATACATACTGCTGGTTATAACTGACCATATAGCACCTGTATATTTACCTGTAACCTTTGCCCTGAAGGCGCCATCTCATAGCAAATGAAACTTCTGTTGTATATACAGTATCAAAATATTTGGCCATTTTTTCTGTCACCATACCATCCCCTGCCCCTGTCAAAAGAAGCAATATTGTGATACTTGAAAATATTTTGGAAAAATGGTGTTAACAATCTTAAAATTAATAAAACTGTTTTTGTCTGAAACCTTCTGTCTGAACTTCTCTTTCATCACATATCTTTGATATTTCTATTAGCTTCTATTGAAATGATGCTTTTTAACAAACTAAAATTATATTTCAAAAGAATAATTATACAACATTAAATCTCTGGTATATCAAAACTCATCAAGATCTAACCCTTGAAAGACTGAACTGTAACTGATTGCATTGGTCTATACACTGACCTCAGTAAAAGTTTCTTAGAAAAGTCTATCATACACTGACACCTGTAGGAACTGTTTACCTACATCTGTCATACACTGACACCTGTAGGAACTGTTTACCTAGGTCTGTCATACACTGACACCTGTAGGAACTGTTTACCTAGGTCTGTCATACACTGACACCTGTAGGAACTGTTTACCTAGGTCTGTCATACACTGACACCTGTAGGAACTGTTTACCTAGGTCTGTCATACACTGACATCTGTATGAACTGTTTACCTAGGTCTATCATACACTGACACCTGTAGGAACTGTTTACCTAGGTCTGTCATACACTGACACCTGTAGGAACTGTTTACCTAGGTCTATCATACACTGACACCTGTAGGAACTGTTAACCTAGGTCTGTCATACACTGACACCTGTAGGAACTGTTTACCTAGGTCTGTCATACACTGACCCCTGTAGGAATTGTTTATATAGGTCTGTCATACACTGACACCTGTAGGAACTGTTTACCTAGGTCTGTCATACACTGACACCTGTAGGAACTGTTTATATAGGTCTCTCATACACTGACACCTGTAGGAACTGTTTACCTAGGTCTGTCATACACTGACACCTGTAGGAACTGTTTACCTAGGTCTATCATACACTGACACCTGTAGGAACTGTTTACCTAGGTCTGTCATACACTGACACCTGTAGGAACTGTTTACCTAGGTCTGTCATACACTGACACCTGTAGGAACTGTTTACCTAGGTCTGTCATACACTGACACCTGTAGGAACTGTTAACCTAGGTCTGTCATACACTGACACCTGTAGGAACTGTTTACCTAGGTCTGTCATACACTGACACCTGTAGGAACTGTTTACTTAGGTCTATCATACACTGACACCTGTTTACCTAGGTCTATCATACACTGACACCTGTAGGAACTGACACCTGTAGGAACTGTTACCTTTACCAGGTCTATCATACACTGACACCTGTAGGAACTGTTAACCTAGGTCTGTCATACACTGACACCTGTAGGAACTGTTTACCGAGGTCTATCATACACTGACACCTGTATGACCTGTTTACCTAGGTCTGTCATACACTGACATATGTAGGAACTGTTTACCTAGGTCTGTCATACACTGACACCTGTAGGAACTGTTTATATAGGTCTATCATACACTGACACCTGTAGGAACTGTTTACCTAGGTCTATCATACACTGACACCTGTTTACCTAGGTCTATCATACACTGACACCTGTAGGAACTGTTTACCTAGGTCTATCATACACTGACACCTGTAGGAACTGTTTACCTAGGTTTATGATACACTGACACCTGTAGGAACTGTTTATCTAGGTCTATGATACACTGACACCTGTAGGAACTGTTTATATAGGTCTATCATACACTGACACCTGTAGGAACTGTTTACCTAGGTCTGTCATACACTGACATCTGTATGAACTGTTTACCTAGGTCTGTCATACACTGACACCTGTAGGAACTGTTTACCTAGGTCTGTCATACACTGACATCTGTAGAAACTGTTTACCTAGGTCTGTCATACACTGACACCTGTAGGAACTGTTTATATAGGTCTATCATACACTGACACCTGTAGGAAGTGTTTACCTAGGTCTGTCATACACTGACACCTGTAGGAACTGTTTATATAGGTCTTTCATACACTGACCCTTTTGGAACTGTTTACCTAGGTCTATCATACACTGACACCTGTAGGAACTGTTTACCTAGGTCTGTCATACACTGACACCTGTAGGAACTGTTTCTATAGGTCTGTCATACACTGACATCTGTATGAACTGTTTACCTAGGTCTGTCATACACTGATACCTGTAGGAACTGTTTACCTAGGTCTGTCATACACTGACACCTGTAGAAACTGTTTACCTAGGTCTGTCATACACTGATACCTGTAGGAACTGTTTACCTAGGTCTGTCATACACTGACACCTGTAGAAACTGTTTACCTAGGTCTGTCATACACTGACACCTGTAGGAACTGTTTATATAGGTCTTTCATACACTGACCCTTTTGGAACTGTTTACCTAGGTCTATCATACACTGACACCTGTAGGATCTGTTTACCTAGGTCTATGATACACTGACACCTGTAGGAACTGTTTATATAGGTCTATCATACACTGACATCTGTATGAACTGTTTACCTAGGTCTGTCATACACTGATACCTGTAGGAACTGTTTACCTAGGTCTGTCATACACTGATACCTGTAGGAACTGTTTACCTAGGTCTGTCATACACTGACATCTGTATGAACTGTTTACCTAGGTCTGTCATACACTGATACCTGTAGGAACTGTTTACCTAGGTCTGTCATACACTGACACCTGTAGGAACTGTTTAGCTAGGTCTATCATACACTGACACCTGTAGGACCTGTTTTCCTAGGTCTGTTATACACTGTCACCTGTAGGAACTGTTTACCTAGGTCTATGATACACTGAACCCTGTCGGAGCTACTTACCTAGGTCTATCATGCTCTGGCCCCTGTAGGAACTGTTTTCCTAGGTCTGTTATACACTGTCACCTGTAGGAACTGTTTACCTAGGTCTATGATACACTGACCCTTGTCGGAGCTACTTACCTAGGTCTATCATACTCTGGCCCCTGTAGGAATCATCAATCTGTAGGAGTTGCTGAAGCTGAGAATCAGAGAAGACAAACATAGAGCCTCGATGTAACAACCTGTCAATAACAAAAAAAAATTAAAGTTTTAAACATTGTCAACCATATAATTTTTAAACATGGAATAATCTGTGTATAATTTAAATAACACTGGTAGCCATTTTAAAATCCTTATTTCTGTTTGTAAATTAATTGATAACGAAAAAAAAAAATCTCTTAAAGTTTACTTCAAAAGCTCCATACTATTGGCAAGGGAGCAACAAAACTCAGTAACCTACCCATTAACGGACGTTCCAGTCATGAACCAGCTGAGCAGGGACTTGGAGAGGGAGTGGCCTATCTGAGTAAATATCCAATCAGCCTTCTCATAACAGGTGTCCAGAAACTGGTCTGTCTGTTCATCCTGGTTAAACTGTATGACTTTATTACACAAACCTTCCGGTAGTATTGTAGTGTTGATGGAATACCACTGGAAAAGGGTCAGGTTGATCGTTAAGACAAAGCTACATAGTTACACAAATGATGAACTTAAAACTATATGTAAAATGCATGCTGTTAAAGTGCTTTAAACAAACATGGGTACTCCAATGAGCCAGAGAACCAAAAAGCCAGAGATCTCATGTTCCATCACCGGCAGAATAATAAAAAAAATAATAATAACTGCTTTTAAACGGTTTAACTTTTTGAATTTTTTTTGCTTAAATTCTACAAGCATGGTGGTAATTCTCAGGCATCATCAGTGTATCATCAACACCAATAACCTATGTAGGTAAACTGTCAGCTACAACAATATGACATTATACAGTAATATATACATCACAGTATAATGTAACCTATTAAGTAAACTGCATCATGTAGTTCGGTTTTGTTTGTACAGGAGTCAGCAATGACCATGGAAGTCCGAAGTATGGAAATTCACAAGGGAGTTCAGACATTCCAAACTGACTTTTAACAAAAAAATGACACGACAGAAATAGGGAGCTAAATAAACCTGATGATTTATACAATTTAATCAAAGGTTAAGTGATAATTCAGTTCAGATATCTGTCTGAAGAGACCAAACAATACGCATAAAAAATAACCTGTCTAAAGCGATGACAAAAATCAGTATAGAAAATAACCTGTCTAAAGAGACCAATAAATGAATAACAAAATAACCTGTCTAAAGAGACCTAAAAATGAGCATACAAAATAACCTGGCTAAAGATATAAAAATGAGTATACAAAAGAACCCGTCTAAAGAGACCAACCAATGAATATGCTAAATAACTTGTCGAAAGAGATCATCCATTAGGTGTTCAGTATATACTTAACATATCAAACAAGACTATCCATTGGTTCGATTTCATAATCTTAGGGAGACCACACATTGATTATTATATGGTATATATAACCTGCCTAAAGAGACCACCAAAGGATAACACTTATAATCTAAAGAGAAAAATTCAGTGGGTCCTGTTTAGTATATTCCAAATGAGGATAACAACACAATATATTGAATCTAATAAAATCCTGAGACACGATCAGCTGTTTTTACAAACTTATTAAATAAAGGTTTTTGGAGATCTTCTATTGACATACAGTATATCTTTATATCAGTTTAAAGAGACCATTTACTATGTGAATTCTGCATAACGCCTATGAAAGCCATCATATTTCTAAGGGTGTACCACTCTTTAGTAATCCGTATACTTCTTTGAGTTACTTCCCTTACAACATTGGACAAGCACAAATGAAAAACCATGTACGTAGCATGTCGCGTAGGATTAAGATCTAACTGTTCTGTATAAGCTCTTTAGTCGATTCTAATCATTACGTTGATAGTAATTAATTATAAATGATGAATTACAGAAACGCAACTAACGTAATCGTGTCTGTCTTTCTGATGTCTCTGGTCTTCCTGGAGTCTATTGTACACAGCTCTCAGCATGGGGTTCCGTATTTGTCGGGCCGGAGAATAGCCCTCTCCTGTCATTCCGAGAGCTGCAGGGAAGCACACATGGAGATACACCAAGGCGAAGATCAGTCCAACCATCCACGTGTGTTTGTATACGGAATACAAAAAAACATATACTTCCGGTTTCAACAAATGTGTACGAGTTACTGCCCTTCGTACGGTGTAGTGATGTAGAGGACTAGAGTGGACGTCATATTTGTCATTTGTAGATGCATTGTAACTGATAGAGAATTCTTCAATTCTTAAAAAAAACCTTTGACGGCATTTCTTTACGTTAGGAAATTTTTAATATAAGCTTTTGTTTTCTTCTTTGGATGAATAATATATCACACGAGTTGACACACAGAACCGGAAATGCTTATCCTCGAGAAGACAATTTCACTTCCGGTTTAAGTTTTTCAACGATATTTTAATATTGGTACCTATATAACTCGATTTCCAGGGGATTTTCTGATCCTCAAAACAATTTACGTCAGAAAATTCATTTCACATTTTATCAAATAGTAAACAGGCACACACAGCACTACCATACATGAGTCACCAATAGACACATAAAGTGTACCATATTACAACCTAGGGAGTACAACCTCGTAAACACTAAAACACCAGATATATCATAATCCAAACATATATCATAATCCACACAGCGCACCATTATACCAGTCAAAAACACACAAAGCACAGCGTGTATAACAATCCATAAAACCTATGACACATCCCACACAGCACCACCTACCCGGTATATCATAATCAACACAGTATCGCATTTGTCACAGTTTATCACAATCCAAACAGAAACTCAATATCTACAATTCACAAAGCTGTGGTTGCATCCATATATCGAAATCCATACATCACAATCTACACAGCATCAACGATATCAAAATCCATCAACACCACCAATATCACAATCCACGGAACACCACAATCCACATAGCATCAACTATATCAAAATCCATCAACACCATCAATATCACAATCCACGCAAACCACAATCCACATAGTGACGACTATATCAAAATCCATGAACACCATCAATATCACAATCCACGCAAATCACAATCCACATAGCATCAACTATGTCAAAATCCATCAACACCATCAATATCACAATCCACACAAAACCATAATCCACATAGCGCCGTCTGTATCACAATTCACATCACACTACCTATATCATAATCCGAAAAGTACACCTGTATCAGAATACACAAAGAACCAATTGTATGAAGTCGACTTATAATTTTTTTCTTAATTTTTGTACTAGTTTTTAATCACGTTTCACATGGAATACATGTTTGTTAGGTTTTTTTTTCAGGAGATTTGCTTAGCTTAGTACGTTTCCTGTTCAGAGAAAAGTACGTTAACAAAGAACCGATATTGTCTTATTTTATGACACTAATGGATTTTTTTCGTGAATATTGAACTTTTAGTCAACAAAAATTATAGTGATTTAGACACTTATCAAATTGTTATGTAATTAAGGCATCAAAGACGTGATAATGATACACGCACTTTGAACATTATCTCGGCAATCTATGAGATAAATGACTTATTAGTTTGTAATTACAAGCGGAGCATATGTAACCCCTACTTTGTTGAGTACATGTGAACTGATTAACTAGCGCGCAAAACATACAGATTCCGTACAAATAACGAGAGAAAAATCACGTGTTTTAATTACACGATAATAAAGCAGGGTGAAAGTAAACTGCTTTAAAGAAGAAATACGTGAACCAAGGATGTTTGTAGTTGATATATAATTTTGTTGGTAGATAAAGAGAGGTTTTACATTACTAGTTCCTTTATCTTGCCGGTATTTGAATAATTTCTGTCAGAAAAAAAAATACAGAAATGTAGGTCAAATCTCTGCATACTGATCACCATTCCAAGCTGAAGTGATGCATTCGGACATATTTAAGGTTCGGAGAACAAAACTGTGTCATATCTGTCACATTCGATCAGCTTCCGCTGTGTAAACCTCTACACAAGTATATGATATACACAATTTTGTATATTGTTCTGATCTCGCATATATCTGTAAGGTTGAGCAACTGCATGTCAATTTGAATTTCATATGTGTTCGGAGAGAGTTGTATATCAAAAAGTTAACGTCACAATTTCAATCAGTGCTCTCTCGATCATAGGAATAAGAAGCAGATTCCTTTTCGACGTTTAAATATTTTTAAAGTGTACTCGCTTTGAGAAATTGGTTTAAAACGTATCAGTATTGATA
Organism: Ylistrum balloti; assembly: GCF_031769215.1. NCBI lineage: Eukaryota > Metazoa > Mollusca > Bivalvia > Pectinida > Pectinidae > Ylistrum > Ylistrum balloti. Next base: position 953,319 of record NW_026782507.1, read on the forward strand.
TGACGAAGATGAAGCGATCTTTATCATTGATAAACAGCTAAGGTAATTTAAGGATATGCCAGGTTTGTGTGTTGGAGGAATGCCGGAGTTCCCGGAGAAAAACCAACGACCTGCGGCCAGTTCCTAACGACTGCCCCATGTAGGTCTCGAACCCGCGACCCAGAGGTGGAGGACTAGTGATAAAGACGGTCAAATGCCTCAAGCAATAACAAAATAGTATACTTGATTTATATCTTATTTGGGTGGGGAATAAGGCTACCAAGATGATGACCATTGGAAAGAACAAACTGTTGATTTACATTTATTCGCCAGATTTTGTAAATTTGGAGATATCCAATCCATTCTCCATGATATCCCTTAATCTTAGCACAGGGTCGGGATATGCCAGAATCCCTAGAGTGTCGTAACTTCCCTTACCCTATTCCCTTTTTTGGCCAGGATGACGTCCCGTAACTTTCTTTACCCTATTCCAGGATCGGGTGTTGTCCATATAATACCCTCTCCATATTCCGGATCTTACCCTCTCTGTATCCCCGGGTCGGAATGTCATCCCGTGATTCCCCTCTCTATATCCACGGGTCGGGCTCTCATCCCGTGACTCCCCTCTCTCTATTCCCGGGTCGGGATGACGTCTCGTGATTCCCCTCTCTATACCCCCGGGTCGGGCTGTCATCCCGTGACTATCTTCTCTATATCCCCGGGTCGGAATGTCATCCCGTGATTCCCCTCTCTATATCCACGGGTCGGGCTCTCATCCCGTGACTCCCCTCTCTCTATTCCCGGGTCGGGATGACGTCTCGTGATTCCCCTCTCTATACCCCCGGGTCGGGCTGTCATCCCGTGACTATCTTCTCTATATCCCCGGGTCGGAATGTCATCCCGTGATTCCCCTCTCTATATCCACGGGTCGGGCTCTCATCCCGTGACTCCCCTCTCTCTATTCCCGGGTCGGGATGACGTCTCGTGATTCCCCTCTCTATACCCCCGGGTCGGGCTGTCATCCCGTGACTATCTTCTCTATATCCCCGGGTCGGAATGTCATCCCGTGATTCCCCTCTCTATATCCACGGGTCGGGCTCTCATCCCGTGACTCCCCTCTCTCTATTCCCGGGTCGGGATGACGTCTCGTGATTCCCCTCTCTATACCCCCGGGTCGGGCTGTCATCCCGTGACTATCTTCTCTATATCCCCGGGTCGGGCTGTCATCCTTGACTACCCTCTCTGTATCCCCAGGTCCGGATTTCGTCCCGTGACTCCCCTCTCTGTGTCCCCGGGTCGGGCTGTCATCCAGTGACTACCCTCTCTGTATCCGCGGGTCGGGCTATCATCCCGTGATGTAATATGTCATTTACATACTGAGTAATCGTCACACTTTCGAGATACCGGGCTTAAAAGACCGATTCAGCAAACACTAACGGAATACACATTACTGTTTTAATTAAGTTGCCTGTCAGATCGATATGTAACAATAATTATCTACACATGGAATCAGAGCTGACACTGTGCCACTCTTTATGAAAATGGTGATTATTTGCATGACATTCGACTATGTGATTATTGGACATGGAATTGGGCTTAATTCAGCCTTAGGTGTGTAATGAAGGACGATTTTAACGTTTTTGTCTCACCAAACACAAAGTTCTTAATTGAACATGATTAAACTTAATAACTTTCCTGCCACGTCGCTGATATTAGAAATAGAAATGATCAAAGTGCATTTATTCGATTTCCAATACTAATGACTGTATTAATTCAGTGATTTCCATATATGGAGATTCCGTATTTAATATGCACCAATCAGATTTTGTTTCAATGGCGTATCAGAAGAAGAATAAAGCATTGAAACATTACCTACAATGGTAGTAGGTAATTGTCAGCTTTCTCTCTGTTTGGGATTCTCAAGACCTCTCATATCAGATTTCACGTTTCAGCTCACGTTCTTTATTTTAGTAAAAACGTGTCTGTCAAGGTAGATAACTTAATCACAACAACATCTCACTGTATTTTCCAAACACGTTTGTTCTTATATCTGGAAATCGGTAGTTAAAAAAGACTATTCTGGACATGGGTTGGTTTCTAATTTAGATTCCGGATTAGTTGGTCCGCCTTTGATCTATAATAAGACTTATAAATCCCTAGCCCATCACATAAGGATGTATTTATTGCGTCGATTCAGATTGTAGTCAACGTCACTGAGTCACTCACTATCTTCCAACGCCCATACACAACATTGTTTACTAAATCTCGACGCTTCTCTGTAGGATTTTGCCTAATTGTGGAGTAAATTATGTAAATCAGTCGCTCCTAATGCTAAAGATAATCAATATGATGTTGGAATATTGCCGTTTTTATGATGCTTTCTTGGTGTGTAAATACCGTGCACGTGTGACGATTATGGGGTAAGGATTATTACGTCATATAATATGTATTAAAATAGACAATTACGTCAGAGTGATGCATCTTAGGCCTAGCAATTAAATCGACGTGTTTACCTTAATCATCGATTGAAATGTATTTTTCCCCATGACAAGTCCGTTTCAATCACTTGCTGACCATCAAATTTACAACGTATGACCAAAATATTCCAGAGATAACGAAACGTGTTGATATATTGATTGACCGGAAGTAGAATCTATTTACTCAAAGATAATAAAATGGCGTTGTTTTGAGTGAATTATGACGAAGTGATTGAATTTAATCACGTTTATGTTGCTTGTTGATGATGATGAAACTACAGACACAAATGTCGAGATATAACTGTTTGGAGAGACAAACATTTATTATAAAACTATAGACGGCTTACAACAATCAAAAGTTTACAAGGAAAACGAAGTGACAAACGTTTCATACAAAAACACCGAGGTAGGAACCAAAGGGTCGTCACCGAAAGTACCGGAAGTGGGATATGTACACTGGTGGATCAACTGGCTTTAGTCAGCAAGTAGACAGGGTTATCACCCCTTTGACACTGGTGGGTTTTGAAGGTAAAGACTAACTGGACACTAGTGAGATCAGTTCAGCTAAATTTCCTTGACACCGGTTGGTTCTTCCTGGCCAGGACTCTCTCGGCACCGGTTGGTTCTTCCTGGCCAGGACTCTCTTGGCACCGGTTGGTTCTTCCTGACCAGGACTCTCTTGACACCGGTTGGTTCTGCTGGACTGAGACTACCTTGACACCGGTTGGTTCTGCTCGACTGAGACTTCCTTGACACCAGTTGGTTCTGCTCGACTTGGACTCCCTTGACACCGGTTGATTCTGCTCGACTGAGACTCCCTTGACACCGGTTGGCTCTGCTCGACTTAGACTCCATTGACACCGATTGGTTCTGCTCGACTGAGATTCCCTTGACACCGATTGGTTCTGCTCGATTGAGACTCCCTTGACACCGATTGGTTCTGCTCGACTGAGACTCCCTTGACACCGATTGCTTCTGCTCGACTGAGACTCCCTTGACACCGATTGGTTCTGCTCGATTGAGACTCCCTTGACACCGATTGGTTCTGCTCAATTGAGACTCCCTTGGCACCGATTGGTTCTGCTCGATTGAGACTCCCTTGGCACCGATTGGTTCTGCTCGATTGAGACTCCCTTGGCACCGATTGGTTCTGCTCGATTGAGACTCCCTTGACACCGATTGGTTCTGCTCGACTTAGACTCCCTTGACACCGATTGGTTCTGCTCGATGGAGACTCCCTTGACACCGATTGGTTCTGCTCGACTGAGACTCCCTTGGCACCGATTGGTTCTGCTCGATTGAGACTCCCTTGGCACCGATTGGTTCTGCTCGATTGAGACTCCCTTGACACCGATTGCTTCTGCTCGATTGGTTCTGCTCGATTGAGACTCCCTTGGCACCGATTGGTTCTGCTCGATTGAGACTCCCTTGACACCGATTGGTTCTGCTCGACTGAGACTCCCTTGACACCGATTGGTTCTGCTCGATGGAGACTCCCTTGACACCGATTGGTTCTGCTCGATTGAGACTCCCTTGACACCGATTGGTTCTGCTCGATGGAGACTCCCTTGACACTTGGCACCGATTGGTTCTGCTCGATTGAGACTCCCTTGGCACCGATTGGTTCTGCTCGATTGAGACTCCCTTGACACCGATTGGTTCTGCTCGATTGAGACTCCCTTGACACCGATTGGTTCTGCTCGATGGAGACTCCCTTGGCACCGATTGTTTCTGCTCGATGGAGACTCCCTTGGCACCGATTGGTTCTGCTCGATGGAGACTCCCTTGACACCGATTGGTTCTGCTCGACTGAGACTCCCTTGGCACCGATTGGTTCTGCTCGATTGAGACTCCCTTGACACCGATTGGTTCTGCTCGATTGGTTCTGCTCGATTGAGACTCCCTTGGCACCGATTGGTTCTGCTCGATTGAGACTCCCTTGACACCGATTGGTTCTGCTCGACTGAGACTCCCTTGACACCGATTGCTTCTGCTCGATGGAGACTCCCTTGACACCGATTGGTTCTGCTCGACTGAGACTCCCTTGACACCGATTTGTTCTGCTCGATGGAGACTCCCTTGGCACCGATTGGTTCTGCTCGATTGAGACTCCCTTGACACCGATTTGTTCTGCTCGATGGAGACTCCCTTGGCACCGATTGGTTCTGCTCGATGGAGACTCCCTTGACACCGATTGGTTCTGCTCGATGGAGACTCCCTTGGCACCGATTGGTTCTGCTCGATTGAGACTCCCTTGGCACCGATTGGTTCTGCTCGATTGAGACTCCCTTGACACCGATTGGTTCTGCTCGATGGAGACTCCCTTGGCACCGATTGGTTCTGCTCGATGGAGACTCCCTTGGCACCGATTGGTTCTGCTCGACTGAGACTCCCTTGACACCGATTGGTTCTGCTCGATTGAGACTCCCTTGGCACCGATTGGTTCTGCTCGATTGAGACTCCCTTGACACCGATTGGTTCTGCGCGATTGGTTCTGCTCGATTGAGACTCCCTTGGCACCGATTGGTTCTGCTCGATTGAGACTCCCTTGACACCGATTGGTTCTGCTCGACTGAGACTCCCTTGACACCGATTGCTTCTGCTCGATGGAGACTCCCTTGACACCGATTGGTTCTGCTCGACTGAGACTCCCTTGACACCGATTTGTTCTGCTCGATGGAGACTCCCTTGGCACCGATTGGTTCTGCTCGATTGAGACTCCCTTGACACCGATTTGTTCTGCTCGATGGAGACTCCCTTGGCACCGATTGGTTCTGCTCGATGGAGACTCCCTTGACACCGATTGGTTCTGCTCGACTGAGACTCCCTTGGCACTAAAGATCCACTGTGACAATGGTTTGATTACAACTACCTTAACATCGGCTGGTCTGGTTGCAGACATAATCCCTCGACATTTCAGGTAAGCCTGTGTTAGAATTCAGAATTAGATGCAGCAGAGCCAAAAATGAACTAATCATGCACCTCTCTAACCCCTGATGAACTCATCATTGATGCCTGAATGTTGAAGCCTAAGAGGCGACCGAGGAAAGTTTGAATTGGTCAAAAAAATGTCAAAACCCGAATGGGGATGTACAATAACCCCGAATAAGTGAAACAATAGCCTCCGTAAAGAATTCAAAAGCTTCCTACTGATTTCACCCATTCTTATTCTGTCATAGAGGTCATAAACTATGACAAGTGTATTTATCGGTATTTTAAAACCACAAATAGATCCTTACCAAACGATATCAAAAGTTAAAACGAATTTACTGAACAAGATGGCGTGCAGTGTTTTAATGTGACACACGACCGCGAACTTTTACGAGAAATCAACAACTCATCGTTATATAATTGTGTAGAGTTGAGAGTAGAGGTCGCTTTACTAGGCGCGGCCAATGGAAATTTCCCTTTAGTCGAAAGAATTGTTCGGCTAAAGACCGAAGGGTCGCTAGTTCGAATTCCGAAGGGTGATTTTTTTTCCCCCAACCTATTACTGATTTGGTGACTTTGACAATCCCAAAGGTAGAAGCTATATGAGATTGAAATGCTTCCTTAATATTGAACCTGTGTTGTTGTCTTCGAGGTCGAAAACTTTGTGAAGGAGAGAGTAGTGTAGAAGTTAAGAGTACAGATCGCCTTACTACCCGCGACTAGTGGGAATTGTGGGAGTGCCCGACTAGAGAACGAAAGATCACTTGTTCGAATCCCGTCGGGGGCAGTGTGTGTTTTCACCACTCCTTTCTATTACAACAGTATGTACTGTCTGTATTTCTTGGTAGTGTTGTGCCAAATGTCGACATACTTAAGCAGCCCATAAGATATACTGTGCTCTAAGGTAGGACTGAAACACAATATTTGGTGTCTATTATAAATATTAATTGCTTGCAAATTACGTCCTTGATGGCGTTTATTAATTACGCAGTAATTTCATACGATTTCATGATAACCATACAGGCGAGTGAATGAGGCGTTTGATCAGTGCTAGATTTTAACAACTACCTTTTCTCATTACCCGCTCAATTTAACAATATCCCAGAGGGCTAATGACATCCAAGCTAGAGCTAATTTCTAAATTACCGGCAGTACCGTCATTACCATTAATATCATCAACCAACCAATTATACATGCTTCGTATGTGAATACATCCACATTTTTGTCACGCGCTATTTATATGTACTTTTGATTTAAAACATAATTGTGTATCGTTATCTTTTGTCGTTTTTAGTAGACAATTGAAATTACAGCCTGTTTACAGCTGACTTACCTTACTTGTATAATGGAGCGTGATCTACCGATAAGTGTTCGAAAGCCGACTGTCATCACTTTCAGGAAATTATTTCAAATTTTATGATCAGATCAATATATCTATGTGTATCTCCCGATCATTGTGATCTCTTCAAAATATCTATGTATATCTCCCGATCATCTCCCGATCATTGTGATCACTCCAATATGTCTATGTATATCTCCCGATCATTGTGATCACTTCAATATATCTATGTATATCTCCCGATCATCTCCCGATCATTGTGATCACTTCAATATATCTATGTATATCTCCCGATCATCTCCCGATCATTGTGATCACTTCAATATATCTATGTATATCTCCCGATCATTGTGATCAGTTCAATATATATATTTATGTCTCCCGATCATCTCCCGATCATTGTGATCACTTCAATATATCTATGTATATCTCCCGATCATCTCCCGATCATTGTGATCACTTCAATATATCTATGTATATCTCCCGATCATCTCCCGATCATTGTGATCAGTTCAATATATATATTTATGTCTCCCGATCATCTCCCGATCATTGTGATCACTTCAATATATCTATGTATATCTCACTGTGATCACTTCAATATATCTATGTATATCCCGATCATTGTGATCAATATATCAATATATATATTTATGATCTCCAATATATATATGTATATCTGCCGATCATTGTGATCAGTTCAATATATCTATGAATGTCTCCCGATCATCTCCCGATCATTGTGATCACTTCAATATATCTATGTGTATCTCCCGATCACTGTGATCACTTCAATATATCTATGTATATCTCCCGATCATTGTGATCACTTCAATATATCTATGCATATCTCCCGATCATCTCCCGATTATTGTGATCACTCCAATATATATATGTATATCTGCCGATCATCTCCCGATTATTGTGATCACTCCAATATATATATGTATATCTGCCGATCATCTCCTGATCATTGTGATCAAATCAATATATCTATGTATATCTGCCGATCATTGTGATCAGTTCAATATATCTATGTATATCTCCCGATCATCTCCCGATCATTGTGATCACTTCAATATATCTATGTATATCTCCCGATCTTCTCCCGATCATTGTGATCACTTTAATATATCTATGTATATCTCCCGATCTTCTCCCGATCATTGTGATCAGATCAATATATCTATGTATATCTCCCGATCATTGTGATCACTTCAATATATCTATGTATATCTCCCGATCATCTCCCGATCATTGTAATCACCCCAATATATATATTTATGTCTCCCGATCATCTCCCGACCATTGTTATCAGATCAATATACCTATGTATATCTCCCGATCATCGTGATCACTCCAATATATCTATGTATATCTCCCGATCATCTCCCGATCATCGTGATCACTCCAATATTCCCTGATCTAATTTTGTGTAGATAATAACCTTATCCAACTTCATTAAGAGAAATCGTGAATCTGCACCATCCCGACGGTCATACAGTACAGATGTAGATTTAATTACATAGATATGCAGTATGAAGCTAGCCATAATGAGGGGAAATGAGATATTTTGAGGCAATCACACCCAAAATTTAAAAGATATTATGTAATATTTTCACTTAACATCTTTCTCTTCCTGTCTTACCGATGTTTTTAAGACATAAATATCATACAGAGAAAACGGAGGAGTGATTGGTCTTAGACGCGAACTACAATCTTTCTAAACTGTTTTACGGTTTTAATTCAAAATAAAACTTATCAAAAACCGTGATTGACATGAAATTGAGCACTTAAAAGATAATGAAACGTCTTAAAGAAATCACGAGATAGTTCAGGGACAATCATTACCTTAGGAAATCCTCATTTCGTATGCAAATGGAAAATAGCTGACCTTGGGTTATTTTTTTTATTAATTTATCTGATAAATTAATTAAAGGAATTAAATGGATATCCCGAGACCATCGCCTGAATGAAAACTAATTAGAATTAAAAACAGGAGCGCTGTCAAACTGGTGCATGCCGAAAATGATGTGCATGCTAATTGATGGACACGACAATGTAACTAGGGAATCTCGTTTGACAATAGACCTTTGTCATTTTAATCACTGTTCGTGTTCATATTGCAATTAAAACAGTAATTTTAGAACCGTAAAAAAATATTTCTAAAATGTTGACATTTTGAAGTCAGTAGCTTTGGATCGGCTTTCTTCGTCGATTTCAAGCATTTCCCGAATTTAGAGAAAGACGTTTAAATTGCCCCATTATCACGAACGTCCACTGACTTAATAATTTCCGATCTTAAATTAAATGTTGCGAATAAAAATCTAGATATATTTCCTAGAATACTGTTACATTTTGCGGTTACAAAATTAAGCTAGATTAACCTTACAAACATGTTATTTATACCATCTTTAATTAATCACTTATGTTGGCCTTGATGGAAACGTGCAAGGGTTCTGAGTGTGGGAGGAAATCTGAGTACACGGGGGAAAACCCACGTGGTCGGGCAGGTGACCCACGCTTTTTCATGTCTGTGGGGGGAATGGCGGAATATGTCCACAAACTGCTATTTATAAAAGTAGATTTATTGAGCTATATCTAGCAACTAATTTGTGTATATCAACGAAATAGTGATTTCTTTGCTCTCTCTCTTTTTTTTAGGGGGGGGGGTGGTTGATTGGAAAAAACCCACGAAAGTTGAGTCTCGAAAAAAAATATATGTGATTTTACAAAAGAAGAAAAAATCTTAACTAATCCAAGCACTAGTCATAATACTATCGTATATAAGACCTTTATGTAGAATCTAATCCAAACAGCATAATGTGCCTGGTATGATATAATGACTAAAACCCAGAAACAATACTGACTATAACACAAAATCTAAAGTGACCCGGAAACAGAATCTGAACCCAGCGATAGAATCAATCTTATCCTTAATAACAGACTTTATGTAAACTTTAATGATAGAGATTATACTGATCTTAATGCTGGAATCAAAACATACTTTGATCCTAGAATATATACTGATTGTAATGGTAGAATCTATACTGACGTTAATGGTAGAATCTATACTGACGTTCATGGTAGAATCTGCACTGACTTTAATGGTGGAATATGTACTGACTTTAATGGTGGAATATGTACTGACTTTAATGGTGGAATATGTACTGACTTTAATGGTAGAATCTATACTGACTTTAATGGTGGAATCTATACTGACTTTAATGGTAGAATCTGTACTGACTTTAATGGTGGAATATGTACCGACTTTAATGTACTGACTTCAATGGTGGAATCTATACTGACTTTAATGGTGGAATATGTACTGACTTTAATGGTGGAATCTATACTGACTTTAATGGTGGAATCTATACTGACTTTAATGGTAGAATCTATACTGACTTTAATGGTGGAATATATACTGACTTTAATGGTAGAATCTGTACTGACTTTAATGGTGGAATCTATACTGACTTTAATGGTAGAATCTATACTGACTTTAATGGTGGAATATATACTGACTTTAATGGTGGAATATGTACTGACTTTAATGGTGGACTATGTACTGACTTTAATGGTGGAATATGTACTGACTTTAATGGTAGAATCTGTACTGACTTTAATGGTGGAATATGTACTGACTTTAATGGTAGAATCTGACTTTAATGGTGGAATTTAATGGTGGAATACTGACTTTAATGGTACTGACTTTAATGGTGGAATGTACTGACTTTAATGGTAGAATATGTACTGACTTTAATGGTGGAATCTATACTGACTTTAATGTTGGAATATGTACTGACTTTAATGGTGGAATCTATACTGACTTTAATGGTGGAATATATACTGACTTTAATGGACTTTAATGGTGGACTATGTACTGACTTTAATGGTGGAATATGTACTGACTTTAATGGTAGAATCTGTACTGACTTTAATGGTGGAATATGTACTGACTTTAATGGTGGAATATGTACTGACTTTAATGGTAGAATCTGTACTGACTTTAATGGTGGAATATATACTGACTTTAATGGTGGAATATGTACTGACTTCAATGGTGGAATATGTACTGACTTTAATGGTAGAATCTGTATTGACTTTAATGGTAGAATATGTACTTACTTTAACTATGTGATTTACATCGACCTAACTATGCTAGAATATTTACTTTAACAGTCTACAGGCTGTTCCATCATCTTTTCTCACTTAAAGGACCCTGGCTTTTCCGTCATCTTTTCTCACTTTCAAGTCTCGGACTAACAGCCGTCCCGTGTGCATTAGAGACATTCGCGTAAATTTCTTCAATTTGATTTGGGCTTGCAATTTATTTCTCAATTTTATTATAATTTGTTCTATGGATAGAATCAGATATGAGCTAGTTCTAATGAAAATTGACATAATAGTTATCTCCTGATGCAAAAAATCAAAATTTATTACGACAATATTATGACTATGTAAATCCTGAGCTTTTTCCTGATAAATTATCGTCTGTGTAAATACCTAAAGAGAGAGGACTGCGGACCGCAGGGATTCCAAACCCATTTGTAAACGGCGAGAGTATTATCAGCACTAATCGCTAGATTCTACGTGTAGGTACACTCCTGATGTTTGGGGCCGTTTATCATTGGTAGATTACGCTAAATCAGTCAGAATACAAACCAATCTGAAACGCGTCCATGAGTGCATAAGTCTTCATCTAAAAATGCCTCGGAAATCATTTCAAAATTGAATTTGATGTAGATAATTTCGGGACCCAGGAATAATCGTAATTACGTTTTGATGTTTTGTCTCATCAATCGTGGGCTTAATTTCACATCGTAGAACGTTGTGGATTGCAGAGATTGTTGTCCCCCGAGTAGATCCCCGTAATTAATCGGACCGCTTGGTCTTTGTAATTGCAGTGCCTTGGTTTGCCATCGATCCGAAATGTTCCTTTATAATCCCCCTATTTCCAGCGTTTTATGACTGTTTGTTTCAAGCATGGCCTAGCAAGTCCCATGGACAAAACTTAATCTTTCCACTGTTTTCCTTGGAGGGCGCCTCTTGCATCATTTCTCATTAAAACCACCCTACCGCCACCTTTCAGGACTTGACATACACGTGGGTTCTGTAATATGGTGGTCCTTCATTAGCAAAGTGTTGGAATGTCGTCTCTTACTAGATTCCATACTCATTACCAAAGCGAAGGCAATTAATGAAACGAAATTCATCTATTTCCTCTGATTTTACCAATTATGGAGGTGAATGCCACTGTCGTTAAAAACGATTCGATGTAAAATTACAATGATGATGATTGATAGAAGATAAATTCTGACCTCGCCACACAAAGCACCTCATGTTTTACTCGGCTCTGGCCCCGTTGGTGGTAGAGAAGGTGGCCAGAGAGAGTGAGATGTCGTGGGCCAATCGCTGTGTAACAGCGGGAACATCTCGGGCACAACATGGACTGACGAATCGACAAAACACACGCATGTGAATTAATTTTGTCTCAAACTTCTTAGACGGCATTCCATTATTCATTTTTAATTTCCATGTAGGATACAATGAAGAAAAAGGTTGGCACTTACATGTTTGTAATCTGTCATCGTGTTAGCAGTGTGATCAGGGCGCCATTAGAGGTGGGACTCATTCAACGTGTCCAGACATTTACATCACGCGCATGTCTCTGATTTGTCCTGACATGTACTTCTTCGTTCATTCACTCATTAGTGTGTTCGGACACCCATTATGTTACACTTCCGGTTGACACAACATTTTCCCTGATTCCCAGGTACCGATCAGTGCTGATCAACCAGTGCTTACAACGCCCGAGAAGTTTTTAATCATGGCTTTTAGGGAGAAATTGTTTATCAGTAAACGGAGTGTACCCCTGGTAGACACCAAAGTTGCGTTTTAGAAATTCGCTTCCGGTAATTGTTGGTGGCTTGTGTTAGTATCCCGCTGATTCTTCCATCTCACCAGAACACACAAGGTCCTGTTTATTGTACGTGTAAAATTGTAAAGGACTAATTTCAGAGCATGTTACTCGCAGAAATGAACTTTGGTTCGCGTTTGTGTCCTCTACTAAAAAAATTCGGAAAACGATAAATTTGGAAAACAATAATGAAAAATAATGAAAAAGGTTCTATATTAATCGCACTTGTTGACCTGAAAGGCGAAAGAGAAGGTCTAACCTCAAGAAGAGAAAATTAGGATCTTTATTCGTCCTAAGTTTTTCCATTGCTTACTGCAGTACCAAGATTTTACTTTTCACATGATTTTGTTTTCTTGTCATTTCTGTTAAAGTCATTCTTTTCTAATTTCTGCTTCCCCCCTTGACATATTGTTATAGACTATAGTTAATATCCCTGTAATGTATTTAGCTCTACCTACTCTCGTATCTATATTGTTGGAAATGTCTTTGAAAATAAATTGTAGAAGATGACTTATAGACATACACTTTGAAGCTGATAATATATATATATATATAAAAGGCCAAGGTTTTGTCTTGAGTATCCTCAGCTTTGCCTGCGTCGCTTTGCTCTGTTCTTGCACTCGAACGCTTCAGCACTGCTTTCTCTCTTGCCGTGCTCTTTGTAGTCGTGATGTTAGCGAGGAAAGGAAACCATTTACAGATTACCAGGAATGTTTCCTTCCCAGACAGAACAATCAGCTAACCACAAGCGGATCACACTGTCATCAGGTTCCTCCGCCGAAGATTTGTAGTCACTTAGTGCCGACACTGTGAAGGGTAAATGGTCGGTTGCTGGCGACAAGAGAGATGATGGTTTATTTGCGGTTGTTGTTGTTGGTGTGCATGGATTCTTGTGCTTCAGCTTTAATAAACTAAGTCACTGAAGCTTACGATAATCTCCAATACAAACAATACACGTTCTTCTGTCTTACTCTGTAACTCTTTTTATTGTTTATTCATAAAAAACTCGTCTGTCGAATTAAAGTCTGTAAGCCTCCAACGTCACCGATCCGTACTTTCAGATACTTCCAGACCAATAAAAATCAAATCATTTGGTTGGTATGCAATAATTTAGACGTAATTACAAAACATTAATTGCCGAAAAGTAATTTCGTGTCAAATGTACCTACAGCTATTCAAATTATTTCTTCATTTTATTTAGTTCATCTAGAGCGGCAACAAACCATTTTTTACGGTAACTTCGAAAATATAAGTAAAATTCCTTTTGCCAAAAGCCATTAAATAGATAGCAACAATCAGGGGACAACTCATGTATATTACAATCGGGAGACAGCCCCTGTATATTACAAACGGGACACAATTCCTGTATATTACAATTGGGAGACAACCCCTGCATATAACAATCGGGAGACAACCCCTGTATATTACAATCAGGCGACAGCCCCTGTATATTACAATTGGGAGACAACTCCAGTATATTACAATCAGGAGACAACAACTGTATATTACAGTATGGAGACAACCCCTGCATATTACAGTCTGAAGACAACCCCTGTATATTACAGTATGGAGACAATCCCTGTATACAACATTCGGGAGACAACCCCTGTATATTACAATCGGGAGACAACAACTGTATATTACAGTATGGAGACAACCCCTGCATATTACAGTCTGAAGACAACCCCTGTATATTACAGTATGGAGACAATCCCTGTATACAACATTCGGGAGACAACCCCTGTATACTACAATCGGCAGACAGCCCTTGTATACTACAATCGGGAGACGATCCCTGTATATTACAATCGGGAGACAATCGGGAGACAGTCCCTGTATATTACAAACAATTGGGAGACAGTCCCTGTATATTACAATCAGGAGACAACCCCTGTATATTAAAATCGGGAGACATCCCTTGTATACTACAATCGGGAGACAACCCCTGTATATTACAATCGGAAGACAACCCCTGTATATAACAATCAGGAGACAACCCCTGTATATTACAATCGGAAGACAACCCCTGTATATTACAATCGGAAGACAACCCCTGTATATTACAATCGGAAGACAACCCCTGTATATAACAATCAGGAGACAACCCCTGTATATAACAATCGAGAGACAATCCCTGTATATTACAATCTGGAGGCAACCCCTGTATATAACAATCAGGAGACAACCCCTGTATATTACAATCGGGAGACAACCCCTGTATATTACAATCGGGAGACAACCCCTGTATATTACAATCGGGAGACAACCCATGTATATAACAATCAGGAGACAAACCCTGTATATTACAATCGGGAGACAAATCCTGTATATTACAATCAGGAGACAAATCCTGTATATTACAATCAGGAGACAAACCCTGTATATTACAATCGGGAGACAACCCCTGTATATTACAATCAGGAGACAACCCCTGTATATTACAATCGGAAGACAACCCCTGTATATTACAATCGGAGGACAACCCCTGTATGTTACAATCGGGAGACAAATCCTGTATATTACAATCGGGAGACAACCCCTGTATATAACAATCAGGAGACAAACCCTGTATATAACAATCGGGAGACAAACCCTGTATATTACAATCGGGAGACAAACCCTGTATATTACAATCGGGAGACAACCCCTGTATATAACAATCAGGAGACAAACCCTGTATATTACAATCTGGAGACAACCCCTGTATATTACAATCGGAAGACAACCCCTGTATATTACAATCAGGAGACAACCCCTGTATATTCAAATCGGGAGACATCCCCTGTATACTACAATCTGGAGGCAACCCCTGTATATTACAATCAGGAGACAACCCCTGTATATTACAATCGGAAGACAACCCCTGTATATAACAATCAGGAGACAACCCCTGTATATTACAATCGGAAGACAACCCCTGTATATTACAATCGGGAGACAAACCCTGTATATTACAATCGGGAGACAACCCCTGTATATAACAATCAGGAGACAAACCCTGTATATTACAATCTGGAGGCAACCCCTGTATATTACAATCGGGAGACAAACCCTGTATATTACAATCGGGAGACAACCCCTGTATATAACAATCAGGAGACAAACCCTGTATATTACAATCGGGAGACAAACCCTGTATATTGCAATCGGGAGACAACCATCAGATAGATACATAGATACACACTGTATGGAGTATCCCTCCAACCAACACACATTATGGGGAGCCCCTACCAACACTCACATCATGTGTCCACAAAATATCCTACTATCAACTGCCCGCCATTCTATCAACACTGGGGAGATAACTCTTGACTACATTTTCCCCTCGTATCATTTATTTCTTCAGGGATAAAATAGAAGCCACGAATAATAAATACCTTCCTGAAAAATAACTTTTGCTTCAAACTGTTTTTATTAACTCGCGAAATTTTGAACCGTCGAATAAAGCGATTTTTACAAAATGTCCCCGATACGTCATTATAAGGTCTTGGGTTCGAATCCCTTTGTGGCTGAGCGCTCCATTAAATTTTTTGTATTCATCAACATGGAGGAGGCAGCATTTCCATCATGTTATGATAACTATTGACAAATGTCTGCTTTTATTGATATTATTGCAGTCTCTCCAAAACGATTAATCATTTCCTAAAATGCATTTTATCGTGTATAGATAGTTATCTTTAAAATGAAAACTGTTGTCAGTCGGTGATTGTTGATTAAGACATGTTTGCTGTTTCTTTATAAATGTTGATAACGTAATGTTTATGCCCAAGTTACGACTATTTTGAAAACTTTCCAATCGGAATCATTGCAGGTACACTAGATGTTGACTGTGTTAAACATGAAGAATACAATGAGACATTATAATCTTATCTAACCATCATTGTCTGCAGTAACGATCAAACTGACAGGCATAACAAGAATACCGACGTTCTGGAAAGAAATAACATCACATGCAATGTTTTTCAAGACGCTGTTCTCCAGAGAGGGTAAACATAATAGTTTGCTACTGTGGTAAATGGTCACCGTCGTGATAAATAAATGTGCATGCAACAGTAGCATCGATGCAGCACTTTACACAAGCTGTCTCTCAGCAATACAAATATCTCAGTGGTCCTTTTTACAAGAGAGAGAGGTGTCCCATGGGACATACAATACAAAGAGGAAAGAAGTGACTCTAGTGATTCAAGATTCAAAGAGGAGAGAAGCGTCACGAGGGAGTTATAGAGCAAATAGGGGAGAGATGTCCCGAGGGAATTACAGAGCTAAGAGGAGAGAGGTCTCCTGAAGGAATTACAGGGCAAAGAGGAGAGAGATGTTTCAAAGGAGTTACAGCGCAAAGAGGAGAGAGATGTCTCGAAGAAGTTAGAGGGCAAAGAGGAGAGATATGTCCCGAGGGAGTTACAGGGCAAAGAGAAGAGGGGTGTCCGGAGGGAGTTACAGGGCATAGAAGAGAAAGGTGCATCGAGGGAGTTACAATGTAAAGAGAAGAGAGGTGTCCTGAGGGAGTTACAGGCCTAAGAGGAGTGAGTTGTCCCGAAGGAGTTACAGGGCAAAGATGATAGAGGAGTCCCGAGGGAAATACGGGGTAAAGAGGAGAGAGCTGTCCCGAGGGAGTTACAGGGCAAAGAGAAGTGAGGTGTCTCATGGGAGTTACAGGGCAAAGAGGATAGAGGTGTCCCGAGAGAGTTACAGGCCAAAGAGGAGAGAGATGATTCGAAGGAATTACATGGCTTAGAGGAGAGAGATGTCTCACAGGAATAACAAGGTAAAGAGGAGACATGTGCCCGAGGGAATGCATAGAGGGAAGAAATAATCCGACGGACTCCTATTAATAGGAGTGGTGACCTAAGGTAGTCAAATCACATAGAGTGGAGTGGTGACCTAAGGTAGTCACAGTACATAGAGGGAAGTGGTGACCTAAGGTAGTCACAGTACATAGAGGGGAGTGGTGATCTAAGGTAGTCACAGTACATAGAGGGGAGTGGTGATCTAAGGTAGTCACAGTACATAGAGGGGAGTGGTGACCTAAGGTAGTCACAGTACATAGAGGGGGAGTGGTGACCTAAGGTAGTCACAGTACATAGAGGGGAGTGGTGACCTAAGGTAGTCACAGTACATAGAAGGGAGTGGTGACCTAAGGTAGTCACAGTACATAGAGGGGAGTGGTGACCTAAGGTAGTCACAGTACACAGAAGAGAGTGGTGACATAAGGTAGTCACAGTACATAGAGAGGAGTGGTGACCTAAGGTAGTCAAATCACATAGAGTGGAGTGGTGACCTAAGGTAGTCACAGTACATAGAGGGGAGTGGTGACCTAAGGTAGTCACAGTACATAGAAGGGAGTGGTGACCTAAGGTAGTCACAGTACATAGAGGGGAGTGGTGACCTAAGGTAGTCACAGTACATAGAGGGGAGTGGTGATCTAAGGTAGTCACAGTACATAGAGGGGAGTGGTGACCTAAGGTAGTCACAGTACACAGAAGAGAAGATGTATTCGGGTGAAGTGCTGTTAAAGGTTATGTTTTTGTATGATTTACAATTTAAATAATGAAGGAACAACCTACGGCATAACTGGGATATAAGACTCACCAAACCTAGATCCTTGTCTAGTTTATGTGACTGATTGCCTGCTTAATAGATATATATGTGCACTACTCCACGACCGCTATATACGGAACATAATTATGTTTTCTGAAAAAAATAATTGGACGCTGGTGATGAAATATTTCCTCGTCCCTGAATTCAATCACTAGAGGATCCGTTTATCGTTCTAGTAATCGACAGCACCACCGTGTTAAGTGTACACTACCGTCCTGGTAATCGACAGCACCGCCGTGTTAAGTGTACACTTTCGTTCTAGTAATAGGTAGCACCACTGTCTCAAGCGTACATTATCGTCCTGGTAATCGACAGCACCACCGTGTTTAGTGTACACTATCGTCCTGGTAATCGACAGCACCGTCGTGATAAGTGTACACTATCGTCCTGGTAATCGGCCTTTACATCATGTTAAGTGTACGCTATCGTCCTGGTAATCGACAGCATCGCCGTGTTAAGTGTACACTATCGTCCTGGTAATCGACAGCACCGCCGTGACAAGTGTACACTATCGTCCTGGTAATCGACAACACCGCCGTGACAAGTGTACACTATCGTCCTGGTAATCGACAACACCGCCGTGACAAGTGTACACTATCGTCCTGGTAATCGACAACACCGCCGTGACAAGTGTACACTATCGTCCTGGTAATCGACAGCACCGCCGTGACAAGTGTACACTATCGTCCTGGTAATCGACAACACCGCCGTGACAAGTGTACACTATCGTCCTGGTAATCGACAACACCGCCGTGACAAGTGTACACTATCGTCCTGGTAATCGACAACACCGCCGTGACAAGTGTACACTATCGTCCTGGTAATCGACAACACCGCCGTGACAAGTGTACACTATCGTCCTGGTAATCGACAACACCGCCGTGACAAGTGTACACTATCGTCCTGGTAATCGGCCGTAACGTCATGTTAAGTGTAGACTTGATCTAGTTATCAAAATCACCATGAAAACGAATATTTGTCAAGTTAAATATATTCTATGAGACATGATTAAGTTCATATCAAGCAAAGGATTTTTAAAAATTTGAATTTGAATTCCAGCAGATTTGATAGATTGACATATCCTTAGAGATATAAACTATTTTTGTATGTTTTCTCCACATTATGTAATTTAAACAACATTTCACAGGAACACATGATGATAAATAATTCTTATCTCTGTCATTTTTACAGATATATGTAGTTACTTACATGACAGCTACTAAAATTACTTGATTCAGGTTTGGTTTAGAATATAACTTTTTACGAATGAATTTTTCATTTTTAGTGTTTTTCATTTCCAGATAACTAAGATTCGTCTTAAAACAAGACTATTGTTTCATCAGTTTTGTCTTCGTAGTAAATTTAGTAGGAGACAATTTCGAATAAAAATTTTATGTTCAGAGCTAGTATAAGAAAAATAATAATAAAAAAACACGGGTTTCTACTATATAATATATATAAGTACCTGCTTTGATAGCATTGTACTAAGATTAATTCTTGAAATATGTAGATATTTAAAACGTCATTCAAAACAACACAAGATATAGCCAGTCTAACAGTAGTACAATAGGTCTCCCCTGTGTGACTTTTCATGTCTATATCACACACATGTCGATATATTGGGAGTTGCTAATTCAATAATTTCGGTTTTATATTCTATATAGTTTATGTATCTGTGGTATGTTTTCTAATTATTGAATGTAAAACAAGTTTTATATCACACTTAAGCTTACGCATTGAAAACATTATTTTGACAATATTACTCCACGGTGTGAACTATATTCACGTGACCTTAAAACTTCTCTATAAACAAAGTCTTTTTAGACCTTTCACAAAACGTTTAGATGCGGTTTGCGATTTCAAACATTTGAGTTCTCCAAGAAAACAACAATTTTCTACAAATTTCTCATTCTTGTACCTCCGTGGTAGTGAGAACTGTGTGTGGTGACAGCTTCATGTTACACCTGTACACGTCCCGAGGTAGTGAGAACTGTGTGTGGTGACAGCTTCCTGTTACACCTGTACACGTCCCGAGGTAGTGAGAACTGTGGGTGGTGACAGCTTCCTGTTACACATGTACACACCCCGAGGTAGTGAGAACTGTGTGTGGTGACAGCTTCCTGTTACACCGGTACACATCCCGAGGTAGTGAGAACTGTGTGTGGTGACAGCTTCCTGTTACACCTGTACACGTCCCGAGGTAGTGAGAACTGTGTGTGGTGACAGCTTCCTGTTACACCTGTACACGTCCCGAGGTAGTGAGAACTGTGTGTAGTGACAGCTTCCTGTTACACATGTACACACCCCGAGGTAGTGAGAACTGTGTGTAGTGACAGCTTCCTGTTACACATGTACACACCCCGAGGTAGTGAGAACTGTGTGTGGTGACAGCTTCCTGTTACATCTGTACACACCCCGAGGTAGTGGGAACTGTGTGTGGTGAAAGCTTCCTGTTACACCTGTACACGTCCCGAGGTAGTGAGAACTGTGTGTGGTGACCTGTGTGTGGTGACAGCTTCCTGTTACACCTGTACACATGACGAGGTAGTGAGAACTGTGTGTGGTGACAGCTTCCTGTTACACCTGTACACGTCCCGAGGTAGTGAGAACTGTGTGTGGTGACAGCTTCCTGTTACACCTGTACACACCCCGAGGTAGTGAGAACTGTGTGTGGTGACAGCTTCCTGTTACACCTGTACATATGACGAGGTAGTGAGAACTGTGTGTGGTGACAGCTTCCTGTAACACCTGTACACATGACGAGGTAGTGAGAACTGTGTGTGGTGACAGCTTCCTGTTACACCTGTACACGTCCCGAGGTAGTGAGAACTGTGTGTGGTGACAGCTTCCTGTTACACCTGTACACATCCCGAGGTAGTGAGAACTGTGTGTGGTGACCTGTGTGTGGTGACAGCTTCCTGTTACACCTGTACACACCCCGAGGTAGTGAGAACTGTGTGTAGTGACAGCTTCCTGTTACACATGTACACACCCCGAGGTAGTGAGAACTGTGTGTGGTGACAGCTTCCTGTTACACCTGTACACGTCCCGAGATAGTGAGAACTGTGTGTGGTGACCTGTGTGTGGTGACAGCTTCCTGTTACACCTATACACATGACGAGGTAGTGAGAACTGTGTGTGGTGACAGCTTCCTGTTACACCTGTATACAACCCGAGGTAGTGGGAACTGTGTGTGGTGAAAGCTTCCTGTTACACCTGTACACGTCCCGAGGTAGTGAGAACTGTGTGTAGTGACAGCTTCCTTTTACACCTGTACACACCCGAGATAGTGAGAAATGTGTGTGGTGACAGCTTCCTGTTACACCTGTACACGTCCCGAGATAGTGAGAACTGTGTGTGGTGACAGCTTCCTGTTACACCTGTATACAACCCGAGGTAGTGGGAACTGTGTGTGGTGAAAGCTTCCTGTTACACCTGTACACGTCCCGAGGTAGTGAGAAATGTGTGTAGTGACAGCTTCCTGTTACACCTGTACACACCCGAGATAGTGAGAAATGTGTGTGGTGACAGCTTCCTGTTACACCTGTACACGTCCCGAGATAGTGAGAACTGTGTGTGGTGACAGCTTCCTGTTACACCTGAACACACCCCGAGGTAGTGAGAACTGTGGGTGGTGACAGCTTCCTGTTACACCTGTACACACCCCGAGGTAGTGAGAACTGTGTGTGGTGACAGCTTCCTGTTACACCTGTACATATGACGAGGTAGTGAGAACTGTGTGTGGTGACAGCTTCCTGTAACACCTGTACACATGACGAGGTAGTGAGAACTGTGTGTGGTGACAGCTTCCTGTTACACCTGTACACGTCCCGAGGTAGTGAGAACTGTGTGTGGTGACAGCTTCCTGTTACACCTGTACACACCCCGAGGTAGTGAGAACTGTGTGTGGTGACCTGTGTGTGGTGACAGCTTCCTGTTACACCTGTACACACCCCGAGGTAGTGAGAACTGTGTGTGGTGACAGCTTCCTGTTACACCTGTACACACCCCGAGGTAGTGAGAAATGTGTGTGGTGACAGCTTCCTGTTACACCTGTTCACACCTCGAGATAGTAAGAAATGTGTGTGGTGACAGCTTCCTGTTACATCTGTACACACCCCGAGATAGTGAGAACTGTGTGTGGTGACAGCTTCCTGTTACACCTGAACACACCCCGAGATAGTGAGAACTGTGTGTGGTGACAGCTTCCCGTTACACCTGAACACACCCCGATGTAGTGAGAACTGTGGGTGGTGACAACTTCCTGTTACACCTGTACACACCCCGAGGTAGTGAGAAATGTGTGTGGTGACAGCTTCCTGTTACACCTGTACACACCCCGAGATAGTGAGAAATGTGTGTGGTGACAGCTTCCTGTTACACCTGTACACACCCCGAGATTGTGAGAAATGTGTGTAGTGACAGCTTCCTGTTACACCTGTTCACACCCCGAGATAGTGAGAACTGTGTGTGGTGACAGCTTCCTGTTACACCTGTTCACACCCCGAGATAGTGAGAAATGTGTGTAGTGACAGCTTCCTGTTACACCTGTTCACACCCCGAGATAGTGAGAAATGTGTGTGGTGACAGCTTCCTGTTACACCTGTTCACACCCCGAGATAGTAAGAAATGTGTGTGGTGACACGTTCCTTAAAACCACAAAATGTTTATTAGTTTAAATAAATATAACCACATTCTGTCTGACCCTGAGTTCAGTGCGATTTGACGACTACTTCGTTAACCCGACCAATAGCTATTTTATACAATAATTCCAGTCTGACCGCGATCATTTCGGTGTTGTGTATGAAATAAGTACAAGTAATGCTGTTGTTGATTGTTAGCTCCCCAAATTTACATTCATCAGAGGGGATATTTGATTAGAACTGACGCTAGTTTCGGGCACTGCTTAATGCGGGCGTGATTGTGAGAAACAGAGAGTGCTTGATTAAACTTTGGCTCGACTAATGAAACCTAGGTAGAGATTTTGGCACATAATCAATAAGAGATTTGCGATCTCGATATAATCCTTCACATTCCATGAGCACAGCGAGGCGGTCTGTAGGGTTGCTGATAAAATTTACTTCTTCTATTCATGTTAAAAAGGACCCCTTTTAATTAAATTGAAATACATTTTGTTCATTAATGGGACCAGGAGAGTTAGGATGTGGCAGCCTTTCTCGCAATTACTTAGTAGTACAACCACAGTTGTCTTAATGATGTAAATTCTCAGGGCCCGACGCGGCTATAGAAATCTCCCATAACACAGTTTTGTCCATGTCAAGAAATGGGGAGAGATATTGTATGCATTCATCAAAACTGTTTGTGAAGTTATCGTCCTAATGCTAAATTGGATGCTTGGTTGGGCTCAACTAGGTTTCGATAACTGAGTTACTTCATGAATTGTACAAATTATAAAGAAAAATTTCACATCTTCGACTCCCTTTATCAGATGGAAGCGCCAGTAACTATATTAAACGGCTTCATTTGATGAATGGTATAGGAATTATATTCTAGATAGTGCAGGGAGATTGAAATGAATTTCGCCATTTGTCGGGTCTGATTAAAGCGGACTGTGAAAACTTGTTTTGTTTGGCTATTTCCCTAAATTAATATGGCCTGTAGCCAATTCTGTCTTGCGGCCATTAATGAGAAGGAGCCAAGATTGCGTTAAGATGTTATTTCACGCGATCAATAACTTGCTTCTAATGACGAGGATAAAGTCTAGCAGTCCATTTGTTTCTTTGTTATACCCCAACCCTTGCCCACTAGAGATCATGATATTGACGCCATCATTACAGAATTGTGATGAGTGCACCACCGCTATCATTGTTAAATCTTTCATTCTTTAACCTTCAACATGTTGTCTCTTTTTTTTAAAAATTTGCTTCCTTTGGTTGTTTATTCAAATCCCCCGAGACAATTTATTATGACGTATCACAATTGACCTACTTAGGTCCGCCAAAACTCTGACGATCGTCTGCTCATGTACTGTAGCAGGAAATATGATTATGGCTTACTGAAAGCGCGACCATCTTCGACCGTTTTGTGTATATTGCCGCATTGGACTTGCCATCAGCCCAATACATATATTCAGGTCATTACAGACAAACCACCAAAGTCATTTGTATGTTTTACCAAACGTATGAGAATTAAAATGTAAATACTGTTGTATACATATATACATATCCGCACCTTCCAGCTTTGATCAAGCACAATTATCTCCCTTTGACCGCAAATGAAGGCTTGTTGCTCAAGGAATTTTTACAGTGATTGTGAAATCTACCATTTTTAATTTGCGAACACATACTGTAGGAAATCCGTTTGTCTGGTTTGACAGTAAGTAATTGGATGTGTCATATTTTCTGCCTGTGGCTGAATTTCATTGTGCAAAAGGAAAGACATACATACATACATAGACCTTTTTTTGTTTGTTTTATGGGAATGTCCTTAAAAAAAAATCGACCAGTTCCGTTTGTTTATTTCAGAAATATTTGTTACGAATTATAACATTTCGGATAAACATTTATTTTTTTTTATTTCTAAACACTTTAAATATCAGCACAGTAATTGTGAAGACCCGGAAACAACATGTACGTAAATTCACTAGACTGTGAGTCCGTTGTTAACGCGGAAGATCACGGGCATCGCAGGGAATGTGTGAAAAACATCACCAAAAATACAACACATGCTTTTGTATGTTCCTAAAAATCATAATAAGCTTTGGCGCATCATGGCTGATATCATATAAAAAGTTAAATTGTAGATGTAGGTGGAGGAAATTAAAAAGTTACCCGTTGGCCATTAATTCGCTTTAATTGTCCACCGCGTGTTCATCATGACGTCATATTTGACAATGACGACCGCCATTTTGAATAGGCCTAGACGTAATTTTGTTGTTCAATGTTATTTTCTGGAGGATAAAGCTACAAAAATATTTTTTATTTTTATTTTTAAATACAATAAACGTACATACCATTCCGACGAAACAGTATCAGTATCAAAAATAACGTATTCACATCAAGACAAATACATGGAAGTTTAACACGTTCATGGTATCCGTTAGCAAATGTATATCTATGTAAAAGGTGTGTTTTGCCAATGATATATTTGTAAGACCCAAAAATCTACATGTACATTTGTTATATGTAATGTACGTTCGTCTGAGTGTTGTACGTCTGTTTTATGTTGTGTACGTCTGTGTTGTGTTATGCTTTTTTGTTTTATGTTATGTACATATATTTCATGTTCTGTACGTCTGTGTTGTGTTATGTACATCTGTGTTATGTTGTGTACGTCTGTGTTGTGTTACGTACGTCCTTTTCATGTTGTGTACGTCTGTGTTGTGTCATGTACGTCTGTTTAATGTTGTGTACGTCTGTGTTGTGTCATGTACGTCTGTTTAATGTTGTGTACGTATGTGTTGTGTTATGTACGTCTGTTTTATGTTATGTACGTCTGTTTTATGTGGTGTACGTCTGTGTTATGTTGTGTACCTCTGTTTAATGTTGTGTACGTCTGTTTGATGCTGTGTATGTCTGTATTGTGTACGTCTGTGTCATGTTATGTACGTCTGTTTTATGTTATGTACGTCTGTTTTATGTTATGTACGTTTGTTTTATATGGTGTACGTCTGTTTAATGCTGTGTACGTCTGTGTTGTGTTACGTACGTCCTTTTCATGTTGTGTACGTCTGTGTTGTGTCATGTACGTCTGTTTAATGCTGTGTACGTCTGTGTTGTGTCATGTACGTCTGTTTAATATTGTGTACGTATGTGTTGTGTTATGTACGTCTGTTTTATGTTATGTACGTCTGTTTTATGTGATGTACGTCTGTGTTATGTTGTGTACCTCTGTTTAATGTTGTGTACGTCTGTTTGATGCTGTGTATGTCTGTATTGTGTACGTCTGTGTCATGTTATGTACGTCTGTTTTATGTTATGTACGTCTGTTTTATGTTATGTACGTCTGTTTTATATGGTGTACGTCTGTTTAATGCTGTGTACGTCTGTGTTGTGTTACGTACGTCCTTTTCATGTTGTGTACGTCTGTGTTATGTCATGTACGTCTGTTTAATGCTGTGTACGTCTGTGTTGTGTTACGTACGTCCTTTTCATGTTGTGTACGTCTGTGTTGTGTCATGTACGTCTGTTTAATGCTGTGTACGTCTGTGTTGTGTCATGTACGTCTGTTTAATGTTGTGTACGTATGTGTTGTGTTATGTACGTCTGTTTTATGTGGTGTACGTCTGTGTTATGTTGTGTTATGTCTGTGTTGTGTTATGTACGTCTGTGTTATGTTGTGTATGTCTGTGTTATGTTGTGTATGTCTGTTTTATGTGGTGTACGTTTGTGTTGTGTTATGTACGTCTGTTTTATGTTGTGTACGTCTGTGTTGTGTTATGTACGTCTGTGTTATGTTGTGTATGTCTGTGTTATGTTGTGTTATGTCTGTGTTGTGTTATGTACGTCTGTGTTATGTTGTGTATGTCTGTGTTATGTTGTGTTATGTCTGTGTTGTGTTATGTACGTCTGTTTTATGTGGTGTACGTCTGTGTTATGTTGTGTACGTCTGTTTTATGTGGTGTACGTCTGTGTTGTGTTATGTACGTCTGTTTTATGTGGTGTACGTATGTGTTGTGTTATGTACGTCTGTTTTATGTGGTGTACGTCTGTGTTATGTTGTGTATCTCTGTTTAATGTTGTGTACGTCTGTTTTATGTTGCGTTATGTACGTCTGTTTAATGTTGTGTACGTATGTGTTGTGTTATGTACGTCTGTTTTATGTTGTGTATGTCTGTGTTGTGTTATGTACGTCCGTTTTATGTGGTGTACGTCTGTGTTATGTTGTGTACCTCTGTTTAATGTTGTGTACGTCTGTTTGATGCTGTGTATGTCTATGTTGTGTTATGTACGTCTGTTTTATGTGGTGTACGTCTGTGTTATGTTGTGTACCTCTGTTTAATGTTGTGTACGTCTGTTTTATGTTGTGTTATGTACGTCTGTTTAATGTTGTGTACGTATGTGTTGTGTTATGTACGTCTGTTTTATGTTGTGTATGTCTGTGTTGTGTCATGTACGTCCGTTTTATGTGATGTACGTCTGTGTTATGTTGTGTACCTCTGTTTAATGTTGTGTACGTCTGTTTAATGCTGTGTATGTCTGTGTTGTGTACGTCTGTGTTGTGTTATGTACGTCTGTTTTATGTTATGTACGTCTGTTTTATGTGGTGTACGTCTGTGTTATGTTGTGTATGTCTGTGTTGTGTACGTCTGTGTTATGTTATGTACGTCTGTGTTATGTTGTGTACCTCTGTTTAATGTTGTGTACGTCTGTTTTATGTTGTGTCCGTCTGTTTTATGTTGTGTATGTCTGTGTTGTGTTATGTACGTCTGTTTTATGTGGTGTACGTCTGTGTTATGTTGTGTACCTCTGTTTAATGTTGTGTACGTCTGTTTTATGTTGTGTTATGTACGTCTGTTTAATGTTGTGTACGTATGTGTTGTGTTATGTACGTCTGTTTTATGTTGTGTACGTCTGTGTTATGTTGTGTACGTCTGTTTTATGTTATGTACGTCTGTGTTATGTTGTGTACCTCTGTTTAATGTTGTGTACGTCTGTTTAATGCTGTGTATGTCTGTGTTGTGTACGTCTGTGTTGTGTTATGTACGTCTGTTTTATGTTATGTACGTCTGTTTTATGTGGTGTACGTCTGTGTTATGTTGTGTACCTCTGTTTAATGTTGTGTACGTCTGTTTGATGCTGTGTATGTCTGTGTTGTGTACGTCTGTGTTATGTGGTGTACGTCTGTGTTATGTTGTGTACCTCTGTTTAATGTTGTGTACGTCTGTTTGATGCTGTGTATGTCTGTGTTGTGTACGTCTGTGTTATGTTATGTACGTCTGTGTTATGTTGTGTACCTCTGTTTAATGTTGTGTACGTCTGTTTGATGCTGTGTATGTCTGTGTTATGTTATGTACGTCTGTTTTATGTTATGTACGTCTGTTTTATGTGGTGTACGTCTGTGTTATGTTGTGTACCTCTGTTTAATGTTGTGTAGGTATGTGTTATGTTGTGTACCTCTGTTTTATGTGGTGTACGTATGTGTTATGTTGTGTACCTCTGTTTAATGTTCTGTAGGTATGTGTTATGTTGTGTACCTCTGTTTAATGTTCTGTAGGTATGTGTTATGTTGTGTACCTCTGTTTAATGTTCTGTACGTATGTGTTGTGTTTTTTACGTCTGGTTTATGTTATGTACGTCTGTTTAATGTTGTGTACGTCTGTGTTGTGTAATGTACATCTGTGTTATGTTGTGTACGTCTGTGTTGTGTTATGTACGTCTGTTGTATGTTGTGTACGTATGTGTTATGTTGTGTACGTCTGTTTTATGTTATGTACGTCTGTTTTATGTTATGTACGTCTGTTTTATGTGGTGTACGTCTGTGTTATGTTGTGTACCTCTGTTTAATGTTGTGTAGGTATGTGTTATGTTGTGTACCTCTGTTTAATGTTCTGTAGGTATGTGTTATGTTGTGTACCTCTGTTTTATGTGGTGTACATCTGTGTTATGTTGTGTACCTCTGTTTAATGTTGTGTAGGTATGTGTTATGTTGTGTACCTCTGTTTAATGTTCTGTAGGTATGTGTTATGTTGTGTACCTCTGTTTAATGTTCTGTAGGTATGTGTTATGTTGTGTACCTCTGTTTAATGTTCTGTAGGTCTGTGTTATGTTGTGTACCTCTGTTTTATGTGGTGTACGTCTGTGTTGTGTACCTCTGTTTAATGTTCTGTAGGTATGTGTTATGTTGTGTACCTCTATATATATATTTTGGTGTTACTCTTCTGTCTCTTTTGTTCCTCGGTGACTTGCTTTCTTTAATGATGCAACAGACCAATATAAAAAAAGTTATTATTAAAAGTTTGAAGACTGATTCTGTCTCATTGATTAAAGCTTTTTTATTTTCATGAATTTTGTTGTAGACCTTGTTCTGAACTGTTTTGGTTTTAGTTTTAAGAATCACCATTTCAAAATGCATTAACTGACCAAATTAGATAAAATTGACACAGACAACATAACCTGCCTTATATTATGTCAAATATGATTCCCCATGGTCTTTATTCCAGGAAATTACCTTTAATCCTCCAAATAATGGCAGGATAGTTCCCTAACTACTTGTAATTGTTGTGTTGCTTTCCTTGTTTATGTGTTCTGATGAAGCATAAGTGTTGTGTCAAACAAAGGATTGATTTGAGGGCTGTATCTACCATATCCCAAAGGGAGATGTGGTAACATTGGAGAAGACATGCCTTATAAGTCAGAAATTTAGGTATAATACTAAAGCACCTTGTGACTTTCAAGTAAGGATATATATATGTACATTTTAATAAGTAGGAAATTGAAGTTACATTGTAAGAAGTAGGACGGTGTAGTGACTGTATACAGTAGGACAGTGTAGTGACTGTGTATACAGTAGGACAGTGTAGTGACTGTGTACTGTATACAGTAGGACAGTGTAGTGACTGTGTATACAGTAGGACAGTGTAGTGACTGTATACAGTAGGACGGTGTAGTGACTGTATACAGTAGGACGGTGTAGTGACTGCATACAGTAGGACAGTGTAGTGACTGTGTACTGTATACAGTAGGACAGTGTAGTGACTGTGTATACAGTAGGACAGTGTAGTGACTGTATACAGTAGGACAGTGTAGTGACTGTGTATACAGTAGGACAGTGTAGTGACTGTATACAGTAGGACAGTGTAGTGACTGTGTATACAGTAGGACAGTGTAGTGACTGTATACAGTAGGACGGTGTAGTGACTGTATATAGTAGGATGGTGTAGTGACTGTATACAGTAGGACAGTGTAGTGACTGTGTATACAGTAG
This sequence comes from Ylistrum balloti, assembly GCF_031769215.1. NCBI lineage: Eukaryota > Metazoa > Mollusca > Bivalvia > Pectinida > Pectinidae > Ylistrum > Ylistrum balloti. The sequence goes on from NW_026782507.1 coordinate 983,449, forward strand.
GACAGTGTAGTGACTGTATACAGTAGGACAGTGTATAAAGTAGGACAGTGTAGTGACTGTATACAGTAGGACGGTGTAGTGACTGTATATAGTAGGATGGTGTAGTGACTGTATACAGTAGGACAGTGTAGTGACTGTGTACTGTATACAGTAGGATAGTGTAGTGACTGTGTATACAGTAGGACAGTGTAGTGACTGTATACAGTAGGACAGTGTAGTGACTGTGTATGAAGTAGGACAGTGTAGTGACTGTATACAGTAGGACAGTGTAGTGACTGTATAAAATAGGACAGTGTAGTGACTGTATACAGTAGGACAGTGTAGTGACTGTATAAAGTAGGACAGTGTAGTGACTGTATAAAGTAGGACAGTGTAGTGACTGTGTATACAGTAGGACAGTGTAGTGACTGTGTACACAGTAGGACGGTGTAGTGACTGTGTATACAGTAGGACAGTGTAGTGACTGTGTATACAGTAGGACAGTGTAGTGACTGTGTATAAAGTAGGACAGTGTAATGACTGTGTATACAGTAGGACAGTGTAGTGACTGTATACAGTAGGACAGTGTAGTGACTGTGTATACAGTAGGACAGTGTAGTGACTGTGTATACAGTAGGAGAGTGTAGTGACTGTGTACTGTATACAGTAGGACAGTGTAGTGACTGTATATAGTAGGACAGTGTAGTGACTGTGTATACAGTAGGACAGTGTAGTGACTGTGTATACAGTAGGACAGTGTAGTGACTGTGTATACAGTAGGACAGTGTAGTGACTGTGTATAAAGTAGGACAGTGTAATGACTGTGTATACAGTAGGACAGTGTAGTGACTGTATACAGTAGGACAGTGTAGTGACTGTATATACAGTTGGACAGTGTAGTGACTGTGTATACAGTAGGAGAGTGTAGTGACTGTGTACTGTATACAGTAGGACAGTGTAGTGACTGTATATAGTAGGACAGTGTAGTGACTGTGTATACAGTAGGACAGTGTAGTGACTGTGTATAGTAGGACAGTGTAGTGACTGTGTATACAGTACGACAGTGTAGTGACTGTATACAGTAGGACAGTGTAGTGACTGTGTATACAGTAGGACAGTGTAGTGACTGTATACAGTAGGACAGTGTAGTGACTGTGTATAGTAGGACAGTGTAGTGACTGTATACAGTACGACAGTGTAGTGACTGTATAACGTAGGACAGTGTAGTGACTGTGTATACAGTAGGACAGTGTAGTGACTGTATACAGTAGGACAGTGTAGTGACTGTGTATACAACAGGACAGTGTAGTGACTGTGTATACAGTAGGACGGTGTAGTGACTGTATACTGTAGGACAGTGTAGTGACTGTATACGGTAGGACAGTGTAGTGACTGTATATAGTAGGACAGTGTAGTGACTGTGTATACAGTAGGACAGTGTAGTGACTGTATACAGTAGGACATTGTAGTGACTGTGTATACAGTAGGACAGTGTAGTGACTGTGTATACAGTAGGACAGTGTAGTGACTGTGTATACAGTAGGACAGTGTAGTGACTGTGTATACAGTAGGACAGTGTAGTGACTGTGTATACAGTAGGACAGTGTAGTGACTGTATATACATTAGGACATGTGTAGTGACTGTATATACAGTAGGACAGTGTAGTGACTGTATACAGTAGGACAGTGTAGTGACTGTGTATATAGTAGGACAGTCTAGTGACTGTATATACAGTAGGACAGTGTAGTGACTGTGTATACAGTAGGACAGTGTAGTGACTGTGTATACAGTAGGACAGTGTAGTGACTGTATACAGTAGGACAGTGTAGTGACTGTGTATACAGTAGGACAGTGTAGTGACTGTGTATACAGTAGGACAGTCTAGTGACTGTTTATACAGTAGGACAGTGTAGTGACTATATACAGTAGGACAGTGTAGTGACTGTGTATACAGTAGGACAGTGTAGTGACTGTAGATATAGTTAAAAACATTGCAATACTTTTGTCTGTTCTTCTTAAGTGCAGGACTGGGTCAACATGGCTCCTCAAGTAGATAAACAATTATGACATGCCTTTAATACTTCAATGTCACCCTGTAACTGATGTTGGAGATACTTTATTTTAACATCATCAAGTTAAATGCTTTCAGCTAAATATGGAAAGCCTCTCCTAACATTTAAAACAATAAAAAAACTATTTTATTATCTTCATAAAAACACCAGAGAAATTTTGTAAGCCCATTAAGACCTAAGATAGAAAGACATGATCTATTGTTAATGGTTCTGATTCTGTAAAATTGTTAATGGCCTTGAATACTGCCCTATTCTGAACCATTACATCAGGGTGTCTTGTCATGTCAGGCAGGAACCAGATCCAATTTGTCAAATGGTACCAATTGTAAAGCCCTACATCCATCAGGTCACACCTATTTAGTACCAAATTTCTATAGTTCTGTTTCAACTGTAAGACTTGTCAAATATTGAATGTGACAGCCAGAACATCAACATCAACATCAGCAACAGTGTTTTTTGCCCTACCATGTACTCTATACTGTACTGTAGATGTAAAGTCTACACCAGTAACAGTGTTTCCTGTCCTACCATGTACTCTATACTGTACTATAGATGTAAAGTCTACACCAGTAACAGTGTTTCCCGCCCTACCATGTACCCTATACTGTACTGTAAAGTCTACACCAGTAACAGTGTTTCCTGCCCTCCCATGTACTCTATACTGTACTGTAAAGTCTACACCAGTAACAGTGTTTCCTGCCCTACCATGTACTCTATACTGTACTGTTAAGTCTACACCAGTAACAGTGTTTCCTGCCCTACCATGTACTCTATATTATACTGTACTGTAAAGTCTACACCAGTAACAGTGTTTCCTGCCCTACCATGTACTCTATACTGTACTGTAGATGTAAAGTCTACACCAGTAACAGTGTTGCCTGCCCTACTATGTACTCTATACTGTACTGTAAAGTCTACACCAGTAACAGTGTTTCCTGCCCTACCATGTACTCTATACTGTACTGTTAAGTCTACACCAGTAACAGTGTTTCCTGCCCTACCATGTACTCTATACTGTACTGTAGATGTAAAGTCTACACCAGTAACAGTGTTTCCTGTCCTACCATGTACTCTATACTGTACTGTAGATGTAAAGTCTACACCAGTAACAGTGTTTCCCGCCCTACCATGTACCCTATACTGTACTGTAAAGTCTACACCAGTAACAGTGTTTCCTGCCCTACCATGTACTCTATACTGTACTGTACTGTAAAGTCTACACCAGTAACAGTGTTTCCTGCCCTACCATGTACTCTATACTGTACTGTAAAGTCTACACCAGTAACAGTGTTTCCTCTCCTCCCATGTACTCTATACTGTACTGTAAAGTCTACACCAGTAACAGTGTTTCCTGCCCTACCATGTACTCTATACTGTACTGTTAAGTCTACACCAGTAACAGTGTTTCCTCTCCTCCCATGTACTCTGTACTGTACTGTAAAGACTACACCAGTAACAGTGTTTCCTGCCCTACCATGTACTCTATACTGTACTGTTAAGTCTACACCAGTAACAGTGTTTCCTGCCCTACCATGTACTCTATATTATACTGTACTGTAAAGTCTACACCAGTAACAGTGTTTCCTGCCCTACCATGTACTCTATACTGTACTGTAGATGTAAAGTCTACACCAGTAACAGTGTTTCCTGCCCTACTATGTACCCTATATTGTAATGTAAAGTCTACACCAGTAACAGTGTTTCCTGCACTATCATGTACTCTATACTCAACAAAAAAAGAAATGTTAACATGTTTCCTTGGCAAATACCTGTAAAAGAGTGAAAACAAAATGACGTTTGTGCAATATTAGAAAATGGTAATGTTTTACATTACAAAATCCAAGGGGGTTACCAAAATCATTCAAGTGTGAAAGTCTGTTTTAGCGAAAGAGCTGCACGAGGTTTTCTGCGACTAACTTGTATCTTCGCTTGAATTTCATAAACATTCAAACTGACAACTGTTCCTTAGACCCTTAGCACTTTGAAATCACCGAATCTTGCTATCTATCAACTTTATCATTATGCCCCGGTTTTCTGCGACTAACTTGTATCTTCGCTTGAATTTCATAAACATTCAAACTGACAACTGTTCCTTAGATCCTTATGACTTAGAAATCACTGAATCTTGCTATCTATCAACTTTATCATTATGCCCCGGCTGTCACAAGTACAGAGAGAAAGGGCTGTAGGCATGATCCAGACTGGGGAGTCTTGCCGTCGAGTTGCACGGCATTTTGGTTGCAGTGTTAAGACAATTTGCCAGTTGGTAAGTCGTTTAAACCAAACTGGGTCAACATCTGATCTTCCCCGAAGCGGCCGAACCCGTAAAACGACCGCCAGGGATGACAGTCGTATACGATTGATACACTTGCGCAATCGATTCGTAACCACAGTAAAGACTACAAGGACATTGTTTGGGCGTCGTGTGTCTCCCCAAACAGTCCGCAACAGGTTGAGGGCCTACCAATTGAAAGTGCGGCATCCCTACACTGGACCCGATTTGTTGGCGTAACTGGACCTGTGTTCACCGTCGTTGGGCCTTACGACAATGGAACAATGTTCTGTTTTCAGATGAGTCCAGGTTTTGTCTGCAACACGGTAATGGAAGGCGCAGAGTGTGGAGGGGACGAGGGGACCGTTTTGGCGTGGAAGTGTAATGGTTTGGGGTGGTATTTGTGGGGGGACTCGTACCAGGCTTGTTGTGTTAAATGGCAATTTAACAGGCATTGGATATCGGGACGAAATTTTAAGATCAGTGGTTCTGCCATTCTTAAGACGCCATGGCGTTGGCGCCATTTTTCAACAGGATAACACACCAGTGCACACCGGTCGCGTCAGCAGAACTTTCTTGCAGCAGAATAACGTACAGGTGTTAGATTGGCCATCTAAATCACCTGATTTGTCACCGATTGAGCACGTCTGGGACGTTCTTGGGCAACGCAGGAGCTGGCCCAAGCCTTGATCGCTCAATGGAACAACATCTCTACTCGAATTATCCGCCAGTTTACGAGTTCCATGCGACGACGCTGCAATGCTGTTTACTTCACAAACGGTGGCCATACCTGTTACTAATGGTGTTACCTTTGAAATTGACCCCAACGTCCTTTACAGTCGAATAAAATCAACTGAACGCAAAGTTTTATAATGAACCATGACTGCAGTTTTATCAGAATTGATCAATTACTTTATTCGTACATGGTTGATAAGGATTTATGAAGGGGTTAATTAAATATACAGACACTTTCTGCATTGTTTATTTTTCCTCTTTCAGGTACCATTTGTATATAGTCATTTGCGACAGATACCATTCATATTTTACCTTGCAGGATAAAAACTACAATGAAGACCCAATACCAAAGGTGACAATATACAATATTTTATTAAGCCATAACAAGTAACAAAACACCAAAATGAACTGATCATAGCTGTTATACAGAAATATACGACTGAAACCTTCAGGTGACAATAGCAGACATGTTTGACATGAAGCTTTCCAGCGACACTGATCAATCTCAAACTATGCCTTAGTGTATTATACAGGTGCACTAAAATATCACTGAAGCTTTTGGGCTTCAATGATCAAAGGCTGTTAGACAAAAAGAGTATAACTGAAGATTTCAGGTGCCACTGATTAAAGTGTGTGCAATATTGTTAATCACTTAGATTTCACAGATAATTTATTTCGCGAACTTACCTGTTCAGACATATTTGTAATTACATGATTTCATAAACACTGATCTAGAAATGACTTTAAATTCATGAATGATGAACTATTTGAGATCGTAACTCTTCAAGACTCTGATATTCGTAACTTAATCAACATGAATGTTATCCAGATTTATTTTCGTACAAATAATCGCAGAGGATTTTAAATCACAAGTGACTCTCCTTACGTATTAACGTGAAAATAAATCCACACAAAAATGTAAGTGATTTACAGTATGCACAACCTATGATTGAAACCTTCAGGTCATATAATTGAGAAAACAATTCTATCTGACACAGATTTTAATATGTGACAGAAGATTGTTTAATTTTCTAAGACGTTAAGTACATTTTTAAATAAGAACCAGTCATGATATATATATATATATATATATATGAGAAGAAAATCACAGTTTAACATGTTGTAGCATATATACATTGCACCAATACTACTTGCCTTATATAAACAATTTGAAGCAAATTTATTTAAGCATTTCTTAAATATCAGATTATATAATCAAATCAATTGTAGAATAATTTTGAATAAACAATCAAAATAAATCACTCACATAAAAAATTGGAAAAAAAAAAAAAAATGTAAACTCTACGTACAAAATATAGTCTAGTACACTGCGTCTATATATTACTGTATGGATTATTGTCAACTCTTGGAATCGAAGTAAACTAATCACATATATGTCATTATACATACAAAATACTAATTAACATACCATAAGAATATAACACAGTAATTAACAAAAAAAAGGACTTCTAATTATAAAACTTTATAGAAATACTGATTTTATTCAAATTTGTTTGTCACTTTCCACTTATATGAGACCTAATTACAAAAAAACAATATATATATATGATTGATAAAGTGATAGTAACAGTAGAGACAATTTTTTGAGAAAATCCATGTGTTTGTCAACACACCAAATATTTTACATTAGAATAAAAAAAATATGCTAATAATCCCTTTTGCTGGATTGAAGTTAACAAATCAGCCGAAAAGCTGTCTTAAGGTAACACTTTTTCTTTGGATCCAGTAAGTACATCGGACAATGTCATCAATATTACTTACTATTACTTACTTATTACTTACTAGACTATATATATATAAATATACCATATGACAATGGTGTTAAATATTACACATATACTTGTTTTAGAAGTTGTATTTTATTTCCCGAAATTGCGTAATGTTGCCCTGACGACGACAAGCATAAAGATGATACAATTAGATAGATGTAGAATTTTAAATCTTTACGTTGAAGAAAAAACACAATTGTGTTTTTGCATATCCTATCCTATTTAGTTGCAGTAAACCTGTGCAATGTCACTAACCTCTGGATTTATATATCTTATCTAGGTCATAGCCATTCAAAATCAAAGGAGACGGGGCTGCATGAAAAGGCCCTAATGAATAAAGGTCTCCTAATCAGTTGTATAATAAAACGAAAAAGAAGTTCAAAATCTGGGAAGATATTTCCAATGTTTAGGCAGTCCTCCACAGATGGAAAGATGTCTAATTTTATTGTATAGTTATCACATCTGTATGTATTAAATGGTGTTCTATGTTATGTTTCAATAGAATATTGACTAAATTAAATACAAAAATTCATTCTGAATTTCTCAAATACTGAATAAATGTAAAGATATTTAAGGTGATTTCAGTATTTTTCATTATTTAAGCAGGTCATGATATTACCAATACCAGGTTGACCTGACAAAACCAGGTGTGTGGTTGACATGGGGACAACATATTACTTGTAACTTATTCAAGGTCAGTGGGTGGTCTTATCATAGAAAATAAAATAATATTTTACCTTTACTGAAAAGTGGTACAGGTACAGGTGGTCTGCTTGTGTGCTAAATACTTGATAAATACATGTTAATTAATTTACCGTCTATTAAAATGTATTTTACCATCCATTAAAGTTTATTTTACCATCAATTAAAGTGTGTTTTACCATCAATTAAAGTGTGTTTTACCATCCATTAAAGTGTATTTTACCATCCATTAAAGTGTATTTTACCATCCATCCATTAACATGTATTTTACTATCCATTAAAGTGTATTTTCCCATCCATCCATTAAAGTGTATTTTACCATCCATCCATTAACGTATATTTTACTATCCATTAAAGTGTATTTTACCATCCATCCATTAACGTGTATTTCACCATCCATTAAAGTGTATTTTACCATCCATCCACTAAAGCGTATTTTACCATCCATCCATTAACGTCTATTTTACCATCCATCCATTAACGTTTATTTTACTATCCATTAAAGTGTATTTTACCATCCAGCCATTAAAGTGTATTTTACTATCCATTAAAGTGTGTTTTACCATCCATCCATTAACGTTTATTTTACTATCCATTAAAGTGTATTTTACCATCCAGCCATTAAAGTGTATTTTACCATCCATCCATTAACGTATATTTTACTATCCATTAAAGTGTGTTTTACCATCCATCCATTAACGTTTATTTTACTATCCATTAACGTGTATTTCACCATCCATCCATTAAAGTGTATTTTACCATCCATCCATTAAAGTGTATTTACCATCCACCCATTAACGTGTATTTTACTATCCATTAAAGTGTATTTACCATCCATCCATTAACGTGTATTTCACCATCCATTAAAGTGTATTTTACCATCCATTAGAGTGTATTTTTTGAGGACTTTTAAGATACATTCTTATACAATATATATGAGCTATAGATCAAATTATTTATAAACAAATACAAAATATTTTCACAGACTACAAAATCACGATAATAAACAATATATGCACTACAAAACTATATAACAATAAACGAAAACAGAATTTTTATAAGATAAAATGTTTATATCACAACATACATTATTGTGTAGCTGACATCCATAGTTACATCATATTATAGTCCCTCCTGTGTCATCCAGTGCAAAGAAGGTAGACATGTTTATGTAAGAAACAGACTGACTATAGTTTCGAACCTTCGATTCCTAGGCTGGACTTGAAAGAGACTAAAAAAATTAACTGTCAGTTTCATGATATAAAACATGATTGACTGAATCATACAAACACAGACAATATATAAATTGTACAAAAAACCAATACACTTATGTCTATACAATACAAAACAATATAACTGCTATATGACACTCCACATCAATGTCAAGGTACCCGAGAGAGGGTGAATTTTTAATTACTTATCTGTATGGATGTGATTTAGTTTCTATTTCAAAGCAATGATGTTTAATTTGTGTATCTACAGAGTGGAGGCCAGACGTTTCCCTGTAACAATCTAATACTTTTATTATCAAACAAAGCACTAGCTTCCAAGACAGTTAAATATCGTCTGTCATTATCCGAGACATTTTTCCATGAATATTTTGTGGAGCGAATTATCGATCATTATTAGACTATGCAAGAACTTGTTTAAACATAAATTGTGTTACTTATTAACGATCCGGCTTTGCATGCTATGTCAAATTTCAAATGACTCCACACGAGACAGAACGATTGGTATGTAAAATAAAATCACTTGGGAACAAGAACTTCACCCTGGAGACATCAGTTTCCATGGCAATCTTTGGTATGTTATTGAAATACAAATTTAAATCTACATAGACTTTAAAACCCAGAAAATTAGGTTTTTCAACAATTAACAGTTTTTGAAAAGCTTCCAACTCAATTTGCTCATAAGCTAGTCTCAAACAGAAATTTGGGATTCTGCTTTACGCCATAGATATCTAAAGTGAAGCCTTCATCTTGGCTTTCATTGATAATCTTTAAAGAAGAACATGTCTGTATATTGTAGATTTGAAATTTAGTCACAGAGACAGTTCAAGATGTCTATATGGATATATCAGATATTATAAAATCAATATTAATGATAAACACTATAAAAACAAACAGGAAACGCAAATATAGCACCAAAGTATTAAATATAATGTATAACATATCACTGTAACTATAAAAATTCTCTCTCTATAGATATTTAATAAAGTGTTACAACACTACAGGTAAGGTTGTTGACAACAACAACAATGAAAACAACAACAAAAAAACAAAACAAAAACATACATATGCTTGTTTCCCTTTTTTAAGTTGAGGATATACATGGAGTGAATTAAGTAGAACTGATATAATAACAGCCAAAAAAACTGGCTAAGATGGGTAGTAAATTAGTTAAAAATGGAAGTGTGAGAACTTAATTGAGTAGTAAATAGGTAAGTAACGGTATTGTGAGAGCTGAGTTGGGTACTAAATTTGTTAATATTGATAGTTTGAGAACTAAGTTGGGGAGTAAATAGGTAAATAATGGTATAGTGAGAGCTGAGTTGGGTACTAAATTGGTTACTATTGGTAGTTTGAGAACTAAGTTGGGTAGTAAATAGGTAAGTAATGATAATATGAGAGCTGAGTTGGGTAGTTAATTGGTTAATATTGGTAGTTTGAGAACTAAGTTGGGTAGTATTTATGTTGATAATAGTAGCAGTAGTTTGGTAGTTAAATGGTAAACTATGGCTGCATAAGGCTTAAGTAGTAAAAATTTTACCTTCAGTGTGAATAACTAGTACATTTTTTTCTATATTAAGGGCAGATATAAGATACAAAGGTTAATATAAATACATTTATTGTATCATCTTTAGCAATAAAAGTGTTTCAAATATCCTTATGTGGATCCTGAGTTTCAAAGTAATATCAGAACTGTGTCGTAAATGCCATCAGTAACCTACTAGGAATAACCAATTAGAAAAAAAAATCTTCATTAGACGAAAATAAATCCAGATGATGGTAATACGTGTTGAATTCTATGCACCCTGTCCTGATTAATTGAATACAAACTCTGTATCGAATCAGTTAGCCTTATAAAAAACAGGGAATTTGCAGCGGATAGTGTGAGAACATTTTTGAATTCCTGTTTATCTGCAATTAACAGGATTAGCTAAAGTGAAGGTAGAATTACAATTCCCACTATAGTTGTCGGAATTTGATAATTAGCACCAGGTGCATCATTTTCCTGCCTAAGTATGCACCATACCATTTTATCACACTTGTACAATATTTCCCTCCAGTCAGCTCACTACATTCTTATTATCAGTTAAGCTGTCAGCCGTTTACTGGATATCAGGTTGATTGGATGAAATGGTAGAATTTGTGTCTCAGTGGGGTTCAACACCTGCTTCCATCACCGTTATATAATCACTTCTAATAAATCTGATCACTTCTAATAAATCGTTTATCTTAAATACCACAAGGTCACTCCAACGTTTCTGTATAAACAAACAATACCACATGCAATAATATCTAGTCATTAAATTTTGTGTGGCTAAAATTTTGCGGCTGTGACCTGCTTTGAGCTAGTTTTCAATGGCTAAATTTTAAGCATATGTTTATATTGGTACTTGTGAACTGACATAATTTTGTGTAATCTTCAATGACTACAGACACAGCAAAACTTAGAAAAATGTTTGTTAGACATGAAAGCCCCAGTCCCAAAGGGTCTTGACCTTTGACCCCTGAAACACAACAATGTCCAAATTATACTTATACTTGATCACTGCATAAAGTTTGAACAAAAAAAACCCAAAAAAATTGAAAGAATGAAGTTGTTAAGTGTTTAAATTGAATCAGCTGATGATTTTCTATAAATAGCAAATGTGACCTTTGCCTTGACCTTTGGCCCCAGAAACAACAATGTCCAAAGTATACCCATAATTGACCTTTGTATAAAGTTTGACAAAAATCTGTCGAAGAATGAAGTTGTGAGGTGTTTACATTGAAATGGGACGGGACGTGATTGGATGGTACCCCATGGGGAATGTTATATGTCCCCCCATTTCCTGGCAGGACATACATGCAAGTACAAATAAGTTTTCACTGTGAGGAATTATCAAAAGTCTAAACAAGCGCCATGAAAAAAATTGAAATCTATAGAAAGATTAATTTAAGTTTAAACAGTAATGGAAATAAAAGTAAAATTTGTAACATGATTAACTCCTATAAATAAATTATGAGACAAATGTAATTAAAATTCAAACAAAACAAGGAAATGCAAAGAATAATCATCCCAACACTGATGATCACATCCTTACTTCACGTGAACATAACAATAATTTTGTTAATAAAAATCATGCGTCACTTCCCTACATTAGTTTTAGATTTATTTAATACATATATATTTGTATATTTATATCAGAACAGACAGATTGAAACGACTTTTACGATAATGAGAGATAATTATGTCCATTTGGTTAAAAAGTGAAAAAAACCAATTTATATTATAGATCTTTTATCCCAGCCAAATTTGACTACAGACTGATTTGGAAAATGGAGATTTATATAAGCAATTACAGCACATTACAGTCTTAATAGAGAAAACCGCTGCAAATTAGACTTATATCTACCGACAGCTGAAACACATAAATCCATCAAAATCAACTCAAATAGTCAGAATAAAGAATTGCTTAACTTGTTTGGTTATTTACAGCAAGTTCAAGCACCGCATAAGGACACAACACACCGACTGATTGCTTGATTTACTGCCGAGAGATTTTAAACGTGGATCTATAAATTTCCAACATACTCTTTATCACATACAAGCTTGACAGACTTCCTAACAACTGCCAAAGCTTACAAGAGCTATGATGATCCAATACTCATTAGGACTGAGGTAATTTCTTTTCTAATGATCTATTTAGAGATAATTAAAAGTTTTAATTTTTTCTCTAGTATGGTAATAAGTACCCAGATACTTCCTTACTTGGTGAAATAGGCCAATTGTGTTTTTTATGTGATGTTTTTAATGTTCCTTTTCCCTATCAATTATAGCAGGAAGTTTCCTCTCTAACAAACAGATCTAGACATATATTTCCAAAAGGAAACATTACAACTGGAGTAGCCAAGCCTAATCAAAGACTTTCTTACAAGTCTGCTAATGTACCACATTGTTATCCAAAAAATTTACATACCAAGCATAAAATGGCGGTATAAACCAGTTTTATTAAGCTACAAATACCCAAGTAGTGACATTCATTTCATTTATTAGTCTAAATTACATTCCTACACTAATGTAATGGATTGAAATTCATCAAGGCAAATTACTGCAAGCAATCTGTAGTCTTCCACCTTGAGACAAATTTTGGTATCTAACAGGGAAAAAAAGGGCAATAACTCTGTATAAGGAAGGACAAAAGACAGAACATCAGCATGTAACAATATGTCATCCTAAAAACAATCTGCAGAATTTGGTTATTGTAGACAAAAATAGCATACAAAGATTTACCGACACAAATTGACAAATATTTATAAATTCACACAGACAGCCACAATAGCATATTTTTTTCTTGTGATATATATTTCTGTACTGACAGGTAAAAATATATACCTTACCATTACATTGAAGATTCTCCACAGCATACAAACTATTCTTATCTGATTACTACCACTGAGAAATGGAATGTTAAAAGTTGATTTAGAGAAGTAAGGGGTTGTTTTCACAGGGTATTTTCACAGGGTATTTTCACAGGTATTTTCACAGGGTATTTTCACAGGGCATTTTCACAGATATTTTCTCGTTTCTGGCAGCTTGTATCTTCTGATTGCATTAGGATGACTTATATTGTCAAGTTTGAGAACATTTACCCATTGGTAGTGGTAATGTTAAGTCCAGGATCTATGGGCAGTGATATTGAAGCTGATGAAGACTTTGTTGAAACTGTTTTACGACAAAATAATGATGACTTTGCCAACAGTGAATACAGACCTAATGATGAATGAGGACATTGTTGACAATGTCTAGAAAATTTGGATAATGTCCTGCCAAGATATGACATCAGCCACAAGTAATGCTGGATATTTGGCTTGTCAGGATACGACATTATTTCCTGTAATGCTGGATATTTGGCTTGTCAGGATACGACATCTTTTCCTGTAATTCTGGATATTTGCCTTGTCAGGATATGACATCACTTGCCTGTAATCCTGGATATTTGCCTTGTCAGGATATGACATCATTTGCCTGTAATTCTGGATATTTGCCTTGTCAGGATATGACATCACTTGCCTGTAATTCTGGATATTTGCCTTGTCAGGATATGACATCACTTGCCTGTAATCCTGGATATTTGCCTTGTCAGGATATGACATCATTTGCCTGTAATTCTGGATATTTGCCTTGTCAGGATATGACATCACTTGCCTGTAATTCTGGATATTTGCCTTGTCAGGATATGACATCACTTGCCTGTAATCCTGGATATTTGCCTTGTCAGGATATGACATCATTTGCCTGTAATTCTGGATATTTGCCTTGTCAGGATATGACATCACTTGCCTGTAATTCTGGATATTTGCCTTGTCAGGATATGACATCACTTGCCTGTAATTCTGGATATTTGCCTTGTCAGGATATGACATCGTTTCCTGTAATTCTGGATATTTGCCTTGTCAGGATATGACATCATTTGCCTGTAATTCTGGATATTTGTCTTGCTAGGACATGACATCGTTTCCTGTAATTCTGGATATTTGCCTTGTCAGGATAAGACATCAGCCGCCTATGATTCTGGATGTTTGCCTTGTCAGGATATGATATCAGAAGATTTTAGCATTGTGAAGTATGTGATAGAGTCGGTTGTTAAACTGGTATAAATAGGTGGGAATCTTACCATAAATCACCTCTGCTTTTAGACCTAAAAAAAATAATAAAAACAGCATAAATACCTCACAATTTTTGTAAAAAACTTTTAAGCTAAAAATTTGGTAAAAATCAAAAGTAAAACAGAAATGTACAGACCACAACAAAACGGTCATTTGATAAATATCATTTTGAGACATGGCTTAAAGTAAAGATATCTACCTCAAAGAGTTCAACTTTCTATAAAATTGCTTCATGTGTAATACTTGCTGTTATTTGATATATGTGACCTTTGTAAACTAGATCTCTGACTGTTTCTCCTTGTGACCTTTCTAAGCTAGATCTCTGACCGTTTCTCCTTGATCATACTTCTGAATGGACCATTTAGCGTTCATCTCAGCATTATTACCTTATAATGCGAGTGGGAATCACTTGCCTTTGACCTTGAACTCTGACCCTGACATCATATCATTCTCATATCTTTAGGACAATGTTTACCTTTAAGAAGGTTTGGCCTTGACCTATCATCAAGGAGTTAATCACATCAATTCTAACAATCTTTCTCCATGACTGTATGCATCATGTCATAAAACAAAGATTGAACATGACCTTTGACCTTTGACCTTATGATAGAGACCTTTCTTCTGTGAGAGCTGGACATTATTCTTGGCAAATACACTTCTTTGTGCTATTTTGTCTCTTTTCCTGATATCACCTTGAACTTTCAGTTGGTAACCTTGGCATCACACAATAAATCGGTTTCTATTGATCCAAACAATTCTGGTACATTGACCTTGTTTGGTGATTATCATTGGTGAAATCGATGTTGATATGTGTGACTACGTGACTGGGCATGCACAATATTAAATGAGTCAAAAACAGGTGTTTGGGCAAAAAGTGATAACAAAATTGCTTATTAACAGGTTGTAAATCAAAAAAAATTTAAGCAAAACAAAATCCATCAAAGATATAAGATAAATATAGTTTTTAGGTGTGATTTGTAATTAACAAAAATAATAATGACAGTGATGAAATTGTCATCACAATATAGGCACTATCACATGTTCAAAATAGTATTTTGCTTTTTCAAAGAAGTACACATTTAAGAACACAGAAAAGCTTGGTGGAGAGCTATAGTAAGCATATATATAGATATATGCGGATTTACTGTATCAACTAAGCCCTAATTACAATTATAATTTATTAATCGCAACCGCAACAAAAAATCAAGGTCAATTTTCTGAAACCACAACATCATCCCATGTAGTTACATTACTGAATAAGTACTGTGTCAGAGGTGGAATAATTCACAAAGGGATTGGAAAAAGAAAGTAAAATGAAAGAAAGAAAGTAAAGTTGTAGACACTAATTAGACACAAGCACCAAGCCACAGGCATTTATCTCCACCGGCGGGAATCATTGAAACATACGTTTTATCTTTAATGAGACGAAAAAAGTAATTAACAGGACAATTCTCCATCAATAGCACGAACCAATTGTATTACGTTTTAATAGATATAATTGTTTTCCGTGGTAGTGGCATTCGTAAAAGGTACATGCTTGGAATCAATTGTACCACAGCTATGGTTCAAGGTTTCTGCAATAGGTATGTAGCTGAAAACCAGCTCCCCTGCATGAGCAATAAAATCTAATTAAGACTCTAAGCTTGCGAATTAAATCTTCAGCAATCCCACTTAAAGCAGGCAGTCAGTGCCATCCACAGGTATGTTTGGGAAGCAAGCTTAGCAAAGAACAGGCTTCATTTAGTCGTTTTAAGTATAAGATTTAGCTATCATGCAACACTTCCAAACCATTAAAACTGTTTTTCTCTGAAAGAGACTTATGGTGATAAATAGATTGAAGGCAGGTAAAAATGAACAGGTGTGATACTCTAACGATCTAAACCCTAACACACTGTGGTTCCTTTACAACAAATAAGATCACACTTTAGAAGGTATGTTCGCTAAAACCCAGGTCTGGGTTGACTTCCACTCACACACTTCAATAGTAATCAACATGTGATGTTATTTTAATTTTTCAGTATCATTAAACCTGTTGATCAGTGGATTGAAATATTGGCATATTCACAAGTGTGTGCTTAACTGAAAATATCAAATCCATCAGAAATGAACCATTCTCACCTCCACAAGAAATGAGCAATTCTCTCCTCCAGCAAAAATGAGCCATTCTCACCTCCAGCAAAAATGAGCCATTCTCTCCTCCAGCAAAAATGAGCCATTCTCACCTCCATCAGAAATGAGCCATTCTCACCTCCATCAGAACTGAACCATTCTCATCTCCATCAGAAATGAACCATTCTCATCTCCATCAGAACTGAATCATTGTCATCTCCATCAGAAATGAACCATTCTCACCTCCATCAGAAATGAACCATTCTCACCTTCATCAGAAATGAACCATTCTCATCCCCATCAGAAATGAACTATTCTCATCCTCATCAGAAATGAACCATTCTCACCTCCATCAGAAATGAACTATTCTCATCCCCATCAGAAATGAACCATTCTCACCTCCATCAGAACTGAACCATTCTCATCCCCATCAGAAATGAACCATTCTCATCCCCATCAGAAATGAACTATTCTCATCTCCATCAGAAATGAACCATTCTCACCTCCATCAGAACTGAACCATTCTCATCCCCATCAGAAATGAACCATTCTCACCTCCATCAGAAATAAACCACTCTCATCCCCATCAGAAATGAACCATTCTCACCTCCATCAGAAATAAACCACTCTCATCTCCATCAGAAATGAACCATTCTCATCCCCATCAGAAATGAACCATTCTCACCTCCATCATTAATGAAGAATTCTCATTTCCTTCACAACCTTAAACAAATGAAACTTTCAAGCTAAGACTTCTGTACTGTTTTACTAACAGAAAGTGGTTTTCAATTTTGAAGTTAAAATAATTTTTTATAGGTCTCTTCATCTTATGTCAGATAGATAACATTTTTAGAATTCTTGGAACACTTTAACAATTTATAATATCATAGATACAAACTGCCTACCATAATGTGCTGAAATGTCATAAGAAATGTTATAATGCTACATGTCATTTACATGTGCGCTTAGAAAAACAAAAATGTCTGTAACACAGAGGTATTTCTCCTCAACATAAATTGCATCATACAAGTTTAATTAAACTGCAAATTCACACTGAGAGTACAAATGGAATTGATCTGAACCAAATTATCTCTGACATTTAAATTACCACCAACATTTTTGTTCTTTCATTTTTGCCGTTGATATGTTTCCCATGTTCAAAAGACTGTGACAGTGATTGACAGGACCTAATTAGGCAACAGAAACAGTACTGGACATCATCAGGGGGACAAAAACAATACAGGACATCACCAGGGGGACAAAAGCAGTACTAGACATCACCAGGGGGACAAAAACAATACTGGACATCACCAGGGGGACAAAAACAATACTGGACATCACCAGGGGGACAAAAGCAGTACTGGACATCATCAGGGGGACAAAAACAATACTGGACATCACCAGGGGGACAAAAACAATAAAGGACATCACCAGGGGGACAAAAAAAGTACTGGACATCACCAGGGGGACAAAAACAGTACTGGACATCATCAAGGAGACAAAAACAGTACTGGACATCACCAGGGGGACAAAAACAATACAGGGCATCACCAGGGGGACAAAAACAATACAGGGCATCACCAGGGGGACAAAAACAATACAGGACATCACCAGAGGTCAGAAACAGTACTGGACATCACCAGGGGTACAAAAACAGTACTGGACATCACCAGGCAGGGGGACAAAAACAGTACTAGACATCACCAGGGGGACAAAAACAGTACTGGACATCACCAGGCAAGGGGACAAAAACAGTACTGGACATCACCAGGGGGACAAAAACAATACAGGACATCACCAGGGGGACAAAAACAGTACTGGACATCAACAGGGAGACAAAAACAGTACTGGACATCACCAGGGGGACAAAAACAGTACTGGACATCACCAGGGAGACAAAACCAGTACTGGACATCACCAGGGGGACAAAAACAATACTGGACATCACCAGGGGGACAAAAACAATACAGGGCATCACCAGGGGGACAAAAACAATACAGGACATCACCAGAGGTCAGAAACAGTACTGGACATCACCAGGGGTACAAAAACAGTACTGGACATCACCAGGCAGGGGGACAAAAACAGTACTAGACATCACCTGGGGGACAAAAACAGTACTGGACATCACCAGGGGGACAAAAACAGTACTGGACATCACCAGGGGACAAAAACAATACAGGACATCACCAGGGGGACAAAAACAGTACTGGACATCAACAGGGAGACAAAAACAGTACTGGACATCACCAGGGGGACAAAAACAGTACTGGACATCACCAGGCAAGGGGACAAAAACAGTACTAGACATCACCAGGGGGACAGAAACAGAAAAGGATGTCCCATGGGTAAAGAAACAAGAAGCCAAGAATGGCAGAGGCACATATCACATGGCTAAATTCAGAAATTCTGGTTTCACACCAATGGTCAAAATAAATTTTTATAGTGTTGATTTAGATATAACTTTGTTACTTTAGCATAAAGAAACATTGAGAAAATACCAACATGTCAATATAATCATAATTCAAACTCAAATTCCATAAAACTGAGGCAAAATATGAACAAAAGAAAGATTTATAAGGAGACTCCTGAAAAAGTACAAGGAGAATAAGACCAGGTGTTCCAGAAGAGTAAGCCTCTTCTGCTTTATCGATGACACTTGCCATGTAAACTTTGATCATGTTCTCAAATGAGAACAAGGTATACAACAACGGAACCAACAGGCAAACTAACGAGCATCAAATATGTCTAACTTAAGGTTGCACAAAGAAATAGAATATTTCTAAATGAGATCACTATGGCGACCATAAAACTTCCCCATAATTTTCATCAACCTGTATCATTTGAACCCTTGCGTTAGGAGTTTTGTCAGTCAGTTGACGACTTCTTGCATGAAAATCATGATAATGGGGACAGATCCTTGAATATGGAATCAACTGTGACATATAAATAACATAGGTATTAATATTCACTATTACTAGGTCAATAACGACAAGCTTTCTCACATAACAGGTCCAGTGATGTATGGTTTGGGAAGGAGCAGTTATGTTTGGTAAGGGGATCAAGGTTACAATGACCCTTTACAATACTAAATGGATTCCATTAAGCTACATGTCTGTACCATATCATTCTAGTCCAGTAGTGAATAACAGGTAGTGTACTGACCTTTATCACACAAGGAATCAAACAAGATGGGATATCTGGAGAGAAATTTGTGTGTCTCACATAGTTAATTAGAGAGATTTTATCACAGATGAGAGATTTTTGTGTCTCACATACTTAATTAGAGAGACCTGTCACAGATGAGTGACTTTGTGTCTCACATACTTAATTAGAGACTTTTCACAGATGAGTGACTCTGTGTCACACATACTTGATAAGAGATTTTTCATAGATGAGTGACTGTGTCTCACATACTTAATTAGAGAGATTTTTCACAGATGAGTGACTCTGTGTCACACATACTTAAGAAGAGATTTTTCACAGATGAGTGACTGTGTCTCACATACTTAATTAGAGAGATTTTTCACAGATGAGTGACTTTGTGTCTCACATACTTAATAAGAGATTTTTCACAGATGAATGACTTTGTGTCTCACAAACTTAATTAGAGAGATCTTTCACAGATGGGTGACTTTCACAGATGGGTGACTTTCACAGATGGGTGACTTTCACAGATGGGTGACTTTGTGTCTCACATACTTAATAAGAGATTTTTCACAGATGAATGACTTTGTGTCTCACAAACTTAATTAGAGAGATCTTTCACAGATGGGTGACTTTCACAGATGGGTGACTTTCACAGATGGGTGACTTTCACAGATGGGTGACTTTCACAGATGCAGAGAAATTTTTGAGCCTCATTGACTTAATTGGAGGGATCTATCACAGGTGTGAGATATTTGTGTCTCACATACTTAATTAGAGAGATTTTTCACTGATGCAAAAATTTGTGTGTCTCACATAGTTAATTAGAGAGATTTTATCACAAATGAGAGATTTTTGTGTCTCACATAGTTAATTAGAAAGATTTTATCACAGATGAGAGATTTTTGTGTCTCACATACTTAATTAGAGAGAATTTTCACTGATGCAGAAAAAATTGTGTATCTCATTAATTAAATTAGAGAGATTTTTCACAGATGAGTGATTTTTGTGTCTCATTGACTTATTAGAGAGATTTTTCACTGATGCAGAGAAATTTTTGTGTCCCACATACTTAATTAGAGGGATCAGTTAAAAATTTGAGGAGAAATTTGTGTGTCTCATGTAAAAAGTTGGTGCTGTTATTATGAATACAATCAAGGTGCACTTTCGTAAGAAGTGATGAGGAGTGCAGCATATGGTAAACAAGGTATAGAATTTGTTAAAGAAACAAGAGAAACAATACAACTTATAAATGGTGTCAACTGCAAAAGTTAAGAGCTCTCGGGGATGAAATCTGTAAAATGCAGCATTACAAAACCACATGATCTGACCTTCAGAATATTCTGTGAAATGTCTTTTTCTTGGTTTTTTTTTTTTTCTGAACAGAATTTTCGATATCAAATCATTGATATGCTTCCTTTGTTAACAACTTTATTACAGATGATTAAGTCTTTTAATAAGCCACACTCAAAATTATACAACTTGACCTTGGGTACTTTTTTTTTCAATCTCACAAGGGACATGTTTTGATGTGGTAAATGACAAAAAAAATGATGCATCAGTTATAAGTATTGAGTGATGGACAGGATTGATTAGGTGGAAAAATCTCTCTATAGGCTCCATGGTAGTGATAGACAAGGAGAAGGAACCAACAGATAAATGGATGAGGCAGTCATCACATCTCTAAAATGCAATTCACTGACTCCCATCACAGCGCTGGCTGCAATTTCCTTTTAATTAGGCTAAGTAAGGTTGGAGAAAGGTCTTTCTAGTTATCACATTAATTAGTGTCCACCAGTAACCTACCTCTGTAAAGAGTTGTCAATTAATACACTAGCCATGCATTGATTTCTTCCTCTCTGTTATTGAAAATTTTACCCCAATTAGCTTTGCCTTGATGTGATGGTGTGTGAGAAGGGAAAAGTGAGACAGCCAGCTCAGAAAGCTAGTATAATTTGGTACAATTATTACCAGCAAGTAACGCCTGGGTCAGCCTGATAACAAACACACTGATTTTTTTCCCTTGATTCCCATAACGGTGGGGAGTCCCTGGTCAATCTTATGTCCAATTTCAAACAAGGTTCCCTCTCATTGTAGTACTGACATCAATAGATGTGTTATAGCTTGTCTGATCACATCAACCTTTCTAAATTAGCATCCCATCATTTGATGTGAAAAGTGCTCCATAAATCTCGCAGGCCAAACTGTAAGTAACTAGGCCAATCAGTTACATTGTAAGTAACTAGGCCAAGCAGTTACATTGTAAGTAACTAGGCCAATCAGTTACTTTGTAAGTAACTAGGCCAAGCAGTTACATTGTAAGTAACTAGGCCAAGTAGTTACACTGTAAGTAACTAGGCTGAGTGATTACACTGTAAGTAACAAGGCCAAGTAATTTCACTGTAAGTAACTAGGCCAAGTAGTTACACTGTAAGTAACTAGGCTGAGTGATTACACTGTAAGTAACTAGGCCAAGAAGTTACACTGTATGTCTGTTTTCTATAACCAAATCCTTGATCTGTGATTTCAATATACAAAATTTGTGTTTGATATCAGCAATGTGATTTTACTTATTTGTAAACATGGTCAGGAGTTTATTATTTTTCAATCCTAGAAAATAGCAAAAAAAGCTCCCCCACCAAATAACAGCCTTCACATTACTCCACTTGCCAATAAACCAGTATGATGTATTCATAAAATATTACCAGAAAGTTAGATATGAAGTATCTGCCTGACTTCTAACGTAAGTATTTGAAGGATTCCAGTTCCATGCATTAAAGTTAACTGATTGTACATGTACTCAAAACATATAAGGGACCAAAACTGTATTCATAGTTGGGCACATGTGTGTGACCTTCCATTATTACCAGAAGCTCTGGCATGCTAAACATAATAACAGAAGGAGAAACACCAATGAAATTATGTTCACCACAGGCAAAGTGACATCTATTAACAAAGGTCAATAACTCTTCCTATTTTGGAATATAAGAAAGAAATTTAGTGTCAGCAGGTGATTGTCTACCATTCCAAGGGGTACGAATCTAATTAAAATCTAATTTCTCATTTCACTGCGTCAACACACTGAGATGTGACGAAGTCCTGCTGGCGTCGTGACTCCTAGTATGTTACTCAACAAGCAAACAAATTTTCACAGCTGCATTTGGGAGTGTAGAATTTGAATGTTTCTTAAAAGAAAAAAAAAATTTTTGAATATGTCAAGTAGAGGGGTAGTGGGTCAGTTTTCAGAAAGTCGGGCACTTTTAACTACATGTTAGGACACAAGCAAGCCTATATCATATGGGTCCTCGAGCCGGAGATTTCTGACAATCGTCAATCTTTGTTACTCAAGTTCTGATTGGTTAGGGTTTGGTGTGATTAAAAAATATACAAAATACAAATTAGTTAGGTTGAAGCGAATATCTTTGGACACCAGTAGCATTGTCTCGCACCTGAACTGTTGTTTCGGACATATTTTTGTCAAATGTCGTTCATTATTTTGCCGTAATTTTTCAAGAAATAATTCACGATGTTTACCATACCAATTACACAAGAAATATTAATTACATAAAATAATTAAATTATTTTATGAATTAATTTGATATCAGAGAGAACAAAGGTAGTATATAACAGATACTCAATAAATATTGTGTCACCTTTCACCTTTCGTGTTCAGTACATTCGGTAGCATGCTGTCTTCATCCTTCATTGCCTATATATAATGTACACCATTATTCCAAACAGTTCCGATAGAAAAGGCAAGATCTATTTGTCTCATTGTCATGAGGACACAAGCAGCAATCCAGGTAGGTTTGTGTGAAATATCAGTGAAAATAAAGACATGTACGTCTATATAAGTCTATATATATATTGCTAAACTATTAAAACAACAACACACTGCACAAAATGCTGCAATAGCTATGAATGTTTAATCAATTATATTTAATAATTTATTTTTCTTCAGTTCTCTCTTCCTTTTCTCCTCTTGTTTCTTTAATACAGCAATTTTGTTTCTTTTTTTTTTTCATTATAACGCCCACACTAGTCAAATTCCCTCTTTGAAGTATTCCTAGATTCATTTTCTGATACTCATGGGAGTGTAACAGACTTTTGTGGTCAATTTCAAAATTCCAGAAACTACTGGAGCTAGCACAGGGAGCCATGGTTTCTTCCAGGACGCTGACTTCTAGCTTTTCATCAAGCAAGAGACTACATACGTAAGTAGTAGTTCTGAGTCGTCGATAGTCAGGAAAGTGGAGGCAGTATAATTGTTGGATAATGATGACAAAGACAAGTTTTGCTGATCTTTGTCCACAACGATATTTGATACGGTCGGCTGTGGAAACGAAACATTTTCTTAAAGTAAAAGTGATATAATTTAATCATCCATCCTAGAAATATGAAGGCAGAAATCACGGGCAGTCAGAGTAGGGACATCCTTCAATTTTCATGGCAAAAAGTTAACACTTTTGTTACTGAATTAAATTGCATGATGGGTAACCCTGATCAATATGACGATTGAAAGGGAAGATGTCATGTCCTGTTGAATCACATACTGTTTAATACGAAACATTTTGAAATTATCACTGGCATAATACAGCATTGAAAACAAATATTACGACTGGTAGAGGAGAGGCTAAACTATGATTTAAGCCACATCAATTGTACATCATATCGGCAGCAAATTTACTTAAAGCCACTTCGTATGTTTGAAGCTGTGAATGCTGTCTCCTACACAATGTTGATTAAAGCCGGGTTACCCCACTTGTTAGCACTGTTCAATGACGGCGTCATGTGGTCGGAACACACTCAATCATATGACAAACAGAATGGGCCAAAAATCCTCCTATCCAACGATTTGAGAATATGGGTCGTATAGGACGGTGAACATATGATATGGATTCCATTGTTTAGTTCTATCTGTAACATGACAAAGCTTTTCAAGCAATTAATGGCCATCAAGTATTAGGAGTTGTTGTCAACTGTACCCACAATTCTTAAGAAAGATATTTCTAAACCATTCCGTCCAATTTTATTGGTCATGTAACTATTTTCCTGATATGTCCAGTGGGAACATTAAGGTGCTGAACTTGCGTGGAAGCTGTGAAGAAAATGTCATGTTTTGTCCTTGGCCACAAACATTGGTGGAAATGCCATACCTTTTGATATTACACAAGCCATAACCATAACAGTTGGATGATCGTCCAATGACATTCAATATTGACTTATCCGTGATCACTTCTGGTTGATTACGATTTATACTTCTGTTAGTGTCATCATAGTTCTAAATAATATCTGTCTTGTTCATCAAGCCGTGTTTGTTCCAAGGTTGCATACGGGTATCAGGTTCAGGTGTTTCAACAGAGCTGTTCATAGTTCATATTCTCCAGTTCAGGACAAGAGCTGACTTCTGAGTTGGGAGTCCACTTTTACAGCTTCTGCAACAGTCTGCTCCAATAGCTCTGGAAGTTTGGTTCCGTCCTTCCACTTCTTTGATCCATAAGTGTAGATTTTTGAACCCAGTACATGTAAGCAGTTTTCCTTTTAGACTAACGCCCAATTCTTCAAGTCTTTACTGCCAGAGCAAGACTTTTCTTGCTGCAGGACATGTACTTGGTTTTATTTTTTGGTCTTAAGGTTTTTATCTGAAATAAAAATTAATGGTACATGATACAGCTAAACAGACAACAAGAACCTGTAAATAAAGGATCTATATTGTTTTATATATAGATATATATACAGTGTTCCAGATATTATAACCCTGCATATCAGCGTATTATAACCCCAAGAATTGATGGGATCCATGATATTAAAATTTATGCATATCCCACTGATGTTTAATAATATGTATGTATAAATGATATGGACCTCGCCCAACATCCTTCTAATTTTGTAAAATCATAGTTGCCAAAATGCTTTACATTATCAATTTTCCCAGTCTAGAAGTGCATACGTTTTAATGACTCTGATTATGTCCTTTTTTTTCAGTCTGCAATTGCCATGGCAAACAGTTAACTGTTAGAGGCTTTATAACTTCAATCACTTTCAACACTGAAGCAATGGTGAGAAAAAGGACTTTAATTTTGTTTTATCTATTAATGAAATGTCGCACTAGTCAACCAAAAAAGTCCTATTTCAAGCAGAAAATCGAATATACTTGCAAAACATGAAGAAAATCATATTTAAACCCAAAGTTTGAAATGTAAGGATATTTTACCCACTATAATAATATCTGCAGCACTGACACATATGTGTATTTATATATAAACATAAAAAAAACCAAAACTAACAGCAGTCCTGAAGTAGTACTTTCATCTCTTAAAGTTTATTTTAAAAGAAAATGCATTGCGATGCTCTCATTATTGGCTTGATGTCATCTTCTTCAAACACAAGTAAACAACGTGGTGCATTTTTTTTGTGGCCTGTTTAGACTTCTTAACAAAATTGTATTTGATGAAAATGTAATACACTAAATATGTCGCCAGCACAATTATGAATATGTTACATGTAGATTTTGTAAGGAATCTGTTTTAGTTTGCTGTCTATGAACAGTCATATGTATTCTACTTGTTAGGCCAATTAGAAATTATTTTAGCAAAAATAACATTCTTTAATTATCAATTATTTTCAATTATCAATTATTATCAAAATCAAATGAATTTCGATTGAGAATAATGTCTAAAGCATTAGGCATAAATTTATTACTAAATTGGAAATCCATCATTCATCTGTTTGTGTTCAAATTTGACAGCCTTCAGACCACAATCATGAAGAATATTAGCGTATGGACTCACTCACATGAAACAAGATTAGAATTAAGTTGGACATTTTTAAGTTAGGGACGGAAAAAAATCAAAATCATCGCTGATACTCCCATTCAAATTCTTACATACTTATATCAGATTAATAGAATCTTTCATCCCATCGGATGTAAGATAGGTGGATCTCAACCCATGGCAAACATGAGGCTTACCAAGTGCTTGCAACTTAAAAATCTTTTCCCCTGGGTTGAGATCATCCAGATCACCCAATCTCACCAACATGGGGGTGAATAATTATTTTCTCTCACCCTGCTGGTATTATTAGGTACTGGTATATCTTTTTGTTGTCCGAATGCTTCACATTGTTGACCTGATTAAACTGTTAATGTGATGTCACTGAATCGAGACTGTGGCGCTACATCATTGTCCTGCGAGAGAAATGCCCCCCCTCGTCTCAACCCTCTGGTGAGACAAGAAAATCTCACAGCAGTAAAAAGTGTAAATTTACCAGGGTAAGAGAAACATATGTCAGCAGCAACGAAAATCATTAAAGTATATTTCAAAGAATTCTGTATTTATTTTTAATTGTCAAATATGTCATGGATGATTACACCTGGACATGCTGAATCAAAAGAATCACCAACAACATCATTACTGTAGATAAATATCCGATATTAAGTTCTCAATAGTTTACTTAGTAGACAAATATTGGATATCATGATTTATTGGTTTTATTGCGGTAATAATTAAATAATTAAATATTATCAATTAATCACATTTTAAATCGTCATTAATTTTCCGATCTTTCCCGACACAATGACATCAAAATCCGTGTTTTTGTTCACCCAATGAAGCATTTTGAATAATACTGACCTTGAAAATTTCCCGGTCACCAACCTTCAGGCCACCAACACAAAAATCCGCAAAAAATGTACCGTTATACCATTTCATATGTTAGACACCACTTTCTTGTAAATCTTCGTTTTGACAAAGAATAATAATTAAAGCTCTGTGATTGAGTTTGGACAGCGACTTACAGTGAAAAAAAACAAAATCATTGACAGTTCGAAAAGAGCATTAATGAATATGTCAGAATTTAAGCATCTGTCTGAATTTATCCGATTATTCCCGATTGTTGAACATTTTCTGTAGGTTGGTAATGTCAATCGAATAGAAGTTCTTATATGGCAATCAGTGGAAGATTAGAGTGTGATGTTTTGATGACTACATGGTCACCTAAATCAGAAAAATGACCAGTGTGGGGTGTACTAGCACTCACGTATGTAGTGCGAATGATGGTACAAAATTGACAAACTTTTTCAGCTGTGCTATAATCCTATGTACACTAAGGTTGAAAATAGTGTGACGAGATGGTAAACAGATTCTTGACCAATTGGTCTATAGATTATAGACCATCTCGTACATTACGTACGTCAGTGCTAGTACGCACCACTCTCATTATTTGTCCGATGAAGGTGACTGTGTAGTCATTGAAACGTCACCCTCTAACCTTCTACTGTATGTGTTATAAAAGCTATCTGATTGGTGAATAACAAATGAAAGACCAAGATTTAAAGTCACTTGAGTGGTAATTCCTTTAAAGGTCGTATTAGGTCACCCAAGTACAAGACTTGAAGTGAAATGTGACATCTGATTTTAATTACACAGAAGTAACTTATAACTTACAACGGTGCATGTTAATACCATGGTATATCTACTATTGTCTGAAAATAAGGTAATATGACAGAAAGATAATGTCCATTTTGATAGTACCTGCAGAAAGGCGAAAATGAAATCTAGAAAAAAAAAATTGGGTTCAATGATATTTATTAATGGCAGAATGTACTCTTCAATTTCCCACAATTTTTTCTCTGTGATATTTCATCATCACGCTTCGTCAGTACCTCTTCAACTGTGATAATTTTGATATCATTTCTGAAAGAGCTATAAATATTGTATCCTGACAATGACTATGTTCTTGGTGCCATTCATCAGAAACCTCCCTTGACAACCAATTCCATCAAGCTTCACCCTACATGTACACAGCCAGCTGTCAAGCTTACAAATGACAAAGAGATGTAGCTTTGTAAGACCTGGAATAGGCCATAGGACACAAGCTTGTGTGTGACATGGATGAGGTCATATGTCAAATTCATTGAGGTGAAAGGGTGAACCACATGAGTAATAGAACATTATAAATTGGACATTGGACAATCACTTGACCTATGACCCCCAACTGTCAAACCCTTACTAATTCATCTTGTCCTTCTCTGAATTTCTTGTATTAGTTGGCCCATTTACTGCCTGGGGAGTGGACACTACACAAACAGTTGGAGTTAACTAGATACAATTGTTTTATGCCCTAACAAAACAAAAGGTACAAAGGTCCTGTAACTAGATAAAATTCTCTACACTGTATTAATTCTAAACAACTCCATGTATATAAAATATTGTTCTAAAACATAATTAATAATAAAAAAAAAAAAATATTTTTGAAACAAAAATAATCTGTGTTAAATATCCATGTGTACATTTTGCATACACAGTAATAAAATTTCAAAAAAGTTATGAAAATGATAAAGAGAAAAAGAGATTTGTAATTGTTGTTTAGAAGAAATCCTTCAGGCTGCTTCAGATCAATTCTGGACAGTTACTTTCATCATATATATATTAGTCCCATGTAGGGGACAATGGTAACCAAATCCTCGTTTGGGGCCTACATTTGCTTCTGTTAATAGATTTACACATTTGAATGTAGAAGTAAATTGTTTTGGATATCATATTGAAATTACCTACATTGTTACCATAACTTTCAGTTATTCTGTGTTTACAAATCCTACCATCTGATAAAAAAGGGTTAATTTTGACATTTCAACAAAATGCTTTTTTCACTTATCCTCGTTTTTTTTCTTTATTTCAGAAGACATAAAATCAAATAGCTACAATATTTCTATCAAATATTTTAATCTCTAAAATATAAGAGCACTTCTGATGGAATTTCACAGTTTTAATGTTCCATCAGAAAGTACGGGAATAATCATCTGGAGATTTAGCCTATAATTTCTGCTGTGTACTTTAAATTTTCTTTGTTAAGTAATTAATCCATATTTAGGACATTCATCATATAAAACTGATAGAAAATGTTTTTAAACTCCTGTGGGGAGGTTTTCTCTGTAATACTTTCACATTTTGATCAATGAGACCATCACTGTATGTCAGAGATAAAGAATTAGCAGGCATAACCAATGAGGGTAACGTTCTCCTGTTATCAAGATGGCAATTTAAACATTAAAACCAGTCCGATAGAATCGAGGCTCCATTACAGCGACACTGTAATCAAATAAGATTAATTAAAAGGCATGCTGCATAGGTCTGCTATTATGAATATTGCATGCAGCGAAGGGTTAATCAGATCGCTTTGGGGGACAGCTCTTCCACATTAGGTCGGCATTTTTGGTATTTCATCAAGGAAAATATTTTTCTGCCATTTAAACTAATTTCTGCCGATTGTTTTAAATGATCCTCCGATATGATTTCAAGGAGTTCTCTTGTTTTATATCATGTGATGTATACAGATAGTTTGAATGTGTGGTTTCCAGGAATTTTTATTTCAGAAGAATTGATGTCACACAAAAAATAATTTCCTACCTGATCGAGGTCATGTTCTTGTCCTACGGTATATTTTGCCAATAACTCTCTACCTGATCAAGGCCAAGCTTGCATCCTACTGTATATTAAGCCAAACCTTAATATGTAAAACAAGATCGTGCTATCATTGTCAATCCATTAAAAAAATTGAAAGTGATGTTTTGGTTTAAAATTGGTGACCTTGGTAGATTACAGATGAAGTTTATAAATATTGCTACATTTCTTTTTCTAAAGATAACAATATGTATTGATATAAAGATTTATACATGATAGTGTAATTACACACATTTATATTTTTTAAATTTTTTTCTCTCCTTTAAAATTTGAATTTGTCAGTCACTATCACAGCTATATATGTCTATAGTATTGACAGAGTCTTCTTTAATTACTGTCTAAACATCATAACAGTTTTTTCCTGTGAGATGAATAATGCTGACCGTCACCTGCCCTAAGTTGTTAGGATGAATCACCCACTCCCATCTGCCATGATGCTGTGTAAGAGGTAGCAGCCACATTCGCGTTACGTACACATCTATCTGACTCACAAATAAGGTACATACGGTTTTAGAATTAATTGACTACAGCAAAGAAAGTCTTATTAGGGAAGAGGAGTCAGGACATGATCGGTAATGTGTTTCAGTAATTCTTGAAGAACACCCCATGTCTGAGTGTATACAATGACAATTGAATATGTAGATATATTCACTAAAAAAAAAACACCAGAGATTCAGTAAACCATAAGTCTCATTAGTTTGAAATTTCCTCTCAAAACCAACTTACATGCTTCAAATATGTTTACTAGAAACTATTGTTTAATTAAAAAACTTAAAAAAAAAGCATTCTTAAGATCAAATATCAAAATGTAAAAAAGATATAAATATTTAATCTGGAACTTAAAATTATTTTTCATGACATTTTTTTCATCTTAGATACTTCAATCATTTTAGGTTTTACTAGGCTGGTACATGTTTTTCTCCATAAAATGATTCCTCTTAAAATCTGTACATAATTTTTAACCATCAGAGAAAATTAAAAAAAAAAAAAAAATCTATTTGTATTTCACAACAAATGTAGATGTAGAGGTTACCTCCCTTTAAACAGGAGTCGTTAGGTACAGTAACACAGACAAGTGTTTGAAATGAGGTCGCAGACACCAAAGGAAAAAAAAACTCAAGCAAATCAATGCAATACATGCCATGAAATCTCACACAAACTGTAATTTTAGCTGTTTCAGAATACGGAGTGTGCAGGATACTCCCTGAAAAGCTATTAGCAGCTACAAGTTAACATTTTACACACCAATAAAACACTACCACTGCCATACATCTACTCCCCATACAAAATTTAAGTGTTTAAATTTATGTTCTTTAGGGATTTCTGGTTGACCCTTAAAAGTTATTTCTTTTCTAAAAAAAAAATAAAAGTCTTGGTCAAATTGTCCTCGCGAGTATTGGACCCTCGGCTGCATTTGTAGGTTTTAGGGTCAGTGATGGACGTTTTAATCATGCTTTGGTTTGTAAACACTGCACTACAACACTTTCCTGTCCTGCTGGAGTTTACCAACATCAGGCTACACAATATCTATTACAATGTTATATTCTTCTTTTCTATATACAAGTATATTCTAACTGTCTCATGCTTAAAGTACAATAAAAACATGTACTGCAGGTGGTTTTTTTTTGTTTTGTCGTTATTTATATGCAATTAAGTTGCCATAAATTCCAGATTTATTAGACTTTTTTTTCTATAATACTGAACATAAAGACTGATATGTTTTTTAACACTCATTCTCCGCCGACAATAAAACGACAATGAAGACACTCTACTGACCTGCCATATATTACTGTTAAACATAGTAGGAACTTGCTACGAACTGTTAAATTTGTCAATATAGAGTTCAAGGAAAAACTGGGTAAAATGTTATGAATATATACAAAAATTAAAAAAAAATGTATCCAGTTATTGACATAATCATGCTTAATTACCATCTATTTACCTGTATAAATAACAACAAGAAAATACCAACATGTAAACACAATCATAATCCAAACTCCTAGACAATAAAACTTAGGCAAAAATATGAACAAATGAAACATTTAAATGAAAAATCCTGAAAAGGTATAAGGAGAATAAGACCAGGTGTTGCGGAAGAGTAAGTGTCATCTGCTACATCAACGACACCTGCCATGTCAATTTTGGTCAATCAGAGCAAGGAATTGTCACATTTTCTAATGAGAACAAGGTATATAACAACAGAACCAACAGGCAAACTAATGAACATCAAATACGTCAAGCTTCATGTCACGCACAGAAATAGAATATTTCTCAATGAGATCACAATGACAACCGTAAACATAAAATTATTGATCTTGGATTATGATAAGTAATAAATAGATACTGTAATAGGTCACAGTGACCTAAATTTTTTCTCATAGCTGATGGAGCTTCATGTAAAATGTGACGTTTGAAACAAGAAATCAAGCCCAGCTTACGGACAGAAGGACAGATATTACATATATCGAAGTATGTACTCAGTACCGCCTTCAATTAAGTAGCCAGTGTATAAAAGATGTATAGGGATTTGGCAATCATTTAAATGCTCATTATACAACTGTCATAAATTTTTTTCTTTTAAAACAGGTGTTTTTCTCTAAAACAGGTACAATTTCCTTTAAAAGAACAAATACAGTGTTCTCCTTGAGAGGTAAAGGTTTTTAAAGACAGGTGTTTGCAAATACAAAAATGGCAAAGTAAGAAACTGGAGTCATTGTTGAATGCCTGTAGTATATTGTTTAAGCAATGGCAGACGAGACAAGGACAGTGTAGATCTCCCGTGCTAGTCCATAACACTGACAACCCTATTATAGCTCTATTGGCACATATTGATAACCTGTCAGATTTATGTACCACATTTAAATCTCATTTTGAGGTAAAAACGATGAAAAATTCCTGTCGCGACTTTCAATTATGTAAATACTTAAAGGACATGCACAGGGTGAATTCTACACAGTGTTATATATCTACATAAAGAAATGGATGTTATCTTACATACATAGATATAGAAATACACAAAGCAGTCACAACTGACTAAGAATTAAAACACAAAAGAATAGATTAAGTCTTTGCATGCTTTAATTTATTCTGAATCAGAGAGATGCTCCTTGATAGGGTGAGAGCTAGTTCTTGTTACGTGTGCCAACTTTTAAGAAATGAAACTTAAATACATGCTAGGATCTGTACACTGCGTGAGGCAGGACATATACATATAGAGCTTCAGTTAGATAATGACTGATCATGACATGGGAGCTAATATTTCGAAGCTTAGAAAGAAAAAAAGAAATGAATCACACCACCTGTATAGTTTGTAATGCAGAACTACAAGCTGTAAATACAACAGAGTTATTGGTGAAAACACAACATTTAATTTTACCTGTGATATTACTGCAGCTTTGACAGACACTGAAAACCTACAAACAAAACAAGTCATTTTCATCAGAACTATTTATAAGATTTTTTGCATTGATCCATTCCATCTTGGTGGTATAACATAAATCGGACATCACCGATCTCATCATTACAGGGTTTGAACAGAACAACACATAACATAACAAAGAAGACTTTTAAAAATTTTGGGTGACATCACAAAAGTCGCCTCCTGGAAGGGAAAAGAAAATTCTATCAAATTATGACAATCCATAATTATTTATTTTTTTTTTAACCTTTTTTAAAGAAATAAATAAATGGCACTGTACAAGCTGTAAGAAATGTAGTTAAATCCTAAACAGTGTTGATGGATTAATAAGAATCCTATTTTAATAAAACAGAAAAAAATATTGTATATCTTGTTGATATTCTTGATACCTCAATTTTACAGTTTGCAAAAAATTTATTGAAATCTTCACAGACAGCTTATTTAATAGTTGTCTGTTTCCATGGAGAAATGCCAGATGCTGACTGTGTTTTGGCAAAATATCCTTCCATTGATCAGAACAACTATTTAGTGATATCTATTCATTATTAGTTGATACCTGACAGGGTACATGGATGTTTTATATTGGTACAACACTCTCTTTAGTTAAGATTTAGGGAAATAATTTAATTCTCAAAATTGGAGGTCACTGGGTATGGAGGCAAATCTTACGGAGACATGCACACGTCAGCATCAAACAACAGAGACACAGGATATTTTTCATTTTAGTGGGAGGAAAGAATATTTAACACCTGAAAATGATTGGCATAAGGAATTTTTCATTTCAGTGAGAGGAAAAAATATTTCATCCCAGAAAAAGATTAGTACAAGAGATTTTTTAATTTTAGCGGGAGAAAAGAATACTTCACACCTGAAAATGACTGAGACATGGAACTTTCATTTCAGTGTGAGAAAAAAAAAATTCAGGTCTGACTGAAAATGAATGAGATAAATAATGGAAGGACAAAATGGTTGACACATGAAAATGACCGAGACATGGAATTTTTAAAAAATACTTCACATTTGACTGAAAGCGATTGGGAAAAGATTTTTTTTTTTTCATTTCAGTGGGAGGAAAGGATATTTCACACCTTAAATTGATTGAGGCAAGGAATTGTTTGCTTTAGCAAACGCCAGTAAATCTTTGTTATACGTTACAAATAACATGAAGAAATACTGAAGTTTTATCCTACGGATGATTTTCATTAAGATTCTTCACTAAGTAGCTGTTGGAATGTCATTTTGTTTTCTGTGTGTGAGGTCATTCCATTTATTGCCATCCAGATTGACTTGACACAGAAATCACAAAGAATTATTTGATATTAGCTGTAATATTGTCATAGGCACAAACTGCTGGCGCCCCTTGTTGATCCAGTCTAATTATGTATGGAGAATGGAGACTTATACTTGTTAAGATTTCTAAAAGACAGCAGACAGTCTTATCAAAATCAGCTAAAATGCGAGATGGCTAATGACATTTGTCGAAATGCTAATATTTCTTTTATCTTATTTCAAAAATCATGTATTACTCTTTGGTATCATTATTCAAAACAGATTTACAGAGGAAATTTTCAAACCCTTTGTATGGCGATACTTAGACAATTTTACCATCTATAATTGGTATCTTGGCGATAACGTGACGGCTATGGCGCGTCGTTGATTGGTACTGCCCATCATGGTACAATGACATTAATTCCGCCACGATTGGGGTATATGTGTTTTTGTGAAGGGAAGTCATTTCCCCCCAATGTAGTCCGGTTCTGATTCATTTTATCAACAATATCATTTATTCATACGCAAATAAGAGAAATAACCGTGCTTTATAAATACAATGAATCAGTAGAATTACCAGTAATGGCGGCTTCCCTATATCTAATATTTCTTATATTTAGCAAACATATCTTGGGATTGGCACTCGATCATGTGTTTTAATTACATCAACTGGGTTTTGATGCGAGCTGGAATTGGAAATCTGACAGTCCTTGGCCCAACAAGATAAACGAGAGTAACAGGTCTGTATTTGGTCCCGTCTTGTTTGACTTAAAGTATTAGTGCAAATGAAATGTTATGAAAATTACAACGAGTCACTGATGCACAATTTTGATGATGTTAAGTAGAGAAACAACCTATAAATCTATCTTGATTTTTGTGGCAATCAGCAAACCAGCGCACACAACCCCGTACAGATCAACGATAATAAATGCCAATGGACAATGGTAAAAAAATGAGACGAGCACCCAAGAGTCAGAGGCTGTAGTTGATCCGAGACGTAATTACACATTAATTGTCAGCGGGCCAGGTCTAGTCAAAGTTCTATAACATTTAGACAAGATTGAAAAAAAGCTAGGAATCCAGGATGTATTGGAGCTCTCCAATCATTATTTTAGCTTTAATATCCACTTAGGGAACTCTGTCCCAACGTTACACATAAATTGCTATTAATGTTCTGTCTGAGAAAATTACATACAATCAATGGCTTGAATTTTTTTAGATGTCTTGAGTTGGCAATCGTGTCCTGTGTTCTGCCCACTGGAGAACGGGGTCTGGGGTCCATCACTGGCACAAACGGAAACCGACACTGATAACTAATTTGCAATTAGCGAAGCAGATAGCTTGGGTTTTCTCTGAAAGTTTGTTTGCTCTGTATGCAGAGGGCCCAGAAATTGGATACCGATTAAGATTAATCTATGCTCATATTCAGGGTCTTTGAGGAATAATCACTTCTGACGCTCTGATATTTTCAGGGCAATCTTCCCAACTCATCAATACAACGGCAGATTATATCGCTATCAAAGCAAACTTTATGATATGTTTTCTGCCCTTCCCACAATGCAATTTTGATTTCTGTAGATATCATAGTAATATAATAAACAAAAGTTACCTCATCCCATCCCCAGACAACAGCCATGTATAAATCATCACCAGCCCCAAATCACCCCTGGTAATACAACAGTTGCTCGGCAACGGAATTAAACTAACTGTAGATCTACAATAAATATGACAATTTGGTTTAGCGGAAATTTAAGACGGAATATTTTAATGCCTACAAGGCTGAAAATAGCAATATATAAATCCTTTTGTTGTTATTGATTGTAATCAATTTCACTCTATTTCGTATGTTTCTTAACACACCTTCAAACATCGTTTAAATGTATAATTTACATCGGAATCTTAGACTATAGATTTACCGATTTAATGTTTATTTACACACAAACCAATCATTTATCAGATGGTGTCACCGAATGATCGTCATCTAATTGCTTTAGGACTGACCCTGTAAGTGATTTCTGGTTTCAGATGCTGAAGATGATTTTTCAGTTTGGTTTCTTATACTGCTAATTATTATGTTTACAGTTATAACTTTCAATCTTGACTAAAATGAACTCAGAAACAATAAATTTAGCCTATGAATTAGTAATAGAAATTTGGTACATCCAAAGTGGAGGCAAAAACAGCTGACTGGCTGTAACTCCAGGGTATATAATATAGATATGAAATATTATTATAAAATATCTTTTTTGAAAGACATCCTTTTTTTGTGAATGAAGTCTTCATTTCAAATGTATCATTGTATGTGATGTATGACAATAGTTGTATGTGATGTCTGACAACAGTTGTATGTGATGTCTGATAACAGTTATATGTGATGTCTGACAACATTGTATGTGATGTCTGGCAACAGTTGTATGTGATGTCTGGCAACAGTTGTATGTGATGTCTGACAACAGTTGTATGTGATGTCTGACAACAGATGTATGTGATGTCTGGCAACAGTTGTATGTGATGTCTGACAACAGTTGTATGTGGTGTTAAACAACAGTTGTATGTGATGACTGACAAGAGTTGTATATGATGTTTTGACAACATTTGTATGTGATGTCTGACAAGTTAAATGTAATGTCTTACAACAGTTGTATGCAATGTCTGACAAGTTGTATGTGATGTCTGACAACAGTTGTATGTGGTGTTAGACAACAGTTGTATGTGATGTCTGGCAACAGTTGTATGTGATGTGACAACAGTTGTATGTGATGTTTGACAACAGTTGTATGTGATGTCTGATGACAGTTGTATGTGGTGTTAAACAACAGTTATATGTGATGTGACAACAGTTGTATGTGATGTGACAACAGTTGTATGTGATGCCTGACAACAGTTGTATGTGGTGTTAAACAACAGTTGTATGTGATGTGACAACAGTTGTATGTGATGTCTGACAACAGTTGTATGTGATGTCTGACAACAGTTGTATGTGGTGTCTGACAACAGTTATATGTGATGTCTGACAACATTGTATGTGATGTCTGGCAACGGTTGTATGTGATGTATGACAACAGTTGTAATGTGACAACAGTTGTATAAAACTACTGTTGTATGTGATGTGACAACAGTTGTATAGGACTACTGTTGTATGTGATGTGACAACAGTTGTATAGGACTACTGTTGTATGTGATGTATGACAGCAGTTGTGATGTGACAACAGTTGTATAGAACTACTATTGTACATGATCTCTGTGCAGTATTTGCAGTATGACTTGTACACATGACTCTTGCTCACTGGGTTGATATACATAGATAATGAAGGTGGACTCTAGGGGAGACTTGCACTAAGGCAAGTCTGTGTTAAGTGTCTCTGAGCATCAAGACTAAATGTTGAGGAGAAAACCCAAGGGCTTGGTTCATTTGTATAGAGAAATAATGGATAAGAGAGTGGATAATTGTACGTGATGTTAGTTTCCAATTTAATTTCCTTCCAGAGAAACATGATAAATAAATCCCCACACACTGTTGCTGCCTCACCCCTACAGCTTACAGAATCAAAGGTTAGCTCTACTCTTGTCATCACAACTATACATATTACGTATTGATACCTCCAAATCCCGTGCATAATTCATGTCTTTTCAAAAACTGGTAAATAACTAAATTAATATAATCATGACCAATAAACGCCGTGCGGTCATCCCTTCAGGGTGTCGACGTACTAAGTGATGTCGTTTGCCTAGATTTGTAGTATGTAAGACAATAGAGTACGTCTCTTCAAACCAATGGAAAGGTTAAATCACAAGCATCCTCCATCTTGATTTATAAACATGCACCATTCAGCTTGAGTACACTTAACAAATGTTCTTTACCTTGAGTTCATTTACAGGTGTCCTTCACCTTGCATTAATGCATAGTTCAAAACAAAGGAAGGGAGAAATTTCTGCAAAATTTGTAAAACAGATAGAATGATATGACAACGTGTGTGAAGGTAAATGCTTGTTTTGGTAACAGTGACCTTGACCTTTGACAGGTCATGCCAATACTGTTCTCATGTGACCTTGGTATAATCAGGTCATGCATATCTTTGTAATTTCATTATCAACAATGCTGACTTAAGTTTTGATCTTTTCAATAGATATTATTACTGTACCATTAACTGCCATGTTCTGTGAGGACACATTGTCTTTGGTTCAAATTATTTTGATGTAATTTCCATGAATTTTTCGAAATTTTCATTTGTAAATGATTTTTAAGATTTAAAGAAAAATTCACTTTTATGATGATTGCTGAGGAACTCTGCCAGCATCCCTGATCAACACACCTGGCAGGTTAACAACAGGTAAACAGATATCAAATATTTATTTCCCTGTCAGTAAAAAAAAATATATCAAACATCTTAACACCATATATTATCTAGCAGAAGGTACAATAGAACTTAAAAATTATTTGCTAATATACTCAATTTTAAAAATCTCAATCAAAATTTATATATTCAAAAATGAACCTGCCTTTGTCCAAAGTGAAAAACGAATTATGAACACCTGTAAAGTAGCTATTATCATAATATGTTGCGATAAGACTTGATGTGATGATATCACAGAAAGAGTCTAGTGTCAAACTAATGTGTCAGATATCTGTGTCTTCCTTAATTATGTGTTGTATAAGAATTGAAGTGTATGGAGTGACAGAAACACAAGTATTCTGCTGACACCTCATTCATAAAAATTCACTTTTAATGTAGTATCAATTTTAATTGTGCAATTTCAAGAGACAAACTTAGCATGCTTGAAGAGATTTTTCATTTTTATTTGTTTCTTTTTCAAAATTTACATCTGTTGTATTTTTCTATAAAGAATAACTGATTTATTCTTCACGCCTTCTGACACCTACAATTTAGCCTTCTTGAGAAACTTCCATGAAAAACGCATTAAAGCAAAATTTCTTTGAGGTAAATCTATATATGCAAAAGACATATTGATAAATAATCCAAACTATAATGGAGGGAGAAAAAAACACACAAAAAGTGTTTTGCGTTTAAAGATAAAAACCAGAGAGATACTTATGGTGACAGTGTAAAGTGTTCAAAATTTCAGGCTTGAGATTCTGTGAATTCTCAAAAAAGCAAAAATTAAAAAAAGAAAGAAAGAAAAAAAAAAAAAATACAAGCACACACACAAAGAGAATTGATTAGAAGTTCATATTTAGTTTTTGCAATTTCTACATTAATGAAACTTACTTGAGTTTAAGAGTTGTGTCTAATATCATAGTGAAATTTATCTAAATCTATGAAGGACATGGCACTTTAATATTACTAAAGCTGTCATGAAACGGTCTACAGATGTGACTTACCTAACTTCTTGGCCATGTCTTCAATAGTGTTCAGAGCTGAAGGAATCCTACTCTCATGTGTAACCATCACTTCTATTTCCCCAACTTGGAAACCAAAATCGGTGATATCAAGGTCGACTGTACATTCAGGAAGACTGTAGCTCTGACGATGAGTCGTAAAAGTCGCAAATACTTCCAGGCCAATGATTTTTACCAGATCTGTCGCGCTGAGATCCTCGGAAAGTCCATCCACATTAAAATGCTGAACTAGATATTTAACAATTTCGGTTTCTTTGGTCATTTCCTCATACTGTGTTGCTAATTTACAGGACACATTTCGGCTCACCTTAAGTTCCCAGGCCTGGTTTCTCTGTCTCAGCCAACAGTTTTGTAAGGTCAGGGAATATTTAGAATCATCGTAATATTTATCTGTAAATGTCGTCTCAACATTCAACGATGCTCCCAATTCTTTAAGTTTATCCACACTTTCGCCAGTGACTACAAATTTTCTTTCTATCTCGATCATCTTTACTGGTGCTGGTTTTGATGGTGTAGACACAACAGAGGTTTGTTCTGTCATCTGAGGCACAGTAGTGTTTGATACAAATTCCTCCCTTATTTCTTGACCCAGTTCCTGATGTGAAGGCGATTTTCTCCCCTGAAACTCCATACCATTGTTGCCATCAGTTGTGGACACTGAATTTGAAATAGCTATCTTGGAATGTGTTGTCTCACAAGATGTGGCATTAAAATTTTCCTCAACTGACAAGGATTTGTGTTGCTCAGGGAATCTGCTGTCTGTGATGTCCTCCATTGATGCCACTGCAGGGAAGACTTCCACCTCAGGCAGTTCGTCAGCTGCTGAAGAAAACTTGGAATCAGTCTGCCTCCAAAGCTTGGCTGCCATGGAGTCAGACCTCCAACTGTCAGAATGCTCAAAGGCAACAGAGTCTTCAACCGTTTCCTCGCTGCTGGTGTCGGCTACCACCGCTGCCTCCTTCTCATCCGCAAAGAGATTTCTTTCTTGGAATAACATCACAGAGGTTGTACTTCGGATTTCATAAGCTCTCTTCTTGGAGTCACATTTTTCTTCTTCATCTTCATCCTTAAAATTCAGAGGGTTTGACAGCACACTGACATAAGGAGAATTTAATGGACTATTTATCTCCATGGAGATAGAATTTGAAAATGTCCTGTCTTGACTAACTGTTTCAGCAGCTTTGTCCGTCTGCTTTTCTGAGTGAGAACCAGGCAAATTTTCTGTCCCTTGCTGTGACATATTGGCCTCTTTCCTGTCAATATATCGCATGTCAAACTGTAACTGTCCTGAAGTTTCCTTCACTGAATCTGGTTCAAGTTCTCGCAGCAATGCAGCTTCTTGCTCCAAGGTAAGACTCCCAGGGAAAGAATTGCCAAAATAAGTGTTATCAGACAAACTCAACCCGTTATTATTACTTGCATCTTCTTGGCTGTCACTTAATCTTTGACTGAGACTCTGATTCTCAGATTCTGATGACCATTGACCTTGGAAAGATTCTGCTGAAGTTTGACCTTGAGATCCTATTGGAAAATACAGATGGCCAGTTGGGCTAACTACTTCTCTTAAGGGACTCTGAATTTTTCTTTCTTTTCTGTCAATGAATGTCAAGTCCATACTTCTTTCTTTTGAATTCATTCTGGTAACTTTCTTAAGTGAAAACTGCTTTTATAGCTCCTGATGGCTTTAGGGTTCTAAAGATGAAGATTGAATCAAATTGGCAGGTCCAGCAACTGTAAGTACAGAACATCAATCTTTCAATGAATTAAAAACAACATTTTTGTGGTAAATTCATCTAAGACTTATTGTATAACAATTATGAACTATTCTGATACATTTTTCTATCCACATACATCAAACAAAGCCTGACAGAAATGTCTTATCTGAATGGAAAACAAAGAAAAAACCAATTAGATCTATTGAAATAAGAAAAATCTACTGTTTAACTTTATTAGCCACAGGAACAAGATATGTGTACATCCATAAACCTTACCAAAGTTTAAATTTATAATAATAATAATTATATTACATTTTGTATGTTGATGTTGACATGTTTTTATTAGGAATCTGAAAATATCGTGGTTTGATTCCAAAAGAATCTGACATTGTTTAATCACATTGAAGTATTTTGTCCAGGATAACCATCATCCAATAAGATTGAAGTATTACGTATAAGGAATCATCATCCAATTAGATTGAAGTATTCTGTGTTGTGAAATTATATATATCCTCCAATCAGATTGTAGTATTATGTATAGGGGAATCATCATCCAATCAGATTGTAGCATTATGTGTTGTGGAACTATATATATCTTCAAATCAGATTTTAGTTTTGTGTAATGATGTTATATATCATCCAATCAGATTGTAGTATTATGTATAAAAGAATCGTCACCCAATCAGGTTGCAGTATATGTGACGCTGACTCTAAAACTTATATTTAT
This sequence comes from Ylistrum balloti, assembly GCF_031769215.1. Classification (NCBI taxonomy): domain Eukaryota; kingdom Metazoa; phylum Mollusca; class Bivalvia; order Pectinida; family Pectinidae; genus Ylistrum; species Ylistrum balloti. The sequence continues at coordinate 1,026,079 of NW_026782507.1, forward strand.
ATATAACCACAGCCCTTTTATATTTAACAAATTAAGGTAACCATGTTTGACCTATCAAAATTGAACATCAAAATGTGCATGGTGTAGTCCTCTCATAACATAACATGCCTGTCCAAATATTGAAGTTGGTACAACAAGTAAACGGTTACACAGAACAGAATGGTGAAGCTGAGAGGTTAGGGCGATAAACAAAATAAGTCTATTTCTTAATACTTTTGTACTACTGAAAGGTAATAATAGATTTAACGGAGTATAGATTGAAAAGAAACAGCAAGGGAATTGGGGAGAAATGCCAGAGCATGGAATACCTCACTCAATCTAATAGGACTATATCCTTAAGTTTAATCCCCGCCTGGTCAGATCTCTTCACCACAAATTTCCTCCTCAAACACCTTTTTTCTCATTTGACTGTTTGAAACCTAGTGACAATCCATTTGTCTTAAGACAGGATATTTTAATGAAGCCACGGCCCACCCTTGAAAACACATTACAAGCTCAAACACACCTTTAGCCCTCTTATTGACCATGTGTTTTTTTGGTTGTCTGCAGACATATAGGCATCAATGTATTTTGTCTTTTATATTTCATCAATTCATCTAAGTATGTGACAGACAAGACAATTTGTTGAAAAGTTTAAAGGTCAAAAAACTGTTCTAGACAGGTTTCAATGAGGGAGACTGATTCATTTAAACCATTAAATCATTTTTTATTGAATTGATAGCTCAAACTTGTTGCCAGCTTTATCTTGCACTCTTAATGAGCACCCACTTGCTGACACCAACCTGCTGAGCAAATCACATATTTTTAAGTAATCCCCCCTCCCCTTTAAAAAAAAAAAGATGAAATCAACATATAACGCTGTCTGGAAGCGATCATATTGAACAGACGTGGAAGAATTATTTTGGTGTAAAAAAGTGTCTCCGACTGAAAACACTTTTTTGTCTTCATGTGCTATAACAACTTAGATGTTTGGGTGACATGATGTGCCAGAAAAATTCCAGGCATGAGCACTAAGAAATATCGGTAAAATTAGCATGTGAAGCGCGACTAATTCAATTGGTATAATCATCAACCTCGAAGTAGACTAGATTAATAATCACTTTCTTCCTAAGGGAATAGAATCCAATTTCATAAATTTTGAAATTCTTTAATTTAATTGTTCCCCCTATGTCTCCTATATGGAAAATAATGCAAAAAAAAAAAAAAAAAATAAAAATACCCAGTGTGTCTGTTGGTATCAAATTTTCACATGGAGATAGAAAAGTGACAGTTCAGATTAAAGGAAAATTAAATGAAACCTTGTTTTTAAGGTAACCTTACATTACCATGACGACAGACAGTGTGCGTTTTAATATGATGGCATAAAAGATGTCCTTTAAAACCATTAAGCCACAGCCGTCTACCATCTTGTTAGTCTGACATACATTTTGTACTCCATGTAATGTAGCCTCTCTTTCAGTTCTATGCGCCATTTAATTGACGTCGTTGTGACGGGAGAATTTTTGTAATATCGTTGGATTAAATTGAAGACAATTTTTTTTTCTCATTCTCCACCTAGCTGTCGCTTCAGTAAGGCTTAGATAGATTAGTATGTAAGTAAACTCCGCCCTCAAACGATGTTAAGAATTGGAATTCATCCAAAGTTTTGCTGAAAGGTTTTTTTATCAGTAAGTTACACCTTTTGTTGTAATTTTCCCCAAACTGAAATTAAGCTTGCTCGTGGAACATATATACTTGATCAATACGAAGGTTTCTTGAGAGCCTGGAGAGTCAGATCAATAGGTTCCCTTTTTTGTCTACATTATAATGGTTGTCAAGTAAAAACCACGTGCATGTATAATTGTACCTACACGTCAGACTTCCTAAATAAAAAATGGCTTTTCAAAAAATCAATAAATGATATGGACATGTCTGCTTCCAGGAATTTTAAGGGTTTTTTTTTCAGAATTGAAACAAATGTCTAGTCTCAGTTAAGTGTAATCTTAAACCGTTTTAAAAATTGAACGGCAAATGTAACTGGACATTGGTTCAAAAAACATTAACTGGACCCTAAAGCTCATGACTTACCCCTCTTGTAGTACGCTCTGTGCATGTGTAACTGACACCAATGTGACACTGGCCATTTGTTTCAATCAATCAACATTATTGATAATGTCAGTGTATTTGTTTTTTGGAGAATGATGCTTTTGTTTACATCATAATGGCCATTAAAATTGTGGCCAACATGACAAGGCTCCAAAAAGTTTTAAAAATCAATAAATATCATTGATATGTCTGTATATTGGTGCTGGTTTTTGCTGTCTGTTTGAGTCGTTTATGGTGCTATAAGCCCATCTTAAGCAGATTCTACGTGGCTACAGCATCTGTGATTGATTATCAAGAACATTGGCCACAGTTCAATCTTCCAACACAAACTCCTTATATTACATACTGATCCACTTATCAAAACATGTAGAACAACTTTCATTTATAATGATAAGATGTAAGATATTTCAAGTTAAATCCATATTTTTGATGAGGAATAAATGACAATAATTAGAATTTCTTTTGAAAAGCTTACTACCCAACACATTAAGACTCAATTCAAAATCACTTTTTTTCAGCCAGTAAAAAGACATTCCAAAACTAAAATATCGCAGAATGGATTAAAAAGTTTTGAAAATGCTTGTGAAAAGCACGTGAGATGAGAATTGAAAAAAAAAAAAATGTATTTGTTTAACATAGAATCTTCAGCAGAATTTACCATTACGGAGTGACAACACTTCTTTTCACACTCCTGGAATGTATTTCCATTGTTAAAATCACCTGTATCATTGTCCACTCGAGACCGAAGTCAAGATCTGATAGCGTTACTGAAGTGTTTTGCAGAATAAAACTATAGGAAGTGTCTCTTTGACATTTATGCTTCAGCCTGTTGAGGTAAAATAGCCGACAAATTTCTATAAATAGTAACTGTGACCTACAACACTGAGGGCTGCAGATCTTACAATACTGGAGTTACCATCATCTCACCACAGGGACTTATTGTTAGCTTAAACAGTCACCCAAGTCCTCATATCAACATGTAAACTGCTATATTCTACAACATTTGATGAAGTTAATGATTTCTTATCTTAATAAAACAAATCTATATTCTAATATTCTTACATAAATTATACTAATTCTGCAAGGTTTTACGAAATTTATGATTTTGATAAAGCATCTTGGGTCCTTTCGAGTCATGGAAAGTTTGATCAATCTACACATCTGAATCTGGAGAAGAAGAATTTTGAAATTTTGAGCAAATTTCACCCTTTGAGCCTCCCTTCAGACAGAAGGGTTGGATCTACATACTATCCTACTGCTATTTTATGACAATAATTCTAACCTAAAAACAAGATATATCCAAAAATGTTATTTTCAATAAAGCTACAATTTTGTAAAGTAAAATTCATATCATCCTTAGCGGGAAATTGGGAACCCAGGGATTATAAAATTTACAATTTTGATAAAGTTTCTCAGTCTGGAGATGATCAACAGCCTTTTTAAATATAAGCAAATGTTCACCGCCTTTTGACCCCACCCTTTCAACACACTAATGGGTTGGAAAAAACAAAAATTACAACTTTGCTTGTCATTGCCCATGGAACATTTCTGTAAAATGTTTTCAATAGGAAGACAGAATTGTGAAAAAGATACCAGATGATGACACACGAAGATGATCAGAAAGGGTCACTGAACTTCAATCAGCTGATTAAAAAGTCTTTCCAAAAATAAACATTAAAATTCATGGTACTCAAAATGACAAGCACAATAACTGAAATTCCATTATGAGTAATCAAATAGAACATATAAGCTTCATTTGATGTCATTAACATCACTTGACATTGTTAAAGTGACATGTCACTTTGCAGCAAAATATTATGAAAAGTGTCGATGAAATTGTAAAATTTGGAAGCGGAGAAATATTGTTGGTTCACACTTATTCTACAAGAATGTATAAGTTAGGTCAAAAATAAATTCTAGTAAAGCAAGGACAAAAGCCTTCTTTAATATGTGCTTCTATTTATAGGAACAAGGATGTGTGATTTTATTTATAGTAGCAAAAGGGATTTTTTACTGGTGAACCTATTTGTAGTAACAGTAGGAGTTTTCTGTGATAACCTGTTACTACCGGGATTATAACACATCAACAGTTACTACAGGGATTATAACACATCATCAGTTACTACAGGGATTATAACACATCATCAGTTACTACAGGGATTATAACACATCAGTTACTACAGGGATTATAACACATCAGTTACTACAGGGATTATAACACATCATCAGTAACTACAGGGATTATAACACATCAGTTACTACAGGGATTATAACACATCAGTTACTACAGGGATTATAACACATCATCAGTTACTACAGGGATTATAACACACATCAGTTACTACAGGGATTATACACATCATCAGGGATTATAACACATCATCACTACAGGGATTATAACACATCATCAGTTACTACAGGGATTATAACACATCATCAGTTACTACAGTGATTATAACACATCATCAGTTACTACAGGGATTATAACACATCATCAGTTACTACAGGGATTATAACACATCATCAGTTACTACAGGGATTATAACACATCATCAGTTACTACAGGGATTATAACACATCATCAGTTACTACAGGGATTATAACACATCATCAGTTACTACAGGGATTATAACACATCATCAGTTACTACAGGGATTATAACACATCAGTTACTACAGGGATTATAACACATCATCAGTTACTACAGGGATTATAACACATCAGTTACTACAGGGATTATAACACATCAGTTACTACAGGGATTATAACACATCATCAGTTACTACAGGGATTATAACACATCATCAGTTACTACAGGGATTATAACACATCATCAGTTACTACAGGGATTATAACACATCATCAGTTACTACAGGGATTATAACACATCATCAGTTACTACAGGGATTATAACACATCATCAGTTACTACAGGGATTATAACACATCATCAGTTACTACAGGGATTATAACACATCATCAGTTACTACAGGGATTATAACACATCATCAGTTACTACAGGGATTATAACACATCATCAGTTACTACAGGGATTATAACACATCATCAGTTACTACAGGGATTATAACACATCATCAGTTACTACAGGGATTATAACACATCATCAGGGATTATAACACATCATCAGTTACTACAGGGATTATAACACATCATCAGTTACTACAGGGATTATAACACATCATCAGTTACTACAGGGATTATAACACATCAGCAGTTACTACAGGGATTATAACACATCATCAGTTACTACAGGGATTATAACACATCATAACTACATCATCAGTTACTACAGGGATTATAACACATCATCAGTTACTACAGGGATTATAACACATCATCAGTTACTACAGGGATTATAACACATCATCAGTTACTACAGGGATTATAACACATCATCAGTTACTACAGGGATTATAACACATCATCAGTTACTACAGGGATTATAACACATCATCAGTTACTACAGGGATTATAACACATCATCAGTACTACAGGGATTATAACACATCATCAGATACTACAGGGATTATAACACATCATCAGTTACTACAGGGATTATAACACATCATCAGCTACTACAGGGATTATAACACATCATCAGCAACTACAGGGATTATAACACATCTTCAGTTACTACAGGGATTATAACACATCATCAGTTACTACAGGGATTATAACACATCATCAGCAACTACAGGGATTATAACACATCATCAGTTACAGGGATTAATACTACAGGGATTATAACACACATCAGTTACTACAGGGATTATTCAGTTACTACAGGGATTATAACACATCAGTTACTACAGGGATTATAACACATCATCAGTTACTACAGGGATTATAACACATCATCAGTCTACAGGGATTATAACACATCATCAGTTACTACAGGGATTATAACACATCAGTTACTACAGGGATTATAACACATCATCAGTTACTACAGGGATTATAACACATCATCAGTTACTACAGGGATTATAACACATCAGTTACTACAGGGATTATAATTACTACAGGGATTATAACACATCATCAGTTACTACAGGGATTATAACACACATCAGTTATCAGTTACTACAGGGATTATAACACATCAGCAGTTACTACAGGGATTATAACACATCATCAGTTACTACAGGGATTATAACACATCATCAGTTACTACAGGGATTATAACACATCAGTTACTACAGGGATTATAACACATCATCAGTTACTACAGGGATTATAACACATCATCAGTTACTACAGGGATTATAACACAACATCAGTAACTACAGGGATTATAACACATCATCAGTTACTACAGGGATTATAACACATCATCAGTTACTACAGGGATTATAACACATCATCAGTTACTACAGGGATTATAACACATCATCAGTCTACAGGGATTATAACAGATCAGTGACTACAGGGATTATAACACATCATCAGTTACTACAGGGATTATAACACATCATCAGTTACTACAGGGATTATAACACATCATCAGTCTACAGGGATTATAACACACATCAGATTATTATCAGTTACTACAGGGATTATAACACATCATCAGTTACTACAGGGATTATAACACATCAGTTACTACAGGGATTATAACACATCATTTACTACAGGGATTATAACACATCATCAGTTACTACAGGGATTATAACACATCATCAGTTACTACAGGGATTATAACACATCAGTTACTACAGGGATTATAACACATCAGTTACTACAGGGATTATAACACAACAGTTACTACAGGGATTATAACACATCATCAGCTACTACAGGGATTTTAACACATCATCAGTTACTACAGGGATTATAACACATCATCAGTTACTACAGAGATTATAACACATCAGTTACTACAGGGATTATAACACATCAGTTACTACAGGGATTATAACACATCATCAGTTACTACAGGGATTATAACACATCAGTTACTACAGGGATTATAACACATCATCAGTTACTACAGGGATTATAACACATCATCAGCTACTACAGGGATTATAACACATCATCAGTTACTACAGGGATTATAACACATCAGTGACTACAGGGATTATAACACATCATCAGTTACTACAGGGATTATAACACATCATCAGTCTACAGGGATTATAACACATCATCAGTTACTACAGGGATTATAACACATCATCAGTTACTACAGGGATTATAACACATCATCAGTTACTACAGGGATTATAACACATCATCAGTTACTACAGGGATTATACACATCATCATCAGTTACTACAGGGATTATAACACATCATCAGTTACTACAGGGATTATAACACATCAGTTACTACAGGGATATAACATATAACACATCAGTTACTACAGGGATTATAACACATCAGTTACTACAGGGATTATAACACATCATCAGTTACTACAGGGATTATAACACATCATCAGTTACTACAGGGATTATAACACATCAGTTACTACAGGGATTATAACACATCAGTTACTACAGGGATTATAACACATCATCAGTTACTACAGGGATTATAACACATCATCAGTTACTACAGGGATTATAACACATCATCAGTTACTACAGGGATTATAACACATCATCAGTTACTACAGGGATTATAACACATCAGCAGTTACTACAGGGATTATAACACATCATCAGTTACTACAGGGATTATAACACATCATCAGTTACTACAGGGATTATAACACATCATCAGTTACTACAGGGATTATAACACATCATCAGTTACTACAGGGATTATAACACAACATCAGTTACTACAGGGATTATAACACATCAGTTACTACAGGGATTATAACACAACATCAGTTACTACAGGGATTATAACACATCAGTTACTACAGGGATTATAACACATCAGATACTACAGGGATTATAACACATCATCAGTTACTACAGGGATTATAACACATCAGTTACTACAGGGATTATAACACATCATCAGTTACTACAGGGATTATAACACATCATCAGTTACTACAGGGATTATAACACATCAGTTACTACAGGGTTTATAACACATCATCAGTTATTACAGTGTTATAATCCCTGTAGTAAGTGATGGTTTTAATGTTTTTATCTTTGGGATTAAACTGGTGTCCAATATATAGAAATGTGTTTACAGTAAGGCATATGTCCCTCCTTTAAGTGACAGACATATCATGTTCTATATCAGGTTTTGAAGGTATTTTTACAAACGATACCAAGTGATAATGAAAGTGTTGCATGTTTTGTCATCATAAAAACAAAAACCTTATTTGAGATTTTTTTTTCTAAAAAAATCTTTCCAAATATATTCCATATCTACATCCTGTGTCTGAAGTTTGTAGAACAGTTTTTAAACAACATTACGTCTAAATGAATTAGATTTTATATCCACTTTTCATTATGTGGGTTGTGGCGGTCGACGTGGCCCCCGTTTCAGCAACACCTGCCGGGTCTCTGTAGACGTCACAATGCTGTCCTCACACACAACCAACTTATACAGCTAAATAGAATTTGCTGACACTATGTAAGTAAACATGGGTGTCTTCTTCAAATATTCATTTTATTGAGGTCACAGCAGTTCCAAACAGAAACCTGCTGTTCATAGGAAAAAAAATGGCGTTGTGTACAACACACTATATTTTTTAGTTTGCATCAAAGGATTATAATTGTCTTATTAACTAGTCCACCATATTACAGTCGAGTTCAGCCTTTTTTTTTTTTTTTTTTTTTTTTTTTTTTTTTTTTTTTTTTTTACCTTGAAGTTCCTCTAAGTATGATAAATATTACTGACAAAAAGAACAATTGATTTATTCAACAATGAATACAGGCTATGCAAATAAAAATTTCTTGAAAACATTTCTGTGTATCTGCTATCAACAAATTATACACTCACTGAAATCTTTTTGTTTTTTCCTCCATAAACCTTATGATGTATTCCAACAATTGATCAAAATTTATATATTACATAAGCCATTTTCTCTGCGTCATATACATTGCAGATGTATAGGGAATGACTTTTCTTATAAATATATATATATACATGTACTTATATGTGAAAAGACTTAAAGGCAGTGACGGGTGCGTATTGCATGTACAGACAGTATAAATATCATTGGAAACCTTCTAGGCACATCATACAGTAAAGCTCATCTCACGTTCATTAAAAGTACTTTAGCGCAGCGACATGTACTGTTTTTTTTATATTTTTTTATCGATAATTGTTAATTATTAGAGGATGGAAAAAAGATGGAAGATGCTGGAAGAAATTTACAGATCGTATTTGTGTTATTTCTAATGGAAAAATCTACGTAGTATGTCTATCTGTTTTTTTTAATGGATATGTACATGGTCATTACAGCTAGGATAAGAAATATGACCAAACTTGATGTGATATGACACGAAACTGAATCAGCTGCGACCTTCAGTAGGATCTGCTCACGACCTCTTAAAACATACAGCTGGGTAGAGATGATTATAGACTTAACACTTATCAGTCATGCAACACCCTTACATGGAAAAATAATTACTCCCAAGTTTTTGTTTTTTTTTACGAGTCTAAATTCATGGTTGCCATGTCAACATCCCATAGTCATGGAAACAGTAAACCTCTGAAAAAGCACTGGTTAGCATGGCTGTTCCTACAGGTACGTCAACCAGTGATAAAGTTTGGTCTCCTCACAAGACACTGATGCTTCATAACCTGTGTTACATGTAGCCAATAAAAACTTAGGATTAACCTAATTACCATGGTGACGAGTACTGGGCTTGTGTTAAATAAGTAACATGGGGGCATCGTAATTTCCTCAGTAATGGCCGACTTGTCACTTACTCCCATGGCCCGGTGATGTCAGACCTTCTTGCCAATTAGCAGACACAGACATACTTCCAACAAAGAGGATTAGAATTGGGAGATAGAAAGATTGCAGTGTTAAGCCTAATATACAACACATGCCATCTCCACCGAGAGACACTCAAAGGTCATATTCACAGTAACATAAAAAAAATCCATCATTTTACTCCAAAAATAAAATGAAAAATCTGCCTATGAATTATTTAAAGTCCTGAGAGAAGTTTATTTGAAAGTAAGATATGTTGTGTTTAAGTATTTCAGTAATTAATGCTATGGCACTCGTTGTACTTAATGACCTTCTTCACACATGAGAAATGTATTGAAAGTATAAAAAAATTAACCTTACAGCCTTGGACTTCTGACCCGAAAACTTTAATTTCGTTGAAAAATACATGACAATAACGTTTCCTGTAGTTAATGACACGACTGTAAAGATGTCTGCTAATTGGTTGGCTGTGGTGGCCTTCGAACTCTTACATACATACTTTGATGTATTTGTCGTAATTGTTGCCAGTGTGAGCAGACCAGAAAGAGGTGTTCATTGCAATGGCTGGCAAACAAATTGACAAGAATGATGCGTTCTGTCTTGTACACAATGGTCGTTTTTATGTCTTTGTTTTCAGTTCTGATGGTAAAAACAAAATTCATCACAGCCAGGTATATATAATAACTATTAATCTGACACCATTTACATACCACTTATGATACATACGCATGTATTCCCATCATAAATCGAAATAAAGTATTCCTTACAAGCCTTGTACCATAGGCAGTATTTCAACATCGAAAGCCATTTCCTGTTTTTATGTTTGTGCATATTACCTCGTATCCATGGAAAAAGGTCGGCCATAGAATTATGAGTTGTCTGGTATTCTACAAAAATACCCCAAGATGTGACAATTTATAATTACAAAAATGGCCTTTACATATATCCTCCAGATGTTGGCTGCTAGTTGCTCCTATAGGGGCTAGAAAATGAGTAAAATTTTCAAGGGGTATAACTCTGGTAAAAAGGGCTGATATATTTTTACCCACACATCCACCTAATATTTTCAAGTTTATTAGACATTGTCATGCATATGTGACCTTTGACCTTAAAGTGTTTTGGTCAAAAATTTTCATTATGCCATATTTCAGTTGATGCATCAATATACTTAATCCTGTTTCTCTTGACAAATGGACGACCGTGAAAGCTGGTACCGTCCCCTTTAGCTTAGCCTGGTGAATATGCATATACTGAACTTGAAACGAGGTCACATGACGTGTGAGATCAAAGTATATCTTCTGCCATAGTAACAAATTATTTACTTTTTTTAAAGTCATTTCAACACAGGTCATCCCTATATTTATTTACAATCATTCAAGATTGTTTTAAAATGGAAAGTGAAAGTAAAGTTAAATGTTCATGTGGTTGTTGTAACCAAATCAACAGTTTCTAAAAAGTTCCAGATGACAAGTCATCTTCTTCATTGGGAAATCAGATTCCGAGTTGTGTCAAAATACATGTTAATACATATGCAATACTTATCATATTCCAAGAACATGGGCGGTTAGATATTTCTCAGTAAAACACAAATGAATCGTCCATGATATTGGATTTCATTGAAAAACAACTTTCCCTAGAGGAATCTCAATGTATATACAATTATATATGAAAATACAATATAATTAGACACTAAAACAATGCTATGTTTTATAGTAAATACTATAGAGACATTCGAAAAATAAACCAAAATATCAAACAGATGTTTTTATCATCATATATTTAGGTTAAATTTGTTGAATGATTAAACTCAGTAGTCCAGAATGTTTACGTTTTGGATGATTTTAGTAAGGAATATAAATGTGTTTGAATTGCCATGGGTTCAAATGTTTATATAAACATGTGATAATTTTGTAAATATTGAGTATGGGAAGTATGTAAATTTATTAAGACCAGTTTATAAAATCCATTGAAAATCTTTGAAAATTAATCTTTACTGTGATGTCACAGAAGTGGAAGATTTCTGTAAATAGTAGCATGACCATGACCTTGAGTAACATGTGCTCTTCCATATGACCTTGACCTTTGCATATACTTTGATCAAAATCACTGAAGAGTTGTTACAGTATGTTACCTGATATTGTTGATGATTTTTTTGCTTTTAAGTAAAATATACGAATGTCCCTCCCTCTTATGCATATCATTAATAGATGAATTTTTAGTTGTCAAATGTGACCTTTGACCCTTTGACTTTCAAAGACGACCACTTAAATATGCTAAGATGTAGAACTTGGTGCTATGATACTTCAGGGAACTAAATCTGTTGATAGATTCTCAATATATCACATTGATCATAAATGGAACATGATGCTACAACAGGAAGGGTCAGAAGGACATGAGGGTAGTATATGACTTCTGCATAAAATGACCACGGCATTCATATTTCTAACTTTGATGTTGACCTTGGAATTTGAAACAGGTACACTTTTATGGCATCTCATACATGACCTTTACTTAAAGTTTCATCAAAATCCCTTCTTAAAGTCACTAGCATAAAATCACTGAAAGCATAGATGACTTTCCAAAAATATATGTTAACAGTGACCTTGGAAATCTAAAATATTAACTTATCGTAGTTATTGTAGCAGATGATTGATAACATGATGAAAGTCATCCATTAAAGAAGATCACATTTACTTCGGAAACAAATAAAATATGCGTGTTGGTCATTTCCAGCCAGACACTTAGCCGTACGATTGTAGAGAACCAACAAGGTATCATATGGCTACCTTAATTGGCCAATAGATATTGTATGAGGTTAGGTAACTAATGAGAAATAAACCTAATTACATCTACAGGCCACACCTGGGTAGACACATTACATGTAGGCTAATTATATAATATCTCAACACAAACTCTATATATATATATCAAACGAAAAGGTCAAGGTTCAAGGTCAAAGCAATCGTAGTTATACAGGTAGTGTTACACCATCTTCTATTATTTTTTCTCAAAAAAAAAAAAAATATATATATATATGTAGAACGGAATACATATATTTATTGGTAAACATTCAAGATGGTATTCTGGATGGAACTTTCCATATTAAATGGTTTCTGTAGTTGATAGAAAACCTACAGAGCAGGTGATCATATATTTGTCTTTCTCCTCAGGTATATATGTATCAAAACTGAGATGAAGGTGGGAGTCACAGTATTTATAAAACTCCTATTCTATGGAGGTGACAGAAAGTCGAAGAAGACCATCAAAAGCTACGAGAGGATGACAAACACCGACTCTGAATGCAGTGACATGAAGACATGGTGCTGAAAAGACACTAAAATAAGAAGAAACCATTAAAACAGAAATGAAACTAGAGGAAGCAGGCAACAAACTGCTGTAGTATTTGAAGGTAATAGTCCTTAATCAAAGTAGACTACAAAATACTGTTGTTCAAGACCTTGTTATTCCTATGAATAAGTCATTTAAAGATTTCAACAGAAATGATTGCTTTGACCTCGACAATGATTCAAAGTGATTTATTTAAATGTACATGTTGCTCTCTATCTCAAAGACTCCAAGACCAACAACATCATTACTGTTGGCCCTAGAGAACTATATGCTAAGCTGTTTGAAGGTTTGAACTCATTCAAACATTACATGCCCTTCATTCTAGTAAGCCTGTTGACGTTGAGGTTGTATGGAATTTTAGAAAAAATAAGTGAAAAATTTAACATATGTGACCTTATGATACCTAATATAGGGATATTTTTGCAGTGTGCAATTTTTGCGAAAATCCCCAAAATGTACTTTTTGCAATTTCTGCTTGTTTAATTTTTAGCGATTTCGTTGTCTCAGAAATTTGGAAGGCCTCTTTTGAACACTGTAAAGACGAGTACTTTTGAAGGGACATTAGTGTAGATTCTAACATCCATTGAAGCTCTAATTGACCGGTCAAATTAGATAACAGATTTACATACCGACAAGTATTTATCTATTAAAGAAGTGTTCATGATTAGAAAGTGTTCAGGTTTACGTAGGTACGACAGCTCTATAGATGTATTACTTATGTGTAAACACTTACATTTGCGATTCTGATTCCTGTGAATTTGAACGAATCGCTAAGTTCCCAAAAATTAGAGACTTACAAAAAATTCTCAATATAAAGTATTATAAGAATATGATATTTGACACATATTATCTTGATTACTGGGGTAAAGACCTCAAACAATATTTACACTATAATTTGGTACAGAAAAGATCCAGTACTGATAAATCGTAATTGTAGAACCACTAAAATGTTTACATACATATCTATCCAATTAATACTATAAGTAAGCTTTATCAATTCTTCAATAATTTTTATTTTTGATGATGTGTATGATAATACATTTTTTGATGATACATGTTAATGATGATGTGTATGATGATGTGTATGAGAATATATGTTTAATGATATTTTAGCTTAATTTTTATCCTTTGTATTTAGAATAGAAAATTTCTGTAAGACAAAAACAACATCACTTCCATGCATATAAGTATCAATGTGACCTTTAACCTTTTCATCTTGACCATTGATCATGTGTAGAGCTTGATGTTATGACATGGGATGCAGTGTGATAGGATGACATAGGTAACACTCTATGCCCCCACCCCCTTTTCTTTTAAAAAAATATTGGAATCATATTTTTTGAATGTATGAATGAGGAGTTTTGAATTTCGATAGATCTCATTGTATTGTCTAAATGTTATAATTATGGACCTACAAGACTAAGGTTGGCTAAAAATTTGTAAAATAAAATATGTAAGGGAGTTGCTTTGAAAGGTTTTCTGATAAAAAAAATGTCTTGTTTTCAACATTGAATTTATATGTGACAATACAAAGAGGTCATCTACTTGCATTGGTATATTTTTAGTTTTAAAACTCACAAAATTTACTTCTAACAAAGTATTTAAACAAACTCAAGAATTTAAAAAAGAAACAGAGTCTAGGAAATTTTTCCTGTTATACTTACCAGGTATACTTGTTAACAATATATAAAGACAAAATCTTATCCCTATCAAAAGTTGCTCAGTGTTAATAATCTTTCTGTAAGAATTTACCATTAGTGCATATTCAAATTAGTCGATGAAATAACTTTTTATAAATCATCACTTTTTTGGAAATATCATTTTGTTTTTGTTAGTTCTTAAGTAAATATATAAACTGATCTATTTAAAAAAAAAAAAAAATAAAATAAGTCATGAAATTATTTGAATATCCAATACATGTACAGGAATAGATACTATTGTAAATCACAAAAGTCTGACGGTAGTACAGAACTGTTCACTATAAATAAAAGACTGGATATATTGATATATATATATATATATATATATATGATAAAACCAGAAATAGTTCTAATTAGTAAAACATGAAAGCTTTCATATCAAGTCCCCAGACGCTTTACAATTATTTTTCTATATATGTATCGGACATTGAGAATTAAAACTTTCTAACATGTATAAAAAATCATAATTCTGTGTGAAAATGAGACAGGTAACTCATCTCACCTGTAGGAAACACAGGTGAGAAAAATGGATTGCTTCCCTTAGGATGTAGAGTGCACAACACGTTGACTAGCCAGCTTACCTGTTCTCTCATTAACAGAACCATTTTCACAACTGTAATATTAACAGTGAGGAATTCTGCTGTGTAAAGCTGTCTGTCATTTAGATAACACTAAGTGGACAACAAAAACTTGTTAATGTCATCATCGAGATATTTGCAAAATACTGATTCTAGCACGTGATATACTTAAAATACACTCGGATATTTATTAATATATACAATACTTATGTATAAGTATATTTAGTAAAAGGATTCTCATTTCGTTTATGATAATTGTTTCATTAGACAACTATATCAATACAGTGATACGATATACAATTACAGTAAATCATTAATATCTCACTTACACAAAACATGAACTGTATTACCTCAAAATCACATCATATAAATTTTAAAGCATTTCTTGATTTATCACACCAATTAAATAATACCATATATATCTCCCAAATCAAATATAACCTTATATATCACACCAATCAAATAGTAATTATATATCCAGCCAATCAAATATTACCTTATATATCACACCAATTAAATAATACCATATATATACAATCAGTCAAATTGTACCTTATGTATAACACCAATCAAATATTACCTTATATATCACACCAATCAAATAGTAATTATATATCCAGCCAATCAAATGTTACCTTGTATAGCCAACCAATCAAACAGCACCATAAATCGACAACCAATCAAATGGGACCTTGTATTGCCAACAAATCAAATAGTACCTTGTATAGCCAACCAATCAAACAGTACTTTAAATAGCTAACCAATCAAATGGTGCCTTAAACATAACACCAGTCAAATAAAATTTTACATTTCACACCAATCTATTAGTACCTTATATATCCAACCAATCAAATGGTACCTTATATAGCCAACCAATCAAACAGTACCTTGTATAGTCAACCAATCAAATAGTACCTTGTACATCCAACCAATCAAACAGTACCATATATAGCCAACCAATCAAATAGTGCCTTAAATATCACACCAATCAAAAAATACCTGATGTATGGCACCTCTTATCTCTTGAACACATATCTAATACAAACTATCATGTCTATTTTAGAATTGACCATAAAAAGTTGGTACAGAAATCAACTAACTTTTTATCAATATCAATAAATAAGTTTTGATCTTCATAAATGTAGAATTATGAATTACGTACATTTTATAAAAAAAATTCTTGATTTCAATGATTTGTGCACTTGCTAACACCTGCGTCAGTCATCTGACTTGTAACATAAATATGATGTTTTCCGAGAGAGACAGCGGGACAGGAATTGGATCTCCAGCCAGGACCCTGTGGAGTATCTACCTGTGAGAACCGACAATTACCAGACAGTTAAACTTACACCAACTACAAACTAAAACCTTCTACTGCTAATTGCCAAATGTTGAGAGCAGTTGATGACTTCAAGTGTCTGCAGACAAGCAAAGTCATGAGTAAAAACCATGGCCATACAATCATGTGATATAAAAGTTTACACTGGCTCTATCAGGAATATTAAGGACTGTTACGTAAACCCTATCAGGTCGTTACAAAACAGTTATTTTATACTCTTGAAGAGAGGTTCCTGCCAAATTTCTTCACCCAACATGAATATATAATGGTGAAGAAAGCTGGTTGCTGTAATTACTGATAATATAACATGTCTATTTTTAAGATCTTCTCAGACAAGTTATTTACAATAGTTAAGCCTGTAAAGATCTCTGGGGTTAGGTTTCAAAGCTAATAAGTATCCCGTCTCAGGCTAATTACGTGTTTAAATTAGTTACCCACCCCCGGGCGGATGCTAATTACTCACCTACCTCAGCTGGGAACCCTAACACAAAAAGGTGCCAGGCTCCGACAATTACATAGAACGTCTCCTGCTTCTACTATCACGCAAACCCTGTCAAAATAACACTTTCACTTTCTTAGTCATTAAAAAAAATATGTTATAGAGCTTTGGTGTATAAAGATAAATGGAATTTTTAATGAATCTTTTAAAAAAAAAGTTCAGTAAAATATTGTTTTTGGAAAATTTGTAGATTTTTCTTACTTAAAAAAAAGGGGGGATTATACATTTCAACAAATTTGTAGATTTTTCTTACTTAAAAAAAAGGGGGGATTATACATTTCAACAAATTTGTAGATTTTTCTTACTTATAAAAAAATTCTTTTTCGAAAATGGATTATACAAATCATTAAATTTGTTGATTTTTCTTACTTAAAAATCTAATCCGAAATAACTTCAGTACCTAAGATTGAGTCTATAGATAATGCTAAAGATATGAGTGTGAGACTTACTGGTATTGGGATAGATCAGCTGTTTGGAAAGAAAACGAGTATCAAGCTAAGAATAGATATTTAGGGGTGGGAGTGGTGGACACTTTGGTGGTAGATAGAGGGACAGTAGCTGGGGTGAGGGGGACGGAGGACACTTTGGTGGTAGATAGAGGGACAGTAACTGGACTGGGGTGAGGGGGACGGAGGACACTTTGGTGGTAGATAGAGGGACAGTAACTGGGGTGAGGGGTGGGAGTGGTGGACACTTTGGTGGTAGATAGAGGGACAGTTACTGGGGTGAGGGGTGGGATGGAGGATACTTTGGTGGTAGATAGAGGGACAGTAACTGGGGTGAGGGTTGGGAGTGGTGGACACTTTGGTGGTAGATAGAGGGACAGTAACTGGACTGGGGTGAGGGGGACGGAGGACACTTTGGTGGTAGATAGAGGGACAGTACTGGGGGGAGGGGTGGGATGGTGGACACTTTGGTGGTAGATAGAGGGACAGTAACTGGGGTGAGGGTTGGGAGTGGTGGACACTTTGGTGGTAGATAGAGGGACAGTAACTGGGATGAGGGGTGGGAGTGGTGGACACTTTGGTGGTAGATAGAGGGACAGTAGCTGGGGTGAGGGGTGGGATGGTGGACACTTTGATGGTAGATAGAGGGACAGTGACTGGGGTGAGGGGTGGGATGGTGGACACTTTGGTGGTAGATAGAGGGACAGTGACTGGGGTGAAGGGTGGGATGGAGGACACTTTGTTGATAGAGGGACAGTAACTGGGGTGAGGGATGGGAGTAGAGGACTCTTTGGTGATAGACAGGGAGACAGTTATAGGGGTGAAGTGTGGATGTGGTGGATACTTTGGTGATAGAGGGACAGTTACTGGGGTGAGGGGTGGGAATAGAGGACTCTTTACTGGGGTAAGGGGTTCTCTGTGTGTAAGATAACATCCAGCAGATAATCTACACTGAGACAGGTTCTCTCTGTGTAAGATAACTTCCAGCAGATAATCTACTCTGAGACAGGTTCTCTCTGTGTGTAAGATAACATCCAGCAGATAATCTACACTGAGACAGGTTCTCTGTGTGTAAGATAACATCCAGCAGATAATCTACACTGAGACAGGTTCTCTGTGTGTAAGATAACATCCAGCAGATAATCTACACTGAGACAGGTTCTCTCTGTGTGTAAGATAACATCCAGCAGATAATCTACACTGAGACAGGTTCTCTCTGTGTAAGATAACATCCAGCAGATAATCTACACTGAGACAGGTTCTCTCTGTGTGTAAGATAACATCCAGCAGATAATCTACACTGAGACAGGTTCTCTCTGTGTATAAGATAACATCCAGCAGATAATCTACACTGAGACAGGTTCTCTCTGTGTGTAAGATAACATCCAGCAGATAATCTACACTGAGACAGGTTCTCTCTGTGTGTAAGATAACATCCAGCAGATAATCTACACTGAGACAGGTTCTCTCTGTGTGTAAGATAACATCCAGCAGACAATCTACACTGAGACAGGTTCTCTCTGTGTAAGATAACATCCAGCAGACAACCTTCACTGAGACAGGTTCTCTCTGCGTATAAGATAACATCCAGCAGATAATCTACACTGAGACAGGTTCTCTCTGTGTGTAAGATAACATCCAGCAGACAATCTACTCTGAGACAGGTTCTCTGTGTATAAGATAACATCCAGCAGATAATCTACACTGAGACAGGTTCTCTCTGTGTATAAGATAACAGACAGGTTCTCTCTGTGTATAAGATAACATCCAAGAGATAATCTACACTGAGACAGGTTCTCTCTGTGTATAAGATAACATCCAACAGATAATCTACACTGAGACAGGTTCTCTCTGTGTATAAGATAACATCCAGCAGATAATCTACACTGAGACAGGTTCTCTCTGTGTATAAGATAACATCCAGCAGATAATCTACACTGAGACAGGTTCTCTCTGTGTATAAGATAACATCCAGCAGATAATCTACACTGAGACAGGTTCTCTCTGTGTATAAGATAACATCCAAGAGATAATCTACACTGAGACAGGTTCTCTCTGTGTATAAGATAACATCCAGCAGATAATCTACACTGAGACAGGTTCTCTCTGTGTGTAAGATAACATCCAGCAGATAATCTACACTGAGACAGGTTCTCTCTGTGTGTAAGATAACATCCAGCAGATAATCTACACTGAGACAGGTTCTCTCTGTGTATAAGAGGTTCTAACACTGAGACAGGTTCTCTCCAGCAGATAATCTACACTGAGACAGGTTCTCTCTGTGTATAAGATAACATCCAGCAGATAATCTACACTGAGACAGGTTCTCTCTGTGTGTAAGATAACATCCAGCAGATAATCTACACTGAGACAGGTTCTCTCTGTGTGTAAGATAACTTCCAGCAGATAATCTACACTGAGACAGGTTCTCTCTGTGTGTAAGATAACATCCAGCAGATAATCTACACTGAGACAGGTTCTCTCTGTGTATAAGATAACATCCAAGAGATAATCTACACTGAGACAGGTTCTCTCTGTGTATAAGATAACATCCAAGAGATAATCTACACTGAGACAGGTTCTCTCTGTGTATAAGATAACATCCAAGAGATAATCTACACTGAGACAGGTTCTCTCTGTGTATAAGATAACATCCAAGAGATAATCTACACTGAGACAGGTTCTCTCTGTGTGTAAGATAACATCCAAGAGATAATCTACACTGAGACAGGTTCTCTCTGTGTATAAGATAACAGGTTCTCTCAGCAGATAATCTACACTGAGACAGGTTCTCTCTGTGTATAAGATAACATCCAAGAGATAATCTACACTGAGACAGGTTCTCTCTGTGTATAAGATAACATCCAGCAGGCAATCTACAATGAGACAGGTTCTTTCTGTTATTGATGACATTTACAACACAAATTTGAGATCTATTTTCCGAATCTTTAAATTAATGATCCATTCGAAACAGCAGAAAGAAAATATCAACTTTTATAGCTGACAATCTTATCTTTAAACAACAACTCAATTTTCAAAGACATCATTAAGGGTCAAGTATGTTCCCAAATGTATCATTTTATCTATAGATAAGTAAGTAAACTCATCAAACTCCGTTACAGAGAAACAGGAGTACATCTGATCCCAAGCTACATACCATGATACACATGGAATTATGGGTAATTATAGTGCTAGCGGCTGATTTGTTTTTAAGAATATTTGAAATTATTTCTACTTTTTAGACAGCCCCAGCTGTTTCTCCATACCAGTGAGGTACGGTAGAATAATTAGAAAATGTTCAATCAAGTTATGTTTTTAAGCTATGTCATGATATTTTTTCATCCTCAACTGTCGTAATTTCTAGAAGTCTGTGTGAATCACTAATGCGTTTAATTATCTTCATAATCAGATGCCACCTACTTCTTATAAATAGCATCAATATTTTATACGGGCCTCTTAATTATCTGGCATATACATTTTAATGTCCCCAACAGGTGTAGCACTATTTCTATATAATTCTGGGTAGTAGGAGGGGGCATCCCGAAAAACTCATCAGATAACGTGTACTTTACCAGGAGCTTGAACTATGTTAGTAAATTACCCATACAAATGATAACACTCTCCTGCTATCCATAGACGTGAAAATTCAATCAGAAACACTCACAATATAGCCCTGAGATTACATCAGTCTTATAACTTATAATGCTGATATGGTATATATTTTGTAAACATGTTACAAGTGTCATTTTTATCCCTCTCTTACTATCTTTAAAAAAAAAAAAACTATGTTGTGGAACAAATTTTGAAAGACGTCATCATCATCACCATCATCATCAATCTTGATAAACCCTTACCATCAAGCCGTCTGATTGGACAATGACAAGTGTACATGCATTTAAAATCTTTATGTACACACTATAACCATTGTTCCCAGGCTGATAAAATCTCACACAAAAATCTTTTAAGTACTTAATTTAGAAATTTCTTAATTGTAAAAATTTGTGCCTAGCTGAGTTGAAAAGATTTCAGACTCTTTAGGCATAAACATGACCATCCAGAAACTTAAACATAAATGATATACAACTAATTGATGGCACAAATATTTGGAAATTTGAATTACACTGACATTAATTTAAATTCCTAACGCCGAGGACAGATAGTTATGAAGTGCTTAAGTTAAGATAAATTGATATGTACTGGCAGGGTTTTAGTGATAACATACAAGTGTGGTGTTGTATTGAAGAGGGCAATGTCTACTGCAGCCTTTGTAACAAGGTGTACTAGTGAAGATGGCACTGTCTACTGTAGCCTTTGTAACAAGGTGTACCAGTGAAGAGGGCACTGTCTATTGTAGCCTTTGTAACCAGGTGTACTAGTGAAGAGGGTAATGTCTACTGTAGCCTTTGTAACAAGGTGTACTAGTGAAGAGGGCACTGTCTACTGTAGCCTATGTAACTGGGCGTACAATTGAAGATGGCACTGTCTACTGTAGCCTTTGTAAAAAGGTGTTCTAGTGAAGAGGGCACTGTCTACTGAGGCGTTTGTAACCAGGTGTACTAGTGAAGAGGGCACTGTCTACTGTTACCTTTGTAACCAGGTGTTCTAGTGAAGAGGGCATTGTCTACTTTAGGCTTTGTAACCAGGTGTACTAGTGAAGAGGGCACTGTCTACTGTAGCCTTTGTAACAAGGTGTACTAGTGAAGAGGGCACTGTCTACTGTAGCCTTCGTAACCAGGTGTACTAGTGAAGAGGGCACTGTCTACTGTAGCCTTTGTAACCAGGTGTACTAGTGAAGAGGGCACTGTCTACTGTAGGCTTTGTAACCAGGTGTACTAGTGAAGAGGGCATTGTCTACCGTAGGCTTTGTAACCAGGTGTACTAGTGAAGAGGGCACTGTCTACTGTAGCCTTCATAACCAGGTGTACTAGTGAAGAGGGCAATGTCTACTGTAGCCTTTGTAACAAGGTGTACTAGTGAAGAGGGCACTGTCTACTGTAGCTTTTGTAACCAGGTGTTCTAGTGAAGAGGGCACTGTCTACTGTAGCCTTTGTAACCAGGTGTACTAGTGAAGAGGGTAATGTCTACTGTAGCCTTTGTAACCAGGTGTACTAGTGAAGAGGGCACTGTCTACTGTAGCCTTCATTACCAGGTGTACTAGTGAAGAGGGCAATGTCTACTGTAGCCTTTGTAACCAGGTGTTCTAGTGAAGAGGGCACTGTCTACTGTAGCCTTTGTAACCAGGTGTACTAGTGAAGAGGGCACTGTCTACTGTAGCCTTCGTAACCAGGTATACTAGTGAAGAGGGCACTGTCTACTGTAGCCTTTGTAACAAGGTGTACTAGTGAAGAGGGCACTGTCTACTGTAGCCTTTGTAACCAGGTGTTCTAGTGAAGAGGGCACTGTCTACTGTAGCCTTTGTAACCAGGTGTACTAGTAAAGAGGGCACTGTCTACTGTAGGCTTTGTAACCAGTGTTCTAGTGAAGAGGGCAATGTCTACTGTAGCCTTTGTAACCAGGTGTTCTAGTGAAGAGGGCACTGTCTACTGTAGCCTTCGTAACCAGGTGTACTAGTGAAGAGGGCACTGTCTACTGTAGCCTTTGTAACCAGGTGTACTAGTGAAGAGGGCAGTGTCTACTGTAGCCTTTGTAACCAGGTGTACTAGTAAAGAGGGCACTGTCTACTGTAGCCTTTGTAACCAGGTGTACTAGTGAAGAGGGCATTGTCTACCGTAGGCTTTGTAACCAGGTGTACTAGTGAAGAGGGCACTGTCTACTGTAGCCTTTGTAACCAGGTGTACTAGTGAAGAGGGCCCTGTCTACTGTAGCCTTCAGAACCAGGTGTTCTAGTGAAGAGGGCACTGTCTACTGTAGCCTTTGTAACCAGGTGTACCAGTGAAGAGGGCAGTGTCTACTGTAGCCTTTGTAACCAGGTGTACTAGTAAAGAGGGCACTGTCTACTGTAGCCTTTGTAACCAGGTGTTCTAGTGAAGAGGGCAGTGTCTACTGTAGCCTTTGTAACCAGGTGTTCTAACAAAGAGGGCACAGTGTGATGGGGCTTTGTTTGATATAGAAGGCCGTCATAACATCTATTACAAAGCTACTTCCTTAGTAAGTTATAGTTATGTTTTGTATAATATGTAGTATATCAATATATAGCTTTCTGAATATTAATATAAAGACTTCTAAAACATACATATAATCAAACACATTTACAAAGTACAGACATTGCCTCTGTGATGTACATTTTCACAGTGTCAAATTAATTAGGAATTTAATTAAAAGGAAATATAGTGCCATAATTGGTTTATATTTTTATTACCCAAACAATACTGAAGACATTAGCTTCACCTCATAACTCTGCAAGCTTTTTATTGCTGAATAATTTGGAGAAAGTATTGAGAAGGTCACCAGCGTGTACAGTAGTACCAGGTAACCTGCTAGGGACTACCAAATTCAATTGTGGTGAAAATTACTTTCACAAGTTATAATTAAAAAGCTGTAACAGACAGAAACGAAGACAGGTAATGTAATTTCTTTTTCAAAATTACAACAGATAATTAGGTAAAAGTTTCAATGTACAACAACGCAACATTACGTACTAAAGCCTTATGTCTCAAAAGCAAAGAAAAAACAATGAAATCTATGACCTTAGTGACCCATGTTTCTGGATAAGTACCACGCATTAGGAGTAAAAAAATAACAGATAATGTGTCATTTTCCTCTGATTTGGACAATCAAATCTCAATCTGACCTCAGGGTAGCAGGTATGAGAGAGTTTTAATTATACCTCTAGACAGATTGATAAAACACACTGACTCTTATGGCAGAGCAAATATCCCTAGTGGTGTTGTAAATGTGTACTCTTATTTGTCTATTGGTGACTTCCTGTGTTCTAATAAGTTTTTCTATTGGTGACAGGTTTGTGTACTGGTGGTTACCTGTGTTCTAAGAGGTTTGTGTATACGTGATTACCTGTGTTCTTACAGGTTTGTGTACTGGTGGTTACCTCTGTTCTAACAGTTTGTGTACTGATGGTTACCTGTGTTCTTACAGGTTTGTGTACTGGTGGTTACCTGTGTTCTAAGTGGTTTGTGTATACGTGATTACCTGTGTTCTAACAGGTTTCTGTACTGGTGGTTACCTGTGTTCTAACAGTTTGTGTACTGATGGTTACCTGTGTTCTTACAGGTTTGTGTACTGGTGGTAACCTGTGTTCTAAGTGGTTTGTGTATTAGTGGTTACCTGTGTTCTAACAGGTTTGTGTATTAGTGGTTACCTGTGTTCTTACAGGTTTGTGTATTAGTGGTTACCTGTGTTCTTACAGGTTTGTGTATTAGTGGTTACCTGTGTTCTAACAGGTTTGTGTATACATGGTTATCTGTGTTCTAACAGGTTTGTGTATTAGTGGTCACCTGTGTTCTTACAGGTTTGTGTATACGTGGTTACCTGTGTTCTAACAGGTTTGTGTATTAGTGGTTACCTGTGTTCTTACAGGTTTGTGTATACGTGGTTACCTGTGTTCTAACAGGTTTGTGTATACATGGTTATCTGTGTTCTAACAGGTTTGTGTATACGTGGTTATCTGTGTTCTTACAGGTTTGTGTATACGTGGTTACCTGTGTTCTAACAGGTTTGTGTATACATGGTTATCTGTGTTCTAACAGGTTTGTGTATTAGTGGTCACCTGTGTTCTTACAAGTTTGTGTATTAGTGGTTACCTGTGTTCTTACAGGTTTGTGTATACATGGTTACCTGTGTTCTAACAGGTTTGTGTATACGTGGTTACCTGTGTTCTAACAGGTTTGTGTACTGATGGTTACCTGTGTTCTAAATAATTTCAAAAATATTTTGAGAAATTAGAAATTTAATACCAGAATCAAAATAAACTATCTTACATAGAGCTAATTATTTTGTTAACTACAACAAGCTCCACCAATAAGTTCAAATAATGTTAACATCACATCTGTACTACGAAGGGATGGAGCTAACAGGACAATCCACATAGGTTTTATCTGCAAACTTTTCAGCTATGTGTACCATCATTATCATTAAAAATTGGTGTGACATTTGCGCGAGTAAATACTCTCGCTAATTGTGTAAATTTTTCTTTGGATTTCCTTTTACCTTCCGGAGTACCAGTAATGGCCGCACCCAATCAAATATTTAGATCACAACACCCTTTGATAGTCGTACAAACGATTAAAAACTATTTTTGAATTAAAGATTAAAATATAATCCGTTTAATGCCATCAAATGGTTTGTATTTTCAGGAATTAAAAAAAACAACATCATGTAGAAACTCTGTTATGACACTACGACCGAATCCAACAGGATGCTTGGGGCATCATCACCTACATTAGAAGATGATGCTTAACGGGCAAAAACACCATTTGAATCCAATCAGTAGGAATGTCGAAAATTTGTGTTGGCGATATTAAATTAAACAAACCTTACTGTAATTCTTCATATACAACGTGTGATTGGTCCGGCCGATTGGCGACACCCAGGTTACAATATCTTGCTTCAGATGGAAAATTAAAATTGAGAAAGAGAAAAAAAGTGTAACCTGGCAATAATGATGTGTCATATGTAGAAGGTCGTTTGATGAGAACCATTATCAGAAATAGTGAGGACACTGTGATGGTAAGGTCTGTCACTTTTATAACTCTTCATTAACAAAACATATCATCATTATACAGTCATGAAAGACACTGTAACTTCTTTTTGAATTGACATATATAAGTTATACAAAGTAACAGATATTAAAGATAAAAATTGCTATGAGCATGTCACACTAATTTTTTTATAAAGTTTCAGAGTTTGTAATATGAAATATCTTGATCATATAAGTAAATTTTCTTTTTAAATATTTGAAAGCAAAAAAATGTATTAAAATTTTAAAATATTGCAAAATTTAAGTGGAAGTGTGAAGTAAGCAAGATTTTAAATAAGAAGTAAGCTAAGTAACAGTTGTTTGGGGATGTGGTAGTAGGACTGCGGATGAGGTGTGTGAGGGTGTGTGTGTGTGTGTGTGTGTGTGTGTGAAGATTTCCAAATTGCTAACTCATTTACACTAGGTCCCACTGTCAAGCACTAAGTGTAACAGTAGCTTCAGCAGCTGACACATCACTATGAGGACGGCGCTGGGAACTAACAAGAGGGACTATCAACGAAAATATTTATTTATCAATTATTCATAGTAAAAATTAGTATAATTTTGTATTGGCAGTTTTGCTGTGACTGTCATGGAACGTTCTGATTCTAATGAGCTCTAACACCGTCCATTAATACGCAAGAGGTATAATGGTCTGGGACATCCTAACTACCATTTCACATCCACAGTATTAAAGCCTTCTTCGTTGGTTTTTTTTTGTATAATTGTCCCCATCAAATGAGAATTTTTGAAGCATTTGCATGCTTTTAGATGAGTCATCTCTCTGTCAATATGGTCCTAATTACCCCTTCCAATGTTGATAAATATAATAGAGAACTCAATATTCCTGTGATGCAATAGTACTGTGTCTACTGCTCTTGTGTGGGACAATTGAGAAATATCTCTTAATTATATCAATACTACTATATCTCACATCACCAGATCTCGTCATATCCAAAAATCTCACATTTCCAGATCTCCCATCACAAGATCTCACCACATCACAAATAGTCTCTCTTCTCAGGGTCATGAAATATATGTCCAGTTCGATGTCTTTGGGTCACGTGACATTTCATGTTATCTCTCTGTGGGCCATGTGACATTTCATGTTATCTCCCTGTGGGTCATGTGACATTTCATATTATTTCTCTGTGGGCCATGTGACATTTCATGTTAGCTCCCTGTGGGTCATGTGACATTTCATCTTATTTCTCTGTGGGCCATGTGACATTTCATGTTATCTCCCTGTGGGTCATGTGACATTTCATCTTATTTCTCTGTGGGTCATGTGACATTTCATGTTAGCTCCCTGTGGGCCATGTGACATTTCATGTTAGCTCCCTGTGGGTCATGTGACATTTCATCTTATTTCTCTGTGGGTCATGTGACATTTCATGTTATCTCCCTGTGGGTCATGTGACATTTCATCTTATTTCTCTGTGGGTCATGTGACATTTCATGTTAGCTCCCTGTGGGTCATGTGACATTTTCTTATTTCTCTGTGGGTCATGTGACATTTCATGTTATCTCCCTGTGGGTCATGTGACAGATATGTTCTCTCCCTCTGAGTCACAAAACATCAGTGAAATACCTTTGTATCTCATATTGATATGTGATGTGTGATCTGATGTGTCATGTGATGTGTCATGTGACATAATTCATATCACATTTCACCAGGTCACGTGACACCCATTTATACATTAACATCAATAACCAGGGAGTGACTTTAATCCTATACCTTATGGAGGCCCCTTACAGATTACCTGTGGAGTTAACCTCAACCAATTATAACAGACAGTGGATACATCTCAGATGATTCAGAATTTGTTTATAAATTCACATCAACACTATTTACAATTCTGAATGTGTAGCCATCTTTTTATCTTCACACCTTTCTTCACCCTTTTTTTTCTGGGTTCATACTTTTTACTGCATGACTGTACTGTAGACATTCCTATCTCCATGGTAATTATGAGGGGGACTGTTGATGATTAAGAGGGGCTAGTTGATATGTATCTGATATAGAAAGCGTTCCTATTGAGTATAAAAGGAACAGAGGTCATATCTGATCGAAATCTACCTCGCTGACTCAAATCTACTTAGCTTTACCTGCTGTTTCAAAATGTCAAAAAAACCTAAATGACATCTGTATAATTTATATTACATAGACATCTTCTATGTCCAAGTATGTAAATTATTTCATAATTTTTAAAAGTGAAATATTGAAAAGTTTCCATTTCAATTATAATACCAGATATAATATAGCAAAAAAAAATATTGTAATTGTAGCATTGGCTCTGGAACAGAGTGCATGCCGATCTAGAAAAGTGCAAGTAAACTTTTAAAAGTCATTTAACGTGATACAAATAGTTGTGGGCATAAAACACTCCCAAATTATGATTAACTATCATCAGCAGTACGACTAAACATCCCATCAGATAACTTAGTCTATGAAATTGATACACACCAATGCATATGTTAATTTCCCCAAAATCTTTTGATGTTTTCTAAGCTTTATCAGTGATAGATGGATGAAAACTTGTGGTGAACATTCTGACAGCAGTGAAGTGAGAAAGTTTGATGATAAGATTCTCTTCCTGGGATAGTGATGGTAAACCCAGGGAAGGTCAGAAACCCTCGTTAACAAACATTCCGGCTAAATGTATAAACATCTCGTAGGTTTTAATTCTGCCAAATGTGAGGAACAAGTGCCACAGGGTTGTAGTCTTCACCAAAGTCATCAATGAGTATGATAACAAAAGCGAGGAATTAATGTTATTTACAACACACCACTGTACTATATCTATCCCTCGTCTTATCTCCCCATCAGGAATGTGACTATTAATTAGACAGAATCTGCACTGCTAGGGTGGTCTGGCAGCACATCAGGATATGTACCCTAGCTATAGGTAAACAATTCTTCAGGGTTGTCATCTTCTTGATAATCATCATTTCATTGCAAAGAAATTTTTTTTTCATTTCATTCAAATAGAAAATTGTTAAAAGCACTTTATTTTCAAATAAAAAAAAAATATAATAAAAAATTATAATTTCTGGAACAGATAATATAGCAGATATGATGGTGTCCCAGAACTTTCAGTGTACATATGTTGAAAGATTGCCTAAATATACTGGTGTCTCAGAACTTTCAGTGTACATATGTTGAAAGATTGTCTAAAATATGCTGGTGTCCCAGAACTTTCAGTGTACATATGTTGAAAGATTGTCTAAAATATGCTGGTGTCCCAGAACTTTCAGTGTACATATGTTGAATGATCGCCTAAATATGCTGGTGTCCCAGAACTTTCAGTGTACATATGTTGAAAGATTGTCTAAAATATGCTGGTGTCCCAGAACTTTCAGTGTACATATGTTGAATGATCGCCTAAATATGCTGGTGTCCCAGAACTTTCAGTGTACATATGGTAAATGATTGTCTAAATATACTGGTGTCCCAGAACTTTCAGTGTACATATGGTGAATGATTGTCTAAATATGCTGGTGTCCCAGAACTTTCAGTGTATATATGGTGAATGATTGCCTAAATATGCTGGTGTCCCAGAACTTTCAGTGTACATATGTTGAAAGATTGTCTAAATATGCTGGTGTCCCAGAACTTTCAGTGTACATATGTTGAAAGATTGCCTAAATATGCTGGTGTCCCAGAACTTTCAGTGTATATATGTTGAATGATTGTTTAAATATACTGGTGTCCCAGAACTTTCAGTGTACATATGGTAAATGATTGTCTAAATATACTGGTGTCCCAGAACTTTCAGTGCTCATATGTTGAAAGATTGCCTAAATATGCTGGTGTCCCAGAACTTTCAGTGTACATATAGTGAAAGATTGCCTAAATATGCTGGTGTCCCAGAACTTTCAGTGTACATATAGTGAAAGATTGCCTAAATATGCTGGTGTCCCAGAACTTTCAGTGTACATATGTTGAAAGATTGTCTAAAATATGCTGGTGTCCCAGAACTTTCAGTGTACATATGTTGAATGATTGCCTAAATATGCTGGTGTCCCAGAACTTTCAGTGTACATATGTTGAAAGATTGTCTAAAATATGCTGGTGTCCCAGAACTTTCAGTGTACATATGTTGAATGATTGTCTAAATATGCTGGTGTCCCAGAACTTTCAGTGTACATATGGTAAATGATTGTCTAAATATACTGGTGTCCCAGAACTTTCAGTGCTCATATGTTGAAAGATTGTCTAAAATATGCTGGTGTCCCAGAACTTTCAGTGTACATATAGTGAAAGATTGCCTAAATATACTGGTGTCCCAGAACTTTCAGTGTATATATGTTGAAAGATTGCCTAAATATGCTGGTGTCCCAGAACTTTCAGTGTACATATAGTGAATGATTGCCTAAATATGCTGGTGTCCCAGAACTTTCAGTGTACATATAGTGAAAGATTGCCTAAATATACTGGTGTCCCAGAACTTTCAGTGTATATATGTTGAAAGATTGCCTAAATATGCTGGTGTCCCAGAACTTTCAGTGTACATATGGTGAAAGATTGCCTAAATATGCTGGTGTCCCAGAACTTTCAGTGTACATATAGTGAAAGATTGCCTAAATATGCTGGTGTCCCAGAACTTTCAGTGTACAGATGTTGAAAGATTGTCTAAATATGCTGGTGTCCCAGAACTTTCAGTGTACATATGGTGAAAGATTGCCTAAATATGCTGGTGTCCCAGAACTTTCAGTGTACATATAGTGAATGATCGCCTAAATATACTGGTGTCCCAGAACTTTCAGTGTATATATGATAAATGATCGCCTAAATATACTGGTGTCCCAGAAATGATCGCCTAAATATACTGGTGTCCCAGAACTTTCAGTATATATATGGTGAAGGATTGCCTAAATATACTAGCGTACCATTTTTTTTAAAAAAAAGTACTTGTTTTAATGTGTCATTTCTCATGGTATGTTGGAGCAAATCAACAGAGGAATTCATCATTTTATTGATGGGAAAATATCTCAACAGGTATTTAAGTTTTGTGATTATACTACCATAAAAAAAAAAAAAAAAAGATTAAAAGCCAATAACCAGAATGAAGTATAGGTTATCTACCGTAATGTTGATTGACATTAAATCCTGTGTAAGGTGTGTCCTCGTCTTGTCCTCTACACAACTACAGCTACAACGGCACCTAAAACGATAAAAACAAACTTAATAAACTTTGTGTTAAAATCACAGAATATTCAAATCAGGCTCCGACAAATTTTACATTTCAAGAAATGAAAAGAAGAAACACATTATTTCTGTACAAGCTATTTTTATACCAGTAGAAAATAATTAAACATTTTTGACACCTACAACAGGACTGGCCTTATCTATGGCAGATTTCCTGAGGATAAGGCAACATTCTTTTGGCTATCTTAGCCAGCTCCCAGCTACCTGGTGTTTGATCAAAATTAATTAGCATTTAAATGAAATAGCACCCATCCAACCGGCTTTGTATTACGGAAGTATAAACACGCAGGATTATATCTGGTGCTTTATTTCATTTTTATTTTCACGTCCCAACTGAAATCATACCACCTTGATCTCCCATCTTAATATATCAGACTTTCTTAACAATGATACGTCTTTATGAAAATTTTACTTTAAATCCCCACAAAAAAACTATAAATAAATGCTAAGCCAACACACTGTTCATTCATCCAATTGGCAATTTTAAAATCATTTATTTCTTCCGTTTGAAAAAATTTCATCGTAACAAAATTCTCTTTGAAAGATCTGCTGTCAAGTTGACTGATGTTTTATGTTATGACAACTAAAAATGTATAAATGAATTTTGGAGAAATTCATGCAGGCCTAATTAATTGGAAAACTTATAGAAATTGCTGTGGAAATTAATATACTAGGCGATCTAACCAAATCCATTACAAACGTGTTATTACCTACAAGCCAAGTTTTATAATTTTTATTAATACTTTTTGTATTTTTTTTACTGAAGACCCGACATAAAAAAAAAGACCTTAGATATTAAAATATCTGAGAAGCGTTATCTGTGAAACATATGTCAGTATGTACAATTTTAAACAACGGTTGCTAATTCACACTTATTATCACTGTCACAGTCAACTTTCACAGGTTCCCTAAGGGTAGGAATTCTACAAATCAGGATTTCATTTTTCAAAATTATGAATAATTCAAAAACCTTTATTAATTATCTACAGTTGACAATTATTTACATAGTTTTATGATGTACAAGCTTGGGTAGTTGTAATCTCCATGAAGTATGAGTTACTTCCCCTTAACTACAGAGATTCCACCAACTTAGCCTTAAAAAGTACAGAACAGATACATATCACTGAGGTTATTTCAAATAAATAAAACTTTAATTTATCACGATACTTTCACTCCAACATTTTATGTGCTGGAATTTAAAGAAAAGCAATAATTTCATGAACAGAAGGAAGCCATGTTATCGGAGACTCTGTATAAAGACAAATTAATGTTCGATACAATACATTCCGCAGACAATATATGTGTATATTAAAGCCACTGGTGTACCGATACTGAAACAACCATCTTTACCAGTTATTAGCTCACAGGAAACAACGAGATCATGAAAAATTCATCACTGAGAAAAATGTACACAAAAGATAATAAGTGTGCATAGTGTATATATTGATTCTACTGGTGTTGATAATTACTGTTATCATTCCAGTGTTAATGAGATTAACTCACTCTGGTCAATATCTAGTGGGTAGGGAACCGAGACAATGATCTAGAGTGACCTCTGTGGCCCGAAGGGCTTGTGAATGAGGCAAGTGAGAGTCTCCTTCAAAACAATCCTTAGTTATGACAATCTATTCCACATAGCTTTCTCGATACTTCCAGTAACAATAAGATTCATGAATATGATATTTTCAGGCAGGATTTAAACAAGAATACATAAATAGAACCATTTTTTCCGTTTCTTTTCTCATTGTTTTAAGTATCACAAATAATTCCAGAAGTGTTTTTCAAGTTAGATCATGTTTTATTCATACATGTTATCTAGTCTTTTAAAAACTTTGTAGAATTTTTATAATTTTTTTAAAGTCCTTTCTGATTGAAAAGAATAAAAATTATAAAAAAAAACAAGCTCAGAGATAAAACGCATTTCCCATGTAATGTTTTTATGCAACTTATGTGCAAGCGGGCGGCTTCCATTAGGCTGATTGCACTGATCTGATTAATCCTACCGAATTTAGCCCCCTAAAACCAGTTTCCCATAACCTAATTTGACAAGGGCGGTCATTAGCAAGACCCAAGATGAATAATTGTATCGACAGCTATAGAAAGTCAACGCACCTTCATTATCACAGCTAGAATATTAAATTCATTTATAAGTGAGCGGCATCACCAGTTCAATCAGAATGGTGTCATAGAATCTGTATTGTATCAGTGACCCTACAGCGCCAGTCCACAGCCTATTGTCAATTCACCAAATACCATCACTAAGCTTAACACTTTCTTCACGAGCCATTTTTATTTTTCCATTAATCCCAGCAATGCCACTCATATCACACAATCATTATGGACTGTGGCAATACTTGGTGTGAGAAAAACGGTCAGAAATAAAGGATTTACAATAAAAATAAAAGATCTCTTTCATTGTATTTGTAGAATAAATGATTTTTATCTGGATTTTAAGTCAGGATTTACATAATAATGGACTGGAAAAGATGTACAGGCAGTTACTGTTTTTAACTGTAGGTATAAAGTCACATACCATCAAACATTTTGTAGACCAGGATCAATAGTTTCGAGGGTGATTCTAAAAGCTCCCCTGTTTGTCTGATCTAGCCTGAGATAATAAATATTTACAGCACTGAAAATTAATTTCATGATGAGTGAAAAGATATGATTTCGAGGAAGACAGCAACCACTATTTCTGACAAGTTTATCGTCACAGGTCTGTAGTCTAGGTCACGAAACTCCGTCTGAAATCGGCCCTCGGTAGAAATTCAAAATTCATTTCCATACTGATACTTATGTTAATCAGTGACGATAAAGTGACAATAATTTGCGGCTTTGTCAGACAGGCAATACAAGGGTTGCCATGACAACAAAATTGCTATTGTTATTATAAGGTATATATCATCTTTCGTTTTGTGATAGTAAGTGACCTGAAATTTATACATTTTATTCTGGTCAAAATGACCCAGGAATGAAAAAGTGCTTACTTTACAACCAAGTAAACAGGTGTTGGTTACAGAAACGAGATATATTAAAAGTAATGTTGTTTTCGTCCTAACAATTTGAAATGTAATGATAAAAATTCCATAATAGATTTACACCAATCAAAATAAGTTTTAAAAAAAAAATCATTTTATGCAAATATAGAATTCAAATTTGTGATAATCAAAAAAGTCATATATTTAATGATGCTTAGAACATATTGGGATATTTGCATCAATTCAAAATGTAATAATTTAGATTTAAATAACCTTGCATTAATTTATGCAGTAAAACGATCAAACAGACACCGGGTATAATTACGGCAGAAACTTTATGAAGGTTTTAATTCCTTATGCACACACGTTAAAAGACATTAGATATTAATATGCCAATGCATATTCTGAAGATTCTAAAACTAACTTTAAGGGACAAAACGTGTTCACATAAAAGAATCTAATTGCTTGTAGTTCTTTCACTAGAATTCAAATGATGCATCGAAGTTTAAAAACATTTATATCGTCAATTTGATTTTTATCGTGCTATTTTGATGTATGATTATTAGGGCAATATAATACACAACATTTTTTTCATACTTTATTAAATTTTCAAATGAAATTAATCATTCTAAACTTTGTGCCAAATTCATTGACTTTCATTTCATTAACGTCTAAATGGGTTACAGCAGATGTGGATATTTTACATCTATCTCATTAACACCATCATGTTACAGCAGATGTGAATATTTTACATCCATCTCATTAACACCATCATAGGTTACAGCAGATGTGAATATTTTACATCCATCTCATTAACACCATCATAGGTTACAGCAGATGTGAATATTTTACACCCATCTCATTAACACCATCATGTTACAGCAGATGTGGATATTTTACACCCATCTCATTAACACCATCATGTTACAGCAGATGTGGATATTTTACATCCATCTCATTAACACCATCATGTTACAGCAGATGTGGATATTTTACACCCATCTCATTAACACCATCATAGGTTACAGCAGATGTGGATATTTTACACCCATCTCATTAACACCATCATGTTACAGCAGATGTGGATATTTTACATCCATCTCATTAACACCATCATAGGTTACAGCAGATGTGGATATTTTACACCCATCTCATTAACACCATCATGTTACAGCAGATGTGGATATTTTACATCCATCTCATTAACACCATCATGTTACAGCAGATGTGGATATTTAACACCCATCTCATTAACACCATCATGTTACAGCAGATGTGGATATTTAACACCCATCTCATTAACACCACCATACAGCTGTGGATATTTTACACCCATCTCATTAACACCATCATGTTACAGCAGATGTGGATATTTTACATCCACCTCATTAACACCATCATGTTACAGCAGATGTGGATATTTTACATCCATCTCATTAACACCATCATGTTACAGCAGATGTGGATATTTTACACCCACCTCATTAACACCATCATGTTACAGCAGATGTGGATATTTTCAACCTATCTTATTAATATAATCATGGAATACGGCAAATGTAGTAGCAAACACAGACAATTATTCTGTATCTGATGACCTTGACAGTACTAGCTAACACACAGTCAATGTTTCTATATCTGATGACCTTGACAGTACTAGCTAACACACAGTCAATGTTTCTATATCTGATGACCTTGACAGTACCAGCTAACACACAGTCAATGTTTCTATATCTGATGACCTTGACAGTACTAGCTAAACACAATGTTTCTATATCTGATGACCTTGACACACAATGTTTCTATATCTGATGACCTTGACACACCAGCTAACACACACAATGTTTCTATATCTGATGACCTTGACAGTACCAGCTAACACACACAATGTTTCTATATGTTTCAGTATAACACATCTATATCTGATGACCTTGACAGTACTAGCTAACACACAGTCAATGTTTCTATATCTGATGACCTTGACAGTACCAGCTAACACACAGTCAATGTTTCTATATCTGATGACCTTGACAGCACCAGCTAACACACAATGTTTCTATATCTGATGACCTTGACAGTACTAGCTAACACACAGTCAATGTTTCTATATCTGATGACCTTGACAGCACCAGCTAACACACAATGTTTCTATATCTGATGACCTTGACAGTACTAGCTAACACAAATGATGATTTGTTCTATTTTTTTTGTTTGTTTTTTCAATGTCATTAAAATATTTGATCATCTAATTCATTTATAGATATTTCTTTTTGAACAATATGCATTTCCAATAATTCACTTGTTGTATAATAGCAGTAAAAAGCTCTCCTGGAATATGCCACACAAACCAATGAATTACAACCCAGCATAACACTTCCATCTGAATTCTTCAGACCCATAAACTCAGCTCATAAAATTTTATTCTGTAATTGTAAACTTGTGTGATTTGTTCTTGTACGATAATGTATTCTGTTGGGCATGTTTTTTATTTATTGCATCATGCCTGATGAATATATGATAAGATATTTTATAGTGCATGGGTATCACTTCCAAAGACAGTTATGAACAAATGCTGGTTGACTGCATTCAATTGAAAGGAAATCCAGACAATATTTGCAAGACAGGAATGTCAATCCCTATACTGTGACCTTGACCTTGGTACTTTGAAACAAATATTCATCTGAGCATTTTCACTGGCAAAGTCAAACTTGAACTTTGTATTGAGTATAATGAATATTAACCCCCCCCCCCCCCCCCCACCACTTTCAGACTGTCCGTCGATCGATCCATCCATCCATCCATCCATCCATCCAACCATTACCATCTTTCTATGCTATTTTATAAAATCTTTTCTCTTAATGTCTAATTGTTTTCAGACTATGGACATGCAATCTCTGTGCTCATATTTATAGGTCAAATTTACTTTCTTTATTTCTCACAGGATGATATTTATCATTGTAAATACAGAACCATTTTTTTCTGATTTTTGTGTAAACAATATGTAATGCCACAGTCATTCTAAGGAATGGTATCTTTGTACCAGCTGGTGGCCATCTTGATTGTTGAACTGCATTCTGTACATATTGACATCATATCAAATTCTCGCTTTTCAATAACAAAATAAAACAAATGTCAATTACATATTGAAATTCAATATAAAAAATAACAGTATATCATTTGTAAGTATATTTATTATACGACAAAAACTGTTAAAGCTTTTAACTTTTTTTCTAAATCTATTTTTCCAAGCTAATTTGGTTTTGATAGAAGAATTCTGTCACTCCAAGCTATTTAATATAGATATCAAAAATTGTTTATTCTGGGAAACATATATACGAAGTGCTGAGATTCTATCACTATAAGTTGTTTCTCCTGACATTTTGATATATGTGTTGTATAATTAAAGGTAATTTTTTCTACGTAGATTCTAAAATAGTACTAAAAATTTCATGAATGTAACGGCACATGTTTGAAATGACTAACCGTAATCTACAGAGACTTAAAATAAAGCTTTATGTCAAAATTTTCAATTCTGTGTAAAATTAATTTTCACAGAATATGTTATAACCTACCCTTAATACTTTAAGAAATGCAGGTTGGAGGCACACAGATGTTGCCGAGTCTGACACCTGTGTCAAACTAACAACAGCACTAATAAAACATTAACACTCGTATAGGTTTAATGCTTCTCGCTAAAATATAAATGTGCCAATGTTTGCCTAATATCTAATGCTGTCCTTATCTCTGTTTTGATATTTCTTAACTAAATATAAATTATGTGTGATCTAACTATATCACAGTTTTGGCAATCATCTTTGAGAAGTGGCTCATCTAGAATCACATATTTAAACCATTTTATTTATCTTCAGTACTGCCCAGCGGACTACTAAAAAATCACAAGTATTCTAGCATAACTCAAATCTGTGTTTATTGAGCTCAAATTATGGAACTTAAATGTTAAAGGCATGAAAGCAATTATTCTCTTACTTTTCTTCAACAAGCTATGTTCACATTTCCCAACCTTCCTGTGACATGCTGTATCCACACCTCAGCACTATACTTAGGCTATTTGTTTCCCAACCTTCCTGTGACATGCTGTATCCACACCTCTGTTCTGTATTTATGGGTATGTTTTCAACCTTCCTGTAACATGCTGTATCCACACCTCAGCACTATACTTATGGGTATTTGTCTCCCAGCCTTTCTGTAACATGCTGTATCCACACCTCAGCACTATACTTATGGGTTTTTGTTTCCCAACCTTCCTGTAAAATGCTATATCTGCCCCTCAGCACTATACTTATGGGTATTTGTTTCCTTACCTTCCTGTAACATGCTGTATCTGCCCCTCAGCACTATACTTATGGGTATTTGTTTCCCAACCTTCCTGTAACATGCTGTATCCACACCTCAGCACTATACTTAGGCTATTTGTTTCCCAACCTTCCTGTAAAATGCTGTATCTGCCCCTCAGCACTCTATTTATGGTTATTTGTTTCCCAACCTTCCTGTAACATGCTGTATCCACACCTCAGCACTCTATTTATGGGTATTTGTATCCCAACCTTCCTGCAACATGCTGTATCTATACCTCAGCACTATACTTATGGGTATTTGTCTCCCAGCCTTCCTGTAACATGCTGTATCTATACCTCAGCACTCTATTTATGGGTATTTGTATCCCAACCTTCCTGTAACATGCTGTATCTATACCTCAGCACTATACTTATGGGTATTTGTCTCCCAGCCTTCCTGTAACATGCTGTATCTATACCTCAGCATTCAATTTATGGTTCTTTGTTTCCCAACCTTCCTGTAACATGCTGTATCCACACCTCAGCACTCTATTTATGGGTATTTGTATCCCAACCTTCCTGTAACATGCTGTATCTATACCTCAGCACTCTATTTATGGGTATTTGTATCCCAACCTTCCTGTAACATGCTGTATCTATACCTCAGCACTCTATTTATGGGTATTTGTATCCCAACCTTCCTGTAACATGCTGTATCCACACCTCAGCACTCTATTTATGGGTATTTGTATCCCAACCTTCCTGTAACATGCTGTATCTATACCTCAGCACTCTATTTATGGGTATTTGTATCCCAACCTTCCTGTAACATGCTGTATCTATACCTCAGCATTCAATTTATGGTTCTTTGTTTCCCAACCTTCCTGTAACATGCTGTATCCACACCTCAGCACTCTATTTATGGGTATTTGTATCCCAACCTTCCTGTAACATGCTGTATCTATACCTCAGCACTATACTTATGGGTATTTGTCTCCCAGCCTTCCTGTAACATGCTGTATCTGCCCCTCAGCACTATACTTATGGGTATTTGTTTCCTAACCTTCCTGCAACATGCTGTTTCTATACCTCAGCGCTATACTGATGGGTAGTTATTTTCTAACCTTCCTGCAACATGCTGTTTCTATACCTCAGCGCTATACTGATGGGTAGTTATTTTCTAACCTTCCTGTAACATGCTGTATCTACACCTTATCACTATACTGATGAGCATTTGTTTTCTAACCTTCCCCAACACACTGTATCCCAAATTTTTTTTCTGTATATTTTACATATTGTGAGTCAGATTTTATCACATTCGTTTCCAAAACATGATCTGAAGACGAAAATTTCTTATCTAAAGTCTCCAAAGCTGACCATACTGTCTAGAAAACGTAACTGACTTTTACTTAAATATCGATAGACATTTACAATTGATAGAGTTTAATCCTAAAAGTCTGTTATAATCCCATACATCATATGTAAATGTTCCTGATCCCAAACACCGCAGCCCTTGTCTTTATTAGGACTTCTACTTATTACAATCTCACTTAAGACAAAGACAGATAGCCGTAAATGTATTTGAAATTTTGTCTCATTTTGAAAAAGAAAAGTATGATAGATAATTTTTGAATCATAAAATATTTCTATTGTATGACTGAGTGAAGGAATAAAAAGTGGATGAGTTATCTAAATGTGTTTTTGTATTATCTAACTCTCGTAGACAAAACTGACACTGGCTCCAATCGAATATTGAGAAAAATGTATGGGTGTACGTATTGTTTTTTATGCATAAGTATGATTTGTTGCTGGAGATGAAATAGACATTCAGGTTTGATACCCTCGTGGTCACCACACACTTTAATATTAATCTATTTTTCTGAACTGTGGGATAAAATTGCATCCATTTTCAAAAATTTCAAATTTAGATTTCATTACTACAAGGAACTTAAACATTACAAACAAATTTTACACATCAATGTAAGTAAACATGCATATACGCTAATTGTCACCAGAATGATGTATTTGATAAGAAAGGATGAAGGTTGTTTTCTATTAATAATAATAAATTAAAAGTTAAAAAAAAAAAAAATGGTCAGAATAAGTAATCTTTACATATTCTATTGGCGATTTAATTGTCTTTAATAAAATGACAAGAATTTTTTGAAAAATAAAAGGTTTTCAAACCAAGCATTTTCTAAGAAAAAATCCTATACTGTACAGCTGGGCAATCTTGTGGGTCAAAATGTTCAAGATTTTCTAATGGAATGGTTGAATTAAATAATCTTGAATGAAAACTTTGTGATCCGGATGTAAAAGGGACATTCAATACATATGAGTCTCATTATTTGACGGATTTGATTTTTCGTGGTCATGTTAATGTACTGTGAAATAGCGAAAATATCATCCCCCAAAAAAGAACCGACTGTATGGTAAATATGAAGTTATCAAACTCCTGTTCAAGTGTTGGTAATACAGAAAACTGTCATATTCTGTCTTATAAATCTTGCCTAGGGATTGACAGAGCTGCTTGTCAATGCGTCAGTTACTGATATACAAGGGTATCCACCAGGATACACATCATTCAACACGATATGGTGACATTTTTGAAGTATGGACTAGAAAAAAAGCTGAGGAAACGGACCAGCAAATGGTTCAGCAAATTTTGAAAAAAAAAGTTTCCTTACAATATAAATGGGTGTCTTTCTAAAGGGAAAAGTCTTGTCGGTGAAAACAAATATTTAATAATATTTTATGAAACATTTATCATGTCAATGGGACAAATTTATCAAATTTGAACGTGATACAAAAAATAAAATGAATGTTGTAACGTACATGTACCTTAATCTAAAACTTCTGATCAAAAACTGAAAAATTTGACAAAGAAGGAATATTTCTGTGTTGTGTGGATTGTCCACAATTGCACATGCTTTTGTATGGGGCTCTCATTAGTAAATGTGTCTCCTAATGGAATGAGCGCTGTATGTGGACATGTGGGTCACAATGGGAATGAGTAACATTCTGATGGATTAACGACATAGAAAAAAAACATTAATTAATTAACGCCAAAGATTTATATTATCAATAACGAGCAGATCCAAAGCGAAAACACACCAGTCATTACAATATTGTTTATTCTACCCAGTAATATAAACATTTAAATAATTTCACGATCGGGAAAATTAAAACAATAAAATAGCTTCCTGACAACCTTATATTATAACTGGAAACCCGATGTGAGCTCCATTTACAAGTTCCCGGTGTTAATGAAAGTCCACGCAAAGTATTAATTTATCTTTTGCTAATGGAAGTTATGAGAGTATAATCATATCCTGTCCCCTCGGAATCGCTGGCACAACTTGATTCATTGACAGGCTGCGAGTATTACTAATATGGCAAACATCTTCATTCTAGATCACAAGTGCAGCCATGAGCTTCGGCACACAAGGCCTCGTTCACACAATCAACACCAATGACATCACTGAAAACATTGAAACTTTATCTGACTTCGAATTCGGGCCATAATCCTAAAAACAAGGGTTCTCAGTCCTATAAAACTGCTGGCAATAAAAACCATGAAATCTGGAAAGGGTCTAAGACTTAAAGTACATGAATTTCCTTTTTGTCTATAACATGACAGAAGGTTTTTCGTGAAGAATAAAATAAATTGATTTAGGGTAGTTGAAGCTAATACAACAATGTCTTGGTACTGCACCACTGTATAAGCAGATCATCTCTGTTACGTTATATTTAAAACTACATGTAAACAATTAACGTGGATCACATTTGTATTGTCTTCACGGACATAAATCCATGAATTTAAACAATGGCTTGGGATTAAGATGTCCTGGACATGATGAACTGTTGCCTTAATTTAATGCCTTGATATATATACCGATCATTCCATAAGACCTCAAAAAATAAATGATCTTGAAATTTTTCATCCCTATCATTTCGCGATCATTCCAAATTACTTTCAACAATCAAATTCATGCCAGACTGTACACAGTATTATAATCCCAAAGGATATTCAACATTAAACTTAAAGCCATTTTCAATTGCATTCACAGCTACAAAGGACCTTAAACATTGAAATTTCACCCATTTTCCATTGCTGTGTCTCAAAGGATTTCCAACATCAAATTTTTCATACTTTTTCAATAGTATTATCCCAACAGATTTTTATAATTGAATATTTCTCTGTATTTCAATGCATTAATGCCCCGATGCATCATAAACATTGAACTTTAATCCATTATCAATTGCATTGCTGCACTACAAGTACACTGTACTATTTACAGGTATAACTGTGCTGATTACAGGTATAATGTACTGATTACAGGTATACTGTACTGTTTACAGGTATACTGTACTGATTACAGGTATACTGTACAGATTACAGGTATACTGTACTGATTACAGGTATACTGTACAGATTACAGGTATACTGTACTGATTACAGGTATACTGTACTGATTACAGGTATACTGTCCTGATTACAGATATAATGTACTGATTACAGGTATACTGTCCTGATTACAGATATAATGTACTGATTACAGGTATACTGTACTGATTACATGTATATTGTCCTGATTACAGGTATATTGTCCTGATTACTGGTATACTGTACTGATTACAGATATACTGTACTGATTACAGGTATACTGTCCTGATTACAGGTATACTGTACAGATTACAGGTATACTGTCCTGATTACAGGTATACTGTACAGATTACAGGTATACTGTACTGATTACAGGTATATTGTCCTGATTACAGGTATACTGTACTGATTACAGGTATACTGTACTGATTACAGGTATACTGTCCTGATTACAGGTATACTGTCCTGATTACAGGTATACTGCGCTGATTACAGGTATATTGTCCTGATTACAGGTATACTGTACTGATTACAGGTATACTGTCCTGATTACAGGTATACTGTACAGATTACAGGTATACTGTGCTGATTACAGATATAATGTACTGATTACAGGTATACTGTACTGATTACAGGTATACTGTACAGATTACAGGTATACTGTCCTGATTACAGGTATACTGTGCTGATTACAGGTATATTGTCCTGATTACAGGTATACTGTACTGATTACAGGTATACTGTCCTGATTACAGGTATACTGTACAGATTACAGGTATACTGTGCTGATTACAGATATAATGTACTGATTACAGGTATACTGTCCTGATTACAGGTATACTGTACAGATTACAGGTATATTGTCCTGATTACAGGTATACTGTACTGATTACAGGTATACTGTCCTGATTACAGGT
Source organism: Ylistrum balloti (assembly GCF_031769215.1). Taxonomy (NCBI): domain Eukaryota; kingdom Metazoa; phylum Mollusca; class Bivalvia; order Pectinida; family Pectinidae; genus Ylistrum; species Ylistrum balloti. The sequence continues at coordinate 1,070,390 of NW_026782507.1, forward strand.
ATACTGTACTGATTACAGGTATACTGTCCTGATTACAGGTATACTGTACAGATTACAGGTATACTGTCCTGATTACAGGTATACTGTACAGATTACAGGTATACATTACTGATTACAGGTATATTGTCCTGATTACAGGTATACTGTACTGATTACAGGTACACTGTACTGATTACAGGTATACTGTCCTGATTACAGGTATACTGCGCTGATTACAGGTATATTGTCCTGATTACAGGTATACTGTACTGATTACAGGTATACTGTCCTGATTACAGGTATACTGTACAGATTACAGGTATACTGTGCTGATTACAGATATAATGTACTGATTACAGGTATACTGTACTGATTACAGGTATACTGTACAGATTACAGGTATACTGTCCTGATTACAGGTATACTGTGCTGATTACAGGTATATTGTCCTGATTACAGGTATACTGTACTGATTACAGGTATACTGTCCTGATTACAGGTATACTGTACAGATTACAGGTATACTGTGCTGATTACAGATATAATGTACTGATTACAGGTATACTGTCCTGATTACAGGTATACTGTACAGATTACAGGTATATTGTCCTGATTACAGGTCTACTGTACTGATTACAGGTATACTGTCTTGATTACAGGTATACTGTGCTGATTACAGGTATACTGTGCTGATTACAGGTATACTGTACAGATTACAGGTATACTGTGCTGATTACAGATATAATGTACTGATTACATGTATACTGTACTGATTACAGATATACTGTACAGATTACAGGTATAATGTACTGATTACAGGTATAATGTACTGATTACAGATATGCTGTACTGATTACAGATATGCTGTCCTGATTACAGATATGCTGTCCTGATTACAGATATGCTGTCCTGATTACATGCAATATCTCTTAACTGATATACGATCAATACAAAGAAGATAATGAAATTTTTGTTAATTTCATTCATTGTACATTCAGTCTACATGAACAGACACCCACATAAACTACAAACTACGCTGGTTGACTCACACAGTTTAATACTTATGATGAAATTCAAGTATTTGTCAGTGTCATTTGAGAATATGAAACATGAAGTGTGTTGATTAATTTCTGACTGTAATTTGCAATTTAATACTGAGGCAACCTAATACCAAATTCATTGTTGAAGTGCTTGTTGGTTAAAGCTTCAATAATTTTATCTTTATTGATCACATACTTTTAATTTTTCATAAATATATGTAAAACCAACTCCCATTTTGTTTAGCTGTATGATTTTGAAACTGACTATTCTTGTAAAACGTCAATTTCCTTCTTTTAATCAGCTTTTCAAACTACAAATGACATTCTGATGACCAAAGTTAATCAAATGGAAGATATTGTTCAAAACCCTTTAGACATGTGATTTCTATTATAAAGGTTCCTGTCATCTACAGTCAAATCTGAAATAACCAGCTTAGTTTGTAATCAGGATTGGTCAGCCTTCAGATGCCAAAAACATGAGATCCAGAAAAGATCTTGGTTCCCATCATTGTTTGCTCCGTACTTGTTATTTGGAACTTTGCTCCTGATTATATGAAATTTGCAAATTCTTTTTAGGAAAAAGGGATATTAAACTTTCACAGCCAAAATCCAAGATGGCAGCATCTCAGCCATTTTGATCTTCTGCTCAATTCGAAATTCAAAATGGCACAACCATTGACTAAGGGGGAACCTGCATAACAAATGAGAAAAATCCATCAAGCACTTCCCAAGGAATAGTGATAACAAATTTTCATTGTTAAAATCCAAGATGGCCACTTGTCTGTCATAATGTTTTTCTGATCAGTGTAGAAAATCAAAACGGCACAAATAGGGACCAAGGGAAATCTGTAAGTGACATTTGAGAAAGATCCATTGTGTACATCTCAAGAAATAGTGATTAACAAACTCTCACTATCAAAATCCAAGATGGCGCTTTATCAGCCATTTTGTTTTTTGGTCTATCCCAAAATCAAAAGGGATTTGATAAAAAAAATGAAAAAAAAAAAAAAAAATAGCGATAACAAGAATTGTTTACAGATGGACCATGGATGTAGGGTGACTTGGAGATCCCATCTGAACAGTTGACTAGATCCTTCAATGAGAGACAATAGATGGCGATTAGATGCTGATTTAGATACTGTGCAATTATTTTTTTTCTGGCTGTTAATTGTTTATTGTTACCGTGGTAATTCTTTATCTGTAAATTCGTATGTCCTTGAATACAGAAATTAGACATGAATTTCATGAGTTCTTTTATCCACAAAATAAAGAGTTCATTTAGTTTCTGAAAAACTACAAAAATTTGAGCCCCACAAAAATATGTCATTTTACAGTAACCTTCTTCTAGATACAACTGATAGGATACTAACAGTTAACCATGAGACGATGCTAAAATGTTGCCACTGAAAGGCTTTAAAATTCCAGCAGATATTAAATCTATAAACCAGTGACATGAAATTGGTAGAAATTTTTTCCATTAACAAAAAATTTAAATATTATGATGATCAATTATAATGTCACTTATTAGTATGATTTAAAAACTAAAAACCTTACTCAGACTTTCAATTGAATTTACGTCTTCGTTAAATATTTAATTGACCTTAATTACGTAAACGTTACATTATTTGATAAGAAAGGAGAGAATGAGACGCTATCTACAGTGGAATGGTGAAATGCATGACTACTGGCCTTGACACCACAGGGCAAAGCTTTTATAAAACCAATAATCATTATAATGATTTACATACATTTATGGCAATTAACCAAAATGAAATGTAATAAATTATTGTAAGATGTTAATTCCAACTTGCACAGTAATAATTTATGACTATAATTGTTCTTTAAACATTTTAAATCCCTGTTTAAGCAGTGTGTTGTAATGGCAACAACATCCCCTTACTTGTCATGCGTCAGTTAAGATTGCTGTAATTTGAGTAATTTTCCTATTACATCCCAGTAATATGCATTTTCAGGCAGAGACACAGACTACATATCTCAGAGAACAATATTTCCCAAGCAATAAAAGAATTTTTGTCAATAATCACATTTCCTAGACAATTTGGTTATATATATATAAATTTTTTTTTCATCTATAGACCTTTGGGCTGTGTGGAAAATTACATTTCACTAATAAAACTAGATAAAGACTTAACTGTACACAGTGTAGATAGAGTTTTCAGCTGAACAGAAACCCTCCCCCCTCCATCCTTCCATCACACAATACCAGTAGGTATGATTTAGTTATGGTGTATAACTAGCCATTGTTTCAATACATATCTCTACATTCATATCTTTTCTGTCTCTCGGTAACCAGATCTATCATCGACAAGAGGCCCATATGGCCTGTATTGCTCACCTGGATCCAGCAATGTCATACATGCCTAAAGGTTGGGTATTTCAAATATTTCCAAATTAAAGCTCAGTCACTTAACCACTTTGATGAGACAAGATCAATGGGTAAATTCTTATATCATTGCTGTCTTTCTCTTTTGATTCCCAGTCAGAGTTTATATAGTTACTGGGTTGGTATCTCAAGTATATCAATAACATGATGCAGAAATAATGTCCCTTTAGGTGTGCCACACCCAAGGGTCAATTCTTGCATAACAAAAGTGTTTATCTCTTGATGGCAAGCAATTATATATATATATATATATATGGTTAAGAGGTGGGAATTTAAACTGTTTTAAAGATATTACCCAAAAATTAAGTCCAGAGAGGTGGGGCCACACCCAATGTTAAACTCTTACATCATGAATGTGTTTGTTTCTTACCCAGCATTGCAATATATGATTTTGGAGTGGGGCCAGACCCCTGGGCCCATTCTTACAACATGATTGTGTTTATCTTTTTATGCTAATTTCCCATATTGGACCCTCCCTCTCATGCCCCAGGGACCCTGTGATACACTGTTTATAAAAAAAAAATGATTTTCCTCTTCACCAAAAGATGCTTCAGACCAAATTTGGGCAAAATCTCACCATTCCTATAGGAGGAGCAGAATGTTAAAAGACTTGCCAAATTTTCCTTTTTAGGCCCTGCCCCTCAGGCCCCTGGGGGGGGGGTCACTATTTATACAAAAAAAACATTCCATTTCCTCTAAGGATGCTTCACACCAAATTTGGTAAAAACCCTCTCGTAACATTTTGCAGAAAAAGTTGACAGACAACAGATGACAGATGGACAATGGATGGCTCTTGGGCCTGACTTTCTCTGATCATTCTTACTCAACCCAATATATTTCAATTGCCTTGACCATAGCGTGCACATCTATAAAGTTCAATTCACATTTTCAGAAAAACAGAGAAAAATGAAATGTTTTTATTTGTGATACCTGAACCTAAAGTTAACTTTTTGTTGTGCCTAACTAACATGTTTCTAACACAGGTACAGTGTTTGAAGACAAAACATTTGTAATTGGCTTTGTTTTTCCCATAAGTGAAGTGGTGTTTCTTAGCCTCTATTTATACTTTGAAATATGTAACTTTCTGTAATAAATTATTGTGAACAATCATGTCATATATACCATAAGCTTACTCCTGGTCAGATTTGTATGTGACACTTAGTGTCATCAGTTGATATTTGGCTGTATCATCTATTCATTCCTTACTGTGCAGGCTTTTTAATAAGGCATTAGTGAACAGTTTACATATATATTCAATGTGTACCTATATAACTTCAAGGAAATGTCTTCTGACCATCACTCTCATCGAACATTCTGACACAAATAGCCTCACCATATCCCTGCTACAACATTCTCATGACAACTCTCCTACAACACTCACAGCCCCCTCCTACAACACTCTGATGACAAGTCTCCTACACACCCCTCCTATAACGATCACAGCCCCCTCCTACAACACTCTGATGACAAGTCTCCTACAACACTCTCATCACACCCCTCCTATAATGATCACAGCCCCCTCCTACAACACTCTGATGACAAGTCTCCTACAACACTCACAGCCCCCTCCTACAACACTCTGATGACAAGTCTCCTATAACGATCACAGCCCCCTCCTACAACACTCTGATGACAAGTCTCCTACAACACTCTCATCACACCCCTCCTATAATGATCACAGCCCCCTCCTACAACACTCTGATGACAAGTCTCCTACAACACTCTCATCACACCCCTCCTATAATGATCACAGCCCCCTCCTACAACACTCTGATGACAAGTCTCCTACAACACTCTCATCACACCCCTCCTATAATGATCACAGCCCCCTCCTACAACACTCTGATGACAAGTCTCCTACAACACTCTCATCACACCCCTCCTATAATGATCACAGCCCCCTCCTACAACACTCTGATGTCTCCTACAACACTCTCATCACACCCCTCCTATAATTCTCACATCCCCCTCCTACAACACTCTGATGACAACTCTCCTACAACACTCTCATCACACCCCTCCTATAACGATCACAGCCCCCTCCTACAACACTCTGATGACAAGTCTCCTACAACACTCTCATCACACCCCTCCTATAATGATCACAGCCCCCTCCTACAACACTCTGATGACAACTCTCCTACAACACTCTTATTACGCCCCTCCTATAACGATCACAGCCCCCTCCTACAACACTCTGATGACAACTCTCCTACAACACTCTCATCACACCCCTCCTATAATGATCACAGCCCCCTCCTACAACACTCTGATGACAACTCTCCTACAACACTCTCATCACACCCCTCCTATAATGATCACAGCCCCCTCCTACAACACTCTGATGACAACTCTCCTACAACACTCTCATCACACCCCTCCTATAACGATCACAGCCCCCTCCTACAACACTCTGATGACAAGTCTCCTACAACACTCTCATCACACCCCTCCTACTCTAATGATCACAGCCCCCTCCTACAACACTCTGATGACAACTCTCCTACATCACTCTCATCACACCCCTCCTATAATGATCACAGCCCCCTCCTACAACACTCTGATGACAAGTCTCCTACAACACTCTCATCACACCCCTCCTATAACGATCACAGCCCCCTCCTACAACACTCTGATGACAAGTCTCCTACAACACTCTCATCACACCCCTCCTACAACACTCTGATGACAAGTCTCCTACAACACTCTCATCACACCCCTCCTATAACGATCACAGCCCCTTCCTACAACACTCTGATGACAAGTCTCCTACTCTTATTACACCCCTCCTATAATGATCACAGCCCCCTCCTACAACACTCTGATGACAACTCTCCTACAACACTCTCATCACACCCCTCCTATAACGATCACAGCCCCTTCCTACAACACTCTGATGAAAACCCTCCTGAAATATCCATTAGAAAGAGAATTAAATTTTGTATCTGTACTAATCCTCTGACCTCAGTATGTAATCAGTGAGAGTAAGCATGAGAAATCTGACAGACAGTGGCTAGTGACTCCATGTAAGTACACAAAATTAAAAATCAAATTACATTGACATTTACGGATCTAGTTCCAAAACAAACCAGATCAACATGTCTTTTTTCCATCATTTATAGCCCATACATTAATTTACACAATCAAAGGTCATTGCATTGATATTTAAATTGCCTGAGAATTAACTAAAATAGTAGCACATGTTGGCATGTATCAGAAACCTGCGACACACAGCTGTTCAACTTATATAAATATACTGTGATTAAAACACCTGCACTCTGTCATTAACACCATGTTACCTTATTGTGACACAAAATATCCTTTCTGAAACATGTTGTTTTCATTCAAAGTCTAATTTTGAATTGTATTGAAAACCAGAAGATAAAAAAACAAGCTATAAAGTTTTTGTCTATAAAAGATAATACTAATTGACACTACATGTCCAAAGCCATGAGACCCATGTCCAGTTTACATCTTATCTAAATATCTTTTACTCTGTTTTATTAGTATTCCAGACTCTGAAGACACAACACTCTGATCTATTCTATCTATACACCTGTATTCCAGACTCTGAAGACACTGCACTCTGATCTATTCTATCTATACACCTGTATTCCAGACTCTGAAGACACTGCACTCTGATCTATTCTATCTATACACCTGTATTCCAGCCCCTATAAACATTGTACTCTGATCTATTCTATCTATACACCTGTATTCCAGACTCTGAAGACACTGCACTCTGATCTATTCTATCTATACACCTGTATTCCAGCCCCTATAAACATTGTACTCTGATCTATCTATACACCTGTATTCCAGCCCCTATAAACATTGTACTCTGATCTATCTATATACCTGTACTCCAGCCCCTATAGACATGGTACACTGACCTATACTATCTATACACCTGTATTCCAGCCCCTATAAACATTGTACTCTGATCTATCTATATACCTGTATTCCAGCCCCTATAAACATTGTACTCTGATCTATCTGTATACCTGTATTCCAGCCCCTATAGACATGGTACACTGACCTATACTATCTATACACCTGTATTCCAGACTCTGAAGACACTGCACTCTGATCTATTCTATCTATACACCTGTATTCCAGACTCTGAAGACACAACACTCTGATCTATTCTATCTATACACCTGTATTCCAGACTCTGAAGACACTGCACTCTGATCTATTCTATCTATACACCTGTATTCCAGACTCTGAAGACACAACACTCATCTATTCTATCTATACACCTGTATTCCAGCCCCTATAAACATTGTACTCTGATCTATTCTATCTATACACCTGTATTCCAGACTCTGAAGACACTGCACTCTGATCTATTCTATCTATACACCTGTATTCCAGCCCCTATAAACATTGTACTCTGATCTATCTATACACCTGTATTCCAGCCCCTATAAACATTGTACTCTGATCTATCTATATACCTGTATTCCAGCCCCTATAAACATTGTACTCTGATCTATCTATATACCTGTACTCCAGCCCCTATAGACATGGTACACTGACCTATACTATCTATACACCTGTATTCCAGCCCCTATAAACATTGTACTCTGATCTATCTATATACCTGTATTCCAGCCCCTATAAACATTGTACTCTGATCTATCTGTATACCTGTATTCCAGCCCCTATAGACATGGTACACTGACCTATACTATCTATACACCTGTATTCCAGACTCTGAAGACACTGCACTCTGATCTATTCTATCTATACACCTGTATTCCAGACTCTGAAGACACAACACTCTGATCTATTCTATCTATACACCTGTATTCCAGACTCTGAAGACACTGCACTCTGATCTATTCTATCTATACACCTGTATTCCAGACTCTGAAGACACAACACTCATCTATTCTATCTATACACCTGTATTCCAGCCCCTATAAACATTGTACTCTGATCTATTCTATCTATACACCTGTATTCCAGACTCTGAAGACACTGCACTCTGATCTATTCTATCTATACACCTGTATTCCAGCCCCTATAAACATTGTACTCTGATCTATCTATACACCTGTATTCCAGCCCCTATAAACATTGTACTCTGATCTATCTATATACCTGTACTCCAGCCCCTATAGACATGGTACACTGACCTATACTATCTATACACCTGTATTCCAGCCCCTATAAACATTGTACTCTGATCTATCTATATACCTGTATTCCAGCCCCTATAAACATTGTACTCTGATCTATCTGTATACCTGTATTCCAGCCCCTATAGACATGGTACACTGACCTATACTATCTATACACCTGTATTCCAGCCCCTATAAACATTGTACTCTGATCTATCTATATACCTGTATTCCAGCCCCTGTAGACATTGTACTCTGATCTATTCTATACACCTGTATTCCAGCCCCTGTAGACATTGTACTCTGATCTATTCTATATACCTGTATTCTAGCCCCTGTAGACATGGTACACTGACCTATTCTATCTATACACCTGTATTCCAGGCCTGGTAAGCATTGTATTCTGATCTATTCTATCTATACACCTGTATTCCAGCCCCTATAGAGATGGTACACTGACCTATTCTATCTATACACCTGTATTCAAGCCCCTGTAGACATGGTACACTGACCTATTCTATCTATACACCTGTATTCCAGCCCCTGTAGACATTGTACTCTGATCTATTCGATCTATACACCTGTATTCTAGCCCCTATAGACATGGTACACTGACCTATTCTATCTATACACCTGTATTCAAGCCCCTGTAGACATGGTACACTGACCTATTCTATCTATACACCTGTATTCCAGCCATTGTAGACATTGTACTCTGATCTTTTCTATATATACACCTGTATTCTAGCCCCTGTAGAGAATGTACTCTGATCTATATATACACCTGTATTCCAGCCCCTGTAGACATTGTACTCTGATCTATCTATATACCTGTATTCTAGCCCCTGTAGACACTGTACTCTGATCTATTCTATCTATACACCTGTATTCCAGACACTGTAGACATTGTACTCTGATCTATTCTATCTATACACCTGTATTCCAGACCCTGTAGATATGGTCCTCTGATCTATTCTATCTATACACCTGTATTCCAGCCCCTGTAGACATTGTCCTCTGATCTATTCTATCTATACAGCTGTATTCCAGTCCCAGTAAACATTGTACTCTGATCAATTCTATCCATACACCTGTATTCCAGCCCCCGTAGACATTGTCCTTTGACCCTCTAGATGATCCCTTTGTCTTAATTTTAAACCATCAGGGTTTTGAAGTTCTATTGGATACCAGTTATCTATGTTGAACTACTTAAAGGGAAATTTAAACAGTCATCCCTGAGAAAAATTCATCTACAGCATTACTTTATTGTTCTTGGAGTTTGCTTTTCAAATATGCATGATTTTTTCCCTGTATTAATGAAGGCATTTAAAATGTACTTAAAACAAAGTTCAAACCTTTCCTGAACAGAAGGTGCATGTCAAGTTTTAAAGAAAAGGGGTCCTCGCACACCTGTGTTTACGATTGAGATTTAATTAAAGTACAGCTTATCAAAGAACAACACAGGTGTTAACATCTAGTTTGGAGAAAAAAAAGCCATGTATTGGTACAGTGAGAGACAATTACTGCAGACCAATCCGAACAAAAATCACAATAAAGTTCATCTTCCTTAGAAATGTCTGCTCACTATGGGAGACCACAGAACATTACACAGGGTACAAGATTGTATCCGGTACAAATTTAATGTTTATAAATGAAGTAAAAACGTAAGAAATCTCCATCTAGTGTTGACCTTTGACCTTTATAATGTGTCATTAAAACGTTTGATTTCTATCAAGGATATAATGATATATCAAAAGAATGGTTCACCTTCGTTAGTTTGACACCATATATATATATCATACTTTCTTTATGTTTTTCTATAAAAAATCTCCAAAATATCTAATCTGATTGAAAAAAGACAGGTAAGAAACCCAAAAGTTAACAGTTAATCTTCAATGATTCAGTCGGAGTATGTTTTTATGAGCTTTCAAGAAGGGCCACCATTTTGAATGTTTAGACTTCTGGTATACTGTATCAAACCTTGTTACTAATAAAATGCCACATCTAGGTAATTTATATACAGAGATTTTTAATGGGGTACAGGGACACATTCCAAGATGCTACACAGATTTAAATGCATTTTAATTGTGTCATTAGTTCCAGCATGAGTCAGTTACCCTGTGAAGTCTAAACTTTAATTACCAGTGTACAATTAGCAAAACAGGTGCAGAAGAGAGAAAGGCCTACGCTATTGTCACACACAAACATTCCGTCTGTGTTACAGTACCTGGTGTGGTTGTACCAAAACTGGTGGCTAGCCCAAGGGTGCTGATTATCAATCTACCAGAGAAGTAAATTATAGACAATTATGGCCATCATTAAATTTGAAAGGTTTTGTTCCTGGTACATAATTAGAAACTTGTCAGTTTCTCCCCCATAAACCCAGTATTATGGTAAGAAAACCTCATTCTATATAAATTTAAAATTCACCCAAGCACGCATAAAAACAAATTGCCTTTTATGCCTTCAACCTGAAAGTTTTCTTGTGGTTTTATATCAGGCTTAAAGACACTTTCAAGTAATTGTTGCCGAAATCTATTGAAACCTGTCACATTGTCAGCAAAAAATACAATTTGTTTTTCTGACGCAAAATATTCTTCTCTATGTCTACCGATAATGTGCGATAGTTAATTAGAACGCAGAAGAAAAGCGATTAGGTCCTGGGCCCATGAAATAGAGCCAGTAGCTGTATAACAGCACTTTTTTTTTTGTAAACTGTGATTAGCTCTTCCTGAAAAGCCATTTTGATATCATTATATACAGAATCTAAAACCGCACAAAAAAGTGTGATCATCACCTGTGATAGACAGGAAGATTCAGTTATTAATTATCCAAAATCCCATTAGTATGTAATACCTGAAATGTTTTCAGTGGTACCTATATATATGATAAGTAGAGGAGGTAGATACTCCTCTCCTCATGTCACCAAGCAACAGCCATTAGTTCTATCTAACGTGAATGTTGTAATTTTCTTACCAATTAACATACGGTCATGCAATTATCTGTGTCGAGTATATACCAGACGGAAACAATCTTAAAAAAAAACTAGGTGGTCTCAGATGATTATAGGTTGAAATGAATCTGTAAAAAAAATCCCTCTTCAACCAAGATTGCTTTTCCTTTCAATTAAGTAAAATTAATTAAGAGAAAATAAGCATTATACGCAGCTAATTACGAGTAATCTATGACCGGAGGTACAGAATGTAGACAAAGTATGTCAACCAATGTACTGAAGACAAACTTGATTACAAGATAAAACACAAGACATATACTACATTTTTTTTCAAGCGTCTTCATTACCTAGTTCTATATCATGGTATATACTGAATATATAACACTGTGGGAAAACAGCTATTGATATCATACGTTACAAAGCTACAATAGAAGTACTTGTGATTAATATGAGGTAATTGATATTTCAGTTTTAAAACTTCACGGAGTCCTCAATGTTACATACATTGGCTAGGGTTTCAATATTCATTCAAAATGTGCTGCATGTTTGAGATATACGACCTTGAACTTTGGACATCACTCCTTCTGTTAAGCATCAAGTTAGCAACATCAGTGAAGGTAGATGAATGTGATTACATCATTACTATGTGTGTGTGTGTGTTTGTGTGCGAGGGTGTGTGTGTGTGAGGGTGTGTGTGTGTTTGTTTGTGTGTGAGGGTGTGTGTGTGTGTTTGTGTGTGAGGGTGTGTGTGTGTGTGTTTGTGTGTAAGGGTGTGTGTGTGAGGGTGTGAGGGTGTGTGTGTGTGTGTTTGTATGTTAGGGTGTGTATGTGTGTGTGTATGTATGTATGTATGTGTGAATATTTCTCTTTACACAGCTTCATACAACTGGCCATCTTTCTTTACACAGATGACAACAGCTTCATACAACTGGCCATCCTTCCTTACACAGATGACAACAGCTTCATACAATATAATGCAATAGTTTTCTCCATCATTTTTTGCAGGGATTTTTGATTAAGATCTTTTGAATATAATTTATCAGGTGAGTGGTTCCTATCTTATAGTGAAATTAAACACAGTTATTAAAAAGTTTTGTTTCTGTATTTCATAAATGAAAATTATTTCCATCCTCTATACAACAAATTGCCATCTTTAAACTTGAATTTTTTTTTTCTTTTTTTAAATATTTATCAATTGATTGATAAATTTAGTTATTTCCATCCTCTATACAACAAATTGCCATCTTTAAACTTGAATTTTTTTTTTCTTTTTTTAAATATTTATCAATTGATTGATAAATTTAGTTATCGGGTATCAGTGATAGCAGTTATGTTTGCTTGTCAAGCTCAAATAACACACAAATGTCATCATCAAAACAGTTTGAATGCTCAGAATGAAATATTAGGGGGAATCTGTCAACTTCCTCCTGTTCTCATCAGAAGTAAATATTTAAGATTCCATGCAGCTGATATCAAATCCTTAATAAAACATCTTAATTCTCAGTCTTGGGAAGCATCTGTTATGAAGTCTGGATCAACCATTGAATGTCAGGAAAAGTCAACCAGTACATTGAGTCTGGATCAACCATTGAATGTCAGGAAAAGTCAACCAGTACGTTGAGTCTGGATCAACCACTGAATGTCAGGAATAGTCAACCAGTGTGTAAAGTCTGGATCAACCATTGAATGTCAGGAAAGGTCAATCAGTGTGTAAAGTCTGGATCAACCATTGAATGTCAGGAAAAGTCAACCAGTACATTTAGTCTGGATCAACCATTGAATGTCAGGAATAGTCAACCAGTACATTGAGTCTGGATCAACCATTGAATGTCAGTCTGGATCAACCATTGAATGTCAGGAAAAGTCAACCAGTACATTGAGTCTGGATCAACCATTGCATGTCAGGAAAAGTCAACTAGTACATCGAGTCCGGATGCACTTCTTGGAGATGGGAAAGGTCACTAGTGCAAGGAATATATACAAGATAATTTGTGCTTTCAAGGTCAAGATTGCATAAATATAAATGATATCCACCTTGAACCTGTGATCTTTAAGCAAATGATGGAGACAGGTATAAATTATTCATTAAAGGGTCAAGGATAATTAGTGGTGTGGGCAGTCTACCGTCGGTGTAAGTGACAAAGTCCTAATGACTTTACCATTCTCTAAGTAATTACACCAGGCCCACAACTTAACAATACTAATCAGTGTTATATTATAAAAAGTTTGTAAAACATATGACCTTGTTCTCGCTTCTAAGGAAACACTACCTAACACAAAGTCACATTGTATGAAGAAGAAATCTAAAAGTGATTAAATCATTTTTGTATTAATTAATTCCTTAAGATCAATTAGACCTAGAAAGCATTCCTGTGCCTGATTCAGCATCTTAAAACCAGCTCTAATGGAGAATCAAACCTGAAGCCAATGTATAACAGATGTGTGAGAGATAAATGGATGGACAGAAAGAGAGATGGAAAGACTGATGGACAGATCTAAGGACAACTAGGTAGATGGATGGACAGACAGACTGACAGACAGATATATGGACAGATAGATAGATAGATGGACAGACAGATAGAAAAATACATGGACAGACAGACAGACAGAAATATAAATGAACAGACAGATAGATAGATGGACAGGTTGATGGACAGACAGATGGACAGATATATGGACAGATAGATAGATAGATGGACATACAGATAGAAAGATACATGGACAGACAGACAGACAGAAATATAAATGAACAGACAGATAGATAGATGGACAGGTTGATGGACAGACAGATAGACAGATATATGGACAGATAGGTAGATAGAAGGACAGACAGATAGAAAGATATATGGACAGACAGATAGATAGATGGACAGGTTGATGGAAAGATAGATGGAAAGACAGACAGACGGATATATGGACAGATAGGTAGATGGATGGACAGACAGATAGACAGACAGATGGACAGATTGATGGAAAGATAGATGGAAAGACAGACACAGACAGACAGACACAGACAGACAGACAGACAGACAGACAGACAGACAGACAGATGGACAGACAGGTAGATGGATGGACAGACAGATTGACAGGTAGATGGACAGACAGATATATATATGGACAGATAGATAGACAGGTTGATGGAAAGTAACTACATCTTACAGTTTTTTATCTCCATTTTTTCAGTTATAAGTGTCGTGCTTTTCTTACATAAGACTTGAAAATGACTCATTAATACAAAATATTAAGATGCTACTGGAAATGAACAGTTATTGTACAAATTACTGGTGTATGAAAATGTTACTGGGAGTGAACAGTTTGTGTACAAATTACCGGTGTATGAGAATGTTATTGGGAGTGAACAGTTTGTGTACAAATAACTGGTGTATAAGGATGTTACTGGAGTGAACAGTTTTTGTACAAATTAATGGTGTATGAGAATGTTATTGGGAGTGAACAATTTGTGTACAAATTACCGGTGTATGAGAATGTTACTGGGAGTGAACAGTTTGTGTACAAACTACCGGTGTATGAGAATGTTACTGGGAGTGAACAGTTTGGGTACAAATTACTGGTGTATAAGGATGTTACTGGAGTGAACAGTTTGTGTACAAATTACTGGTGTATGAGAATGTTAGTGGGAGTGAACAGTTTGTGTACAAATTACTGGTGTATGAGAATGTTACTAGGAGTAAACAGTTTGTGTACAAATAACTGGTGTATAAGGATGTTACTGGAGTGAACAGTTTTTGTACAAATTAATGGTGTATGAGAATGTTACTGGGAGTGAACAGTTTGTGTACAAATTACTGGTGTATAAGGATGTTACCGGAGTGAACAGTTTGTGTACAAATTACTGGTGTATGAGAATGTTATTGGGAGTGAACAGTTTGTGTACAAATTACCGGTGTATGAGAATGTTACTGGGAGTGAACAGTTTGTGTACAAATTACTGATGTATGAGAATGTTACTGGGAGGGAACAGTTTGTGTACAAATTACTGGTGTATGAGAATGTTATTGGGAGTGAACAGTTTGTGTACAAATTACCGGTGTATGAGAATGTTACTGGGAGTGAACAGTTTGTGTACAAATTACTGATGTATGAGGTGTTACTGGAAGTGAACAGTTTGTGTACAAATTACTGGTGTAGGAGGTCAGACAGTTCACATAGGATATCAAACTTTCAATACATCAGATTTTGCGATGATCGGCTATTACTTGCACGCTGATGAAAATGTAAATTTCTCCATCGCACCTCTGCACAGATACCATACAATATACATGGTAAGCATTTCAGTGTTCTCATCAACACCACCACCACCACTATGCTCTGTACATAACAATCCTTCTCTGTAATGAAATGCAGCAGCAAAGAAATATTGGAATTTGTGGTTTTCAATGCAATTTGTGGTTGAGTTAACAAATTTTTTGTTAGGTAATGGGTTTTGTCTGCATTTCAAATTATTCCCTTGCTTGTAGTTCAAACCAGAGAATTACACCACAGCCATAGTGTAACTCTGATCGTATGTGGCACCAAAAAAACCCATTGTTACTCCAGTCTCTCTAGTGCTACAGATAACCATTATTAAGTGTGATAAAAAAGAGAAGTTTTTTGTTTTTCGTGTTTTAATTACTGTTAAATGGCATGTTGCTAATTCACAATTACCTCTGCTGTTAGTAACACAACCAGCCTCATTACCAGCCAAGAGTATTAAACCACACAGTGTGTGGATTCCATTCTGCATATCACAGGAAAACTCTCTCAAACAATGTTGTATACAATACACAGACGACCTTGAACCTTCTGGAAAGGTTTTATTTATCAATGACCCTTGTGACCTTGACCTTTGATCTTTCCTGATTATAATTTATTTCTGATCATGATGACAAAATCTAGATCAGGTACAAAGGTAACCTGGGACCTTAACTTAAACTTCTTTATTAATTTCTTTTATATTTCTTTGAAGAAATACGTCACAAAAAAATCAGAATAAGTCAATGTTTCTTAAGCAAGATACAAGCTATACATTGAAATTAAACGTTATTCATTTCAAAACAATTGTAAAAAAGTTTTACAAACTTATATTTATCACCCTTGTTGGCCCTGATGAAGTGCACGAGGGGCCTTACCTTAGGAGGGAACCGAAATACCCGGGAAAAAACCACATGGTCAAAAAGGTGACCCCATTTTCTTTCCTGTCCAGTCCGGCAACTTACAACTCAACTGTAATTGTTCTACACTTTTTTTTTTAAACAAATAAGGTCTATGATTTTTGTTGGCAAATTTGATAATTGTTCTTAAGACCTTGAAGTTAAGCGAATTTAATTATTTTCATGCAATGATCAAATCTAACAAATCGGAGCAATGGTTTAACTCTGGGTTGGGTAATAGAGGAATGCCAAGTTCCTAGAGTAAAACCACTGACCTGTGGCCAGAGTCTGGTGATTGCCCAATGTAAGCCTTGGACCTGTGACCCAGAGTTGGAGTGCTGGTTATAAAGGCTGTCAGAAGCTTTATCCACTTGGCAACAGCAATGTCACACAAGTACACTGTTGAGATACCTAGTATTATAATTCAAAAAGTGTTTTCTGTGTAAGTATTCTGTAGATTTAAAACATCCAGAAATATATTAAGAAAAGATCAATGTATATGTACTTATTTTCGTAGTAAAGGCAAGAAAAAAATATTGCCATACACAATTAACAGCTAAGCGAAAAAACACAGGTGGCCTTCAGAATTTTATGTAAGTCAACACATTACTTTTGTAGTGTGACTTAATTGAATTATACATGTAGGCAGACTTGAAGTTATATTGGTTAAAAACAAGGCTTTCAGTAAAATTACACATTTATTGAGCTTTCTATATATAGCTTTACTATGTCATAAGTCTACAAACCACAACCTTGGGTCAAGAATTGTTCAAGTTCTCGTGTAAATAGCAAAAGAAAGCATACATGGAAATTAACATTTCATTTTTGAAAGGTCAAAAGAAAAGGCAAGGAAAGACAGATTTTTTCTGTTAAGTGCAGGCTCTCACTAATCTGGTTTTTGTTCAAACAGGGGTATTGGTAATACCAACTCGTAACACAGTATCAACATTGGTGCACGTCCCCTTAGAGTTCCCAGTATGGTATAGATATATGTGCAATGAGACCATTCTCGGTATCTATTATCTATAGTTGTTCTGATAACGAGGAAAGCACATGGATATCGTAGACCCATCCTGTTAATGTATCAATATATTTCATTTTTTGTTTTATTCATTTCCCATTAAAAAACGTGTCGCGTTGCGGGTGTCCATATTCTGTGTCGGCCTTGGACACCCTCTACATTTATAGTCCTCTCCGGGATAGTAACATATATAAAATCGCTTATCATTTATCTATTGTAACCTCTGTTAATTTGTCTGAAGGTCTGAATTATTATGTATATAGGCAGATGGCTATTAGGGGAGTTAAAACTACGACCCTGTGGTGCCTGCTGACACCCCCTCCACTCCCCACACACTCCATTACACAATTATATAACCATTACAGTAGTAATCAGGCTCAGTACAAAAAACTCAAAACATTTTATCTGAAACCAAAAGTAGTGAAAAGATGAGAGAGGGTAGATCTGGTCAGTATCAGTAAGATCTGTTGAATGGACATGGACCTATCCCCATGTCACTTGATACTTCACACTAAAAACACAAACCCATCTTAGGTCATCCGAGACAAGCACCAGTCCCACAACTCTCACATCATCATGTCGGTTTCAATTACTACTAATTACCTCTTTCTGTGTATACTTTTGTGTAGGTAGTTTTTTGTGTGAGTATTTGTTTATAAAGATATTTGTTTGTGTGGATATCTGTTTGTGTGGATATTTGTTTGTATGGGTATTTTTGGTGGGTTTTTGTTTGTGTGGGTTTTTGTTTGTATGGATATTTGTTTGTGTGGGTATTTGTTTGTGTGGGTTTTTGTTTGTGTGGGTTTTTGTTTGTGTGGATATTTGTTTGTGTGGGTATTTGTTTGTATGGATATTTTTGGTGGGTTTTTGTTTGTGTGGGTTTTTGTTTGTGTGGGGTTTTTGTTTGTGTGGGTTTTTGTTTGTGTGGATATTTGTTTGTGTGGGTATTTGTTTGTGTGGGTTTTTGTTTGTGTGGGTTTTTTGTTTGTGTGGATATTTGTTTGTGTGGGTATTTGTTTGTATGGGTATTTTTGGTGGGTTTTTGTTTGTGTGGGTTTTTGTTTGTGTGGGTATTTGTTTGTGTGGGTATTTGTTGGTGTGGATATTTGTTTGTGTGGGTTTTTTGTTTGTGTGGATATTTGTTTGTGTGGGTATTTGTTTGTATGGGTGTGTGGGTTTTTGTTTGTGTGGGATTTTGTTTGTGTGGATATTTGTTTGTGTGGGTTTTTGTTTGTGTGGGTATTTTTGGTGGGTTTTTGTTTGTGTGGGTTTTTGTTTGTGTGAGTATTTGTTTGTGTGGGTATTTGTTTGTGTGGGTATTTTTGGTGGGTTTTTGTTTGTGTGGGATTTTGTTTGTGTGGATATTTGTTTGTGTGGGTTTTTGTTTGTGTGGGTATTTGTTTGTGTGGGTATTTGTTTGTGTGGGTATTTTTGAGTGGATATTTTGTTTGTGTGGACAAAATTTGCTGAAAAAGGGACAAAACTCTGAAAAGACAGCAATATGATTCAAAAGCGTTAACACATGCTTTAACCTATCTGATTAGTTAGTATTAGACATGACAAGTCAAAGGAATGATGATATTTCACTTTAACTGACTAGCTATTGGAATATTCAATAATACATCTGAACTGAATTTTTTTTAAAATCCTTAATTGATAATGGTTGTCTCCCTTTGCACAGATCCATATTCATCGACGATGTCTTTAACCGCAATAGGATTGTCTGCCTTTGCTGTTCAATTCCCCGTAAAGGTTTTGTGACATAACTGTTGTAGTGCCTCTGACTGGGGATTTGGCTTGAATAAGATTTGGCATGTGACTTCATATTGAATAAATGTTGACTAATTTCTATCTAAACATGGCCACATTGGAGTTTGACAAGAATCTAGGTTCAGGTTATTGAACTAAAAAACAAGTACAATTAGATCAAGAGTATTGCTAAATCATATTATGCAGATAATTTTTTATAGAACTTAATTTTAGCTATAAGCTTTGAATATTGCATGTTCCAACCAAGATTCATTAAAACAGGATTATGTTTAAATATATCTTTAAAAACCCAAGGACAGATAACAAACTACATATCCGGTTCAAAGTTTGGCTTTATCTATAACAATACGTGGCAAAACATGAAAACCTCTTAAAAATTACAGTATCTCTATGACATGTAACGACTTGAATTTAAGTTACAGAGGAGAAGCACAATTCTGAGCCTAATATTTGAAATTACAAAAATATACCTTTATTGTAATTTCCCTACATTGGAAAGCTACTTTTGAAATTTAATGACACGGCTGAACGCATTCTCCCTAATAAATTATCAATTAATAACTGAGGTGTGTCAGAGTTTAGTGATAGTCCAATATCAAACTAAGGATCTATCAGGTGTGTTACCATATTTCAAACTTTTTACCTGGCTGTATTCTTAATGACAAATACCTTCTTTTACAAGATTTAATAACTGGACATTTACATTAAGATTTAAACACTTGGTAAACAATCCAAACGGAAGACTGTTTGTCCAAGGTTGTAAATCATTAAGGCTGGGTTTGTCTAAGTCCTCTAAATACCTTTGCACCAGAAAAACTTGAACACTTTTATACCTTGGATGATCATTAATTAAATTCAGCAACAGAAATCTAGGCCAGGGTGTGACTGTAAATTTACTTACCTGTAATTTTTACCTGTAATTACAATTCTGAATTTTCACCTGAGACCTCACTTAAAACCTGTGTAGGATAAGTCAACTCATTTCCTGCACAATTATTTAAAGAGATCAATGCAAAAGAAAGAGCCCTGATTTGAAGTCAGTTTCGTGTTAATTTCAACAAATTTGATTTATTTTCAAAGTTAGACACATCCATATTGGTCTTAGTGTCACCACAATAAATGAAATTCTTTACGGAGTTCTCTAGGCTTACATATAAACCAGTCAATTCACATCAATATTCTTCTGTATCAATAAATTCTTAACATTCAACAACGAAAAGAAAATAGAAAATTTGCATTAGAAAGCAAAATAAAAATCTGAAAACTTAGGTACAGATTTATATCAATGTTAATTTTATGCAATCATTGGTGGTGATATTTAGTCCTAAGTTACCTATAACACATGTTGGTATCTTTCAAAAAAAAAAAAAAAAAAAAGATAACATATGTTTTGTGTTAAGCAACGTATGTGCTCAAGAAATATATATATTTGTACCAATGAGTTGATATTTAGATTTAGATAATCTTTTCTTGATACTTAAAAAAATATTTGCTGCAACTGATTAAACCCAATTGAAGAAACAATGAAGAAAATTCACAGGATAACAAACAGATAAATAAATAATTATATATATAAATAAATAAAAAGTATTTTTTTGTGTATATTACCGATAATAATAGATAAAGCAATTTGAAGAGTTTTTTCTCCTTCAGAGTTACTTCCCTTGGAAAGATACCCATCCTTCATTTTGTTGCAGTACATTTATAATACTTCAAATAACAAATTGCTTAAATGTAGGATCAGAAGTAGACAGGTCAATATCTTAATTCTTAGTGAGATGGTTTCTTATCTAATGGTCATTTATAATAAAACTATCCCTGCAGGATCAGAACAGGTTCGTACATCATAGGCAGGATCAAATTTGATTATCTAATGGACTTTGTCTCTGATTTTTATTGTCGAAATATGTCAGCCATCACACATACTTACTAAGAACCATTTCAACTGTAACATCTATCATTAAAATGTCTTTGTGATTTCTGCGCTGATTTCATTAATTGTACACAGAGTTATCTCTCCTGTTTTTTGGTTGACTGGTTCGGTGATAGAAACCACAGTAGGTTTCAACTCTATAGCCACGGTATCAATGCTTCCTTTAATTTCTACACCCACCAACATTTTCATGTAAAAGGTCAAATAATACCCATTACTTCTAATAAAGTAAGTCATTTTGGGGTAACCATATAATAAATATGGGTTCTAAAACTGTTAATTCCCTAATAGTCTAGACAAGGCAAGAAGAAATGAAGGAATGCTCTTATGAGGAAAGTGATTTAATTAGGGCAGCAAGTCTTCTAGTGATGTACATATATATATAATTGAGCTGTGTGTATTTCATGCCTAGTAAAACTACTTCCTTTGGGAAAAATAGGATGGATTCTAATTACCTCCTTAATGACAGTGCCATGAAATGAGGGTACCTTCCTAGATCAGAAATTATAGGGGTACAAAAGTCCAGCGAGTCAGCCAGTATCAACACAAACACAAAACACTTAATGAATTTTGGTCAGTTTTTTTTTTATCTCCATCCAGACAATTGGATTCTGTGAAAACAAAATTGGAAAGATGCTCGGGGAACAATTCAGTCAATCTTAGGATGTAAATTTGAAATAATTGATGTGTTTTTTTACACAATTATTAGACAGAATACTCTGACAGTGGTGTACCATTAGGTAGTTTTAAGTTATAACTACGCTGTAATGACTTTCCAGACTTTTTTTTGTAAATTAACAAAAAAAAAAAAAAAAAATGGTAGGTTCTGCCTTTGGTATATCATCAGTTTAAAATTTATGGGTTGAAAAAACTTTCAAAATTGGATAAAAAGATGTTGGACCTTTCCATTTGATGTAAGCTGTAGTTAAGGGGGGGTGAAATGATAAGTTTTGGTGTCTGAAACAATTGAATATTTACCGAGTTTAACCTTGAAATCTAGCTGCATTTGACCTCCGAGTAAGATACATTATCTTCAGTTTTACAGAAATAAAGTCACTTCGGCAATGACATCAATTCCACATGCAACATGATGTAATGCAAGTTAAGATATACAAGTATACATACACACCAGAATAAAAAAGGTCTTGTAGTGATGTGTTGTTATGGCAACCATCTTGTATTTTACACTTAGCCTGAATAATTTTAAGACTAATTGTTTAGAATAATTCCTTCAAAACCTCAACTAAATCCCATCGGAAGAATTCTAAAAATGTTTTCTTTCAAGCAAATTATGATAAATGCACTGTTAGAACTTGAGTAGGAGTTTAACATGTTATTGAATATGGCAGCCATGGACGACATATCTAATTTTTTGTCTCATTTTTTGACTGACCAAAAACTGTGCAATCAAGTCACATGTCACCAAAAGTCACATGACACCAAAAGTCACATGACACCAAACAGATCACATCCAAATTTCCTTTAAATCAAAATTCATTTACTGTAGTTCTTTATATTACTATTAACTCTACCTTGTTACAAAATCACATAGGACAAATATAAAAAGGAGTTTAAAAGTGAGCTTAACAGATTAAACTGGTAATATTTTCTGTAATTTGACAATGGATGTTTCTCGTCCTCCATCCTTTCTCTCTCCACATCCCCCATGCCCACCCCTACCCCCTCCTTTGACATATCTGTATACTGAGATATAAATCCAACAGAGCATAAAAACACAGAATATTGGAATTACATTCTGTTCAAAAGAATGTGCATATCACATCAAAATTGCTGAGGATCCTTGTGCTTCATCCTTCAGCTGGTTTAATTACAAATTTTCTACATCATATCTATATCATTGCTTGAGTCTCATTTCTTAGCATGGCAGTTTGAAATGATTATATTAACACTTCGTTCAATGACCTTCTTTGTATGCTGGAACAGAAATAGGCATCACACTGTGTACTTGTGCAAATCTTACTAATAGCTCATACTCAAATGTAATTACCACATCTTATCTTTCGTATATTGCCTACCTATGATATTAATGTCAAAAATTCCATTTTGATTGTGAACATTTATCAATATCTAACATAAACATTATGTAATTATATAAATTTTTGAAAAGAATATTTAAGCATATTTGTAATTAAATTTTACAGTTTGAAAATTGCTCTCTACATTTTTAAACCTACTGACTACCAGACACAAAGATAGATTTTAAAAAAGGATTTGATTTAAAAGTCACCTACGAGAATTTGATAACAAATTAGTGTAACATTTGGCAGGACTTGGGGTAGGATTTAAGGAGATAAGAAATATCTGGGGTATTTGGTTTGAGGTTATCAGTAAGTCACTCTTGACTGTCATTTCATCACAGATAGATCGCAGATCTGCCATGCATTTAGCCTGTATTAATGATAGGACAGAATGTTCAAACACTGAAATGAAATTTATTGCTCTTAGTCACTTAGTTAGCCTGTCTTCAACATTCAATTAAATACCTGTTGAGGATAAGAACAAACATTAAGTGACCTTGACCCCTCTGTTCAGGTAAGCCATGCTTAATCATATAGGGTTTATCAACTCGCCCCAAACTTTGCACACCTGCTGATTCCATTAAAATTTGTTTTAAAAATAATAGATCACCGATTGAAAGTCTTCTAAATCTGAAAGGAAGAAATACTGATAATACGTAACAGGTAGACGTTCTATAACGATGAGATAGATCAAATCACTTAATATAGTAAGGCTCTGTTTTAATGTAGCAGGTATGTATCTACATGATAAACAAGTTAGATTTACATAAGACTGTTTATACCTATATACCTATATTCATATGACAATAAAAACATATCTTGCAGAGCAAAAAATCCCTGTAAGCATATCCATACTATCATGTCATAATTAACAGCCAATCCCATTTTCAGCACTAAAAATATATATATACATAAATATGTATATATAAATTTACATATATATATATATATAAAAGAAAAATTACTTCTGTTTCATGAAATACTTTATTTTCTGTAAATGAATAGATAAAAAATTTAGAACATAAACTTGAATTTGAACTATTAGATCAACATGTTGGTTTATTAGGAGCTTAAGCTGTTCAAATCACTAACACAGATATACATTGTGAAGGCCTGAATCTGACAAATGTGTCTTAGATATATATAAAAAGAAAGTTATCTGGTCCAAAAAAAAACCTGATAATCATAGTAAAATGTGGATTAAGATATCTTTGGGGAAGTTTTATGGTCGCCATAGTGATCTGATTGAGAAATATTCAATTTCTTTGTGTGACATAAAGCTGGATGTATTTGATGCTCATTAGTTTGCCTGTTGGTTCCGTTGTGTTATACCTAGCTCTCATTTGAGAATGTGACATTGCTTACTTGGATTGACCAACGTTTACATGACAGTTGTTGTCAATGAAGCAGAAGATGCTTACTCTTCTGGAACACCTGGTCTTACTTATTTTCCTAATATTTTTTTAGGAGTCTCTGTGTAAATCTTTCTTTTGTTCATGTTTTGCCCTAGTTTTCTGGAATTTGAATTTGAATTATGATTATGTTGCCATGTTGGTATTTTCTAGATATTTTTAAAATAAATAATTCCTCTCACAGCATTTATAATCATTTTGAGGCAGACTATAAACAACATAAACCTTGCATGTTATTTCTAAATTATTTCTATTTTGATTGGTGTTAAAATAACCTCCCTTACACATTATATATATGACATAAGTTATTTTTCATCAGAACTTTAACTTACTATTTTTGTTAATACTGTTTCAGAGCATTCTCCCTTGGAAAGTATAACAGTGATCTACTTCAGAGCTATCTCTCTTCATTTACAAGTAATCTGTTTTCCAGTTATTTCCATCAGACAGTGTACCTTTGACCTGCTTTAGAATAACATCCCTTAACCTGTATACCAGAGACCTGCTTCAGGGTTACCTCCCTTAGCCTGTATACCAGTGACATGCTTCAAGATTACCTCCTTTACTGTATACCAGTGACCTGATTCAGGGTTATCTCCCTTAGGTAGTGTACCAGAGACCTGCTTCAGGGTTACCCCACTCAGGCAGTGTACCAGAGACCTGCTTCAGGGTTACCTCCCTTAGAGCATACCAGAGACCTGTTTCAGGGTTACCTCCCTTAGATTGTGTACCAGTGACCTTCTTCAGGATTACCTCCTTTTCAGTATACCAGTGACCTGATTCACAGTTATCTCCCTTTGGTAGTGTACCAGAGACCTGCTTCAGGATTACCTCTCTTAGGTAGTGTACCAGAGACCTGATTCAGGGATTTCTCCCTTAGGTAGTGTACCAGAGACCTGCTTCAGGGTTATCTCCCTTAGGTAGTGTACTAGAGACCTGCTTCAGGGTTACCTCCCTTAGGTAGTGTACCAGAGACCTACTTCTGGGTTACCTCCCTCAGAACATACCAGATACCTGCTTCAGGGTTACCTCCCTTAGAGCATATCCGTGACCTGTTTCAGGGTTACCTCCCTTAGATTGTGTACCAGTGACCTGCTTCAGGGTTACCTCCCTTAGAGCATATCCGTGACCTGTTTCAGGGTTACCTCCCTTAGATTGTGTACCAGTAACCTGCTTCAGGGTTACCTCCCTTAGAGCATACCCGTGACCTGTTTCAGGGTTACCTCCCTTAGATTGTGTACCAGTGACCTACCTCAGGGTTATTTTTTAGACTGTATACCAATAGGCTGCTTCAGAGTTAACTCCCTTAAACTGTGTAACAGTGGCCTGCTTCAAGTTGCAGTGCTCTCATACCCCATTTTGGGACTGGGGCCCTTGGCCCTTAGAATTGGGAAAAATAATGGTGTTTTCCTTAGAATTGGGAGAACTTGGGGTCTAAATTGGGAAAAAAGATACTTTTTTGCATTGGAAATGTTGTCTCCCTATGACAGTTTTCAAGTTACCTGCTTCAGGGTGATCTCCTTAAAATAGTGTAAAAGTGAACTGTTACAATGTTATTTTACTTAGACAGGGTATCTGTGATATGCTTCAGGTTTATCTCCCTTAGACTGTGTACCAGTGATCTGCTTCAGGGTTATCTCCCATACATTTGTACTAATGACCTACTTCAGTGTTATATCCGTAGACTATGTACTAGTTACTTGCTTCAGGATTATCTCCCTTAGACTGTGTACCAGTGATCTGCTTCAGGGTTATCTCTAATAAGACTTGTACCAATGACCTACTTACGGGTTTTATCCCGTAGTCTTTGTACAAGTGAACTGCTTCAGGGTTATCTTCCTTAGACTGTGTACCAGTGACCTACTTCAAGGTTATCTCCCTTAGATAGTGTACCAGTTATTTTTTATTTATCTCTCATACTATTGTACCAAGATATACTTCAGGGTTATGTTCCATAGACGAAGTACTAGTGACCTGCTTAAGGGTTATCTCCCTTAAACTGTGTACCAGTGACCTGATTCAGAATTATCTCCCTTAAACTGTGTAGCAATGATCTACTTCAGGGTTATCTGCCTTAGACAGAGTACCAGTGACCTACTTCAGACCTACTACATATATAGGCACCAGTTATCATCCTTATACAATGTAAATCCATACTAAGTGCAAGGTAATTTTAGTGGATTTGTCTCCCCCTTTTTTAAGTGAACAAGTCACCTGTTTCAAACTTATCGTCTTCAGACTAAGAACATGTGATCTAGTTTAGAGTTGTATAATATGTAGGCATGTTATTATCTCAAACTTTTGCATTAATGTATATATTTTGGGGAAAGTTTTTGAAATTTCAATTATCAACTGAGTATATGTCAGTTCTCAGTCAGAGGTCACATACCTAGGTACAGTAGGTCTGTGTGGGTAACTGTTTGACACCTATTATCTTTCCCGTATTTGTAACAAACTGACCTCATCTGACCTCTTCAGTCTTGTGTGTGTGTGTGTGTGTGTGTGTGTAACTATCTGACCACATCTGACCCCTACTGTTTTGTTTGTGTGTGTAACTATCTAACCCCATTTAACCGTTACTGTCTTGTCTGCGTGTATAAACTCTCTGACCCCACTTGACCCCTACTGTTTTGTCTGTAACTACCTAACCCTTTTCTGACCTCTAATCTTTTCTGGAAGTGTAACAAATCTTACCCAAGCTGACCCCTACTATTTTGTCTCTGTAAACATATGACCCCATCTGCTCCCTACTGTTTTGTCTGGGTGTGCAACAATCTGACCCCTTACTGTTTTTTTCCACCGTCTGGTGCGAGAAATGTTGACTTTATCATTCAACATGTTTTCCTACAGTGATGAAGACAAATTCACAGCTTATTGTTTCATTTTGTATATGACCTCCGTCATAATTACTTACGTCAGTCCAAAACTAGCATTGGTAACAAGCTGATACATTAGTCTTAAATCATCGTAGCTGGCGATAACACTTCCTCTGACACAGGAACTCCTCTCTATGATGTAATGCTTTATATCTAACCTGCAAATGAATACCAGCAATTATGCCAGAAAAATTCTACTTCATCGTCTTTGGGAAACTGGTACATACTGTAGCATTTATTGATTTTCATCCATACTTCTTCTCCAAAAATTAAATTCAATTACGCATGTAGGCTGTTCACACGTAGATAATGTTGGTCTATATAGTAATTATCTATGTGAAAGTATTCACCAGTAAAGTAATTGGCTGAGAAAAAGCAGACAATTTTTTTTTCTTTTTACAAAAAACCCGAGTGAAAGCAGGATGTATTAGGATGTTTCACATTTAGAATTCAGTAGAATTATGACCAAACTGCAGTCCACATGACAGGAGGTATTAATTATAGTAATTACAGCTAAGTTTCACACTTAGAAGCGGAGTGATAAACAGTGCACATGCTCTGATATATGACACTAAAAGATACCTACTCCAGAATTGTTCAGCCTAATTATCAACAGAAACAGACTAATGACAAATTCCACCATACTGACGAGTCTTCTAGTAAACAGACCATAACAAAACGTTTAGGTTAATATTATAAGGTGAATACTTTGTACTTATAAGCAGAACTTTTAAATGTACCTCTTCTGTCCTTATAAACAGGTTGTTATAATGAGCTCTACTGTACTTCTCTTCATAAACAGTGCTAACAGGTACCTCTACTGTGTTTCTCCTTAAAAACAGGTTATTAAAATATACATCTACTGTACATCTCCTTATATACAGGTTGTTACAATGTACACTACAGTACATCTCCTTATATACAGGTCATTACAATGTACCCTACTGTACATCTCCTTATATACAGGTAGTTACAATGTACACTACTGTACATCTCCTTATAAACAGGTCATTACAATGTACACTACAGTACATCTCCTTATAAACAGGTTGTTACAATGTACACTACAGTACATCTCCTTATATACAGGTCATTACAATGTACACTTCAGTACATCTCCTTATAAACAGGTCATTACAATGTACACTACTGTACATCTCCTTATATACAGGTCATTACAATGTACACTACTGTACATCTCCTTATATACAGGTCATTACAATGTACACTTCAGTACATCTCCTTATAAACAGGTCATTACAATGTACACTACTGTACATCTCCTTATATACAGGTCATTACAATGTACCCTACTGTACATCTCCTTATATACAGGTAGTTACAATGTACACTACAGTACATCTCCTTATATACAGGTCGTTACAATGTACATCTTCTGTTCTTCTACTTATTTTTCATACATTTACATAGATTTTCATGAAAATAACAAAAAAAAATTTGTCTGTCATGCTAAAGAATAAACATTGACAGTAAATTGAAAATGCACGAAAGTTCATTAAAAGTTGACCAAAGTGGCAACTGATGTCTGTTCTATACAAGGATACCCATTTATAGATATTAAATCATCACACTATCTTTATTGTGCCAATTACACAACATGTGTACTATGTTAAAACCCAATATGGATTTTCATTATTTCATTATCACTAATTTCTCACCAACTCTCCAGTATCTATGGAAATTATAGGAGATCTGTTTTGAATTATCTGCCCTTGATGTAAAGGTCAACATGAGTGACCTCTAGGTTTTATATCCATAAAAAAAAAAAAAGGGGGGGGGGGGGAAATTATACATATATTATAAATAAGATTTAAAACCTTATTTGTCAGCCTATGCACAAGAGCCTAAGTTTCTAGTATAGAACATGTTTTTGTCTATATGATTTTTTTTTAGATAATGATTTATTGAACTGAAGTATAATTGTCAGAGAATAGTATCTATTGAATCAGTGAAACAGCAGGGTAAAAAAGTGTTTGTCGAGGGTGTTAGCAACAACATGGAACAGTGTGTAAAAAGCCGTGGCCCATGTACATACTAATGCTGTCAAACACTCAATTTGATTACTTACTTAAAATTGTACACTTGGGAAAAACTTGCCAAACTGCCAGACAGAACAATCTAGGAATTGGATTGTGGAGGTTTGTAAGGCACTCTACCTATCACTCATGTAACTTGTATTTATCAGTTAGATTATTACATAACTTATTTTTCTTCAGTCTACTGTCTAAAAAACCTTCACAACATGTAGCAAGATTTTAACAGATACTGATCTTTAAAATACAACAGATGCAAAAGCTCTTAACTGTTAAGATATACATATATGTATATACACAATGTAGATATATAGTATATATTGTGAGAAATTTTTACTAAAATTCTCCTCTACGAACATTCCCCTGCCTCATTTTTCACTGTTACAAATGTAGTCCACACATTACCAAACAAAAAAGTTGAACTCCCAATTCCAATAAATCCTTTCAAATAAAACGAATCTGGCCGAAGTTTATCTTATATGGTCTGATTAAAACACTTAAAAAATGTGTCTTAAGATCGTCTATCCTGATATATCACGTCCAATCTAGATATTTCATCAAATCTAAAATAACATTCAAATAAAATTTAAAACAAGTGCTATCTATAATATGTCTCACTTGCAATATGTTAGGAGAGGAATCGGTAATGTATAGCAACTAAGCTGGGCCTTGAGCCAAAAAGGTCGTAGGCCAAATCCCTGATCTGCACTGACCAACAGAATCCTCAACCGCCCACAAACCTGGATGAGGATTCCAGAACATGGCATCCAACAGAAGTAAGAAAGATTACAATAGATGTTTTGCTTGATTTTTAAATTAACTTTTGTCCACAATTTTTTTTTTTACAAATTATTCATGTTACACTGTTTAAAAAACTTACTTAGAAACTGTTATACCAAAATATTGGTGTCGTCCTACTAATGTACTTCTTGTCCCCCTACTGAAGTATTGGTGTCCCCCTACTGAAGTTTGGTGTCCCCCTACTGAGGTACTTTGTGTCCCCCTACTGAAGTATTGGTGTCCCCCTACTGAGGTACTTTGTGTCCCCCTACTGAAGTATTGGTGTCCCCCTACTGAGGTATTGGTGTCCCCCTACTGAAGTATTGGTGTCCCCCTACTGAGGTTCTTCATGTCTCCTACTTAAGTATTGGTGTCCCTCTACTGAGGTACTTTATGTCCCTCTACTGAAGTATTGATGTCCCCCTCCAGTACTTCAATCACAACCTTTCATTGTCAAAATCCAAGATGTTTTCCTGGTGACCATTTTGTTTTCTGACCAATCCCAAAATTAAAAGGACACAATCAGGTGCCTTTGGGACCTACATATGAAATTTGAGAAAAATCAATCCTGTTTGTCTCAAGTAATATAGATAACAAATTTTCACTACCAAAATCCAAGATGGCCACCTGTTCACCATTTTTTTTCCTGAACAGTCCCAAAATGAAAAGGGCAGCAAGGGGGAGTTTTCATATAAAAATTGAAAGCAAGAAGCCCACAGGCCTTAAGGGCCATCTGATTATAAAGAGGGTAAATAGGCCTAAAATAAATTGCTCAACAACAGCTTACATAGAAGACATTGTATAGTTCATGAAGACATTTTCTTCAAACTAGGAAATCCTATTCTTTATACATGCACTGCACAAATGCAATTACTCCACACATATTGCTTGTTGAAAAAGCATGCTACAGGCTCAATATCAAGACCCTTGGCCTTTTGGTTATTGAGAAGTTGCTTATGCATTTCACCGAACATATGACCCTTATGACCTTGACAGTGGGTCAAGGTGAACAAACTTGGTAATTGAGAAGTTTTTTTTAAAATATTTCAACTCATTTACCCCTGTGACCTTGAGAGTGGGTCAAGGTAATTCATTTTAATACACTTAGTAGCCTTTCATTCCAGCATGCTAAAGGTCCAATATCAGTACCATGGGCCTTTCGCTTATTGAGAAGATGTAGCTTAAAGATTCCAACATATTTGACACCTTTGACCTTGAAAGAAGGTTACTGGTAAGGTCAATAATATGAAAAAATTTGGTTGCCTTTCATCCAAGCATGTTATAGGCCCAATATCAGCACCCAGGGCCTTTTGGTTATTGAGAAGAAGTTGCTTAAACATTTCAACATATTTGACCCCTGTGACCTTGTAAGCAAATCAAAGTCATTCATATTAACAAACTTTGTAGCCCTAATTTTAAGCATGATGTAGGCCTAATATCAGTTGCCGGGGCCATTTGGTTATTGAGAAGAAAATGTTAAATAGATTTTAACATATTTGAAATCTGTGACCTTGAAAGTAGGTCAAGGTCATTCATATTAACAAACTTGGTAGCCTTTTATCCCATCATGCTACAGGTCTAATATCAGTACCACAAGCCTTCTGGTTATTTAGAAGTCATTTTAGAGGGAAGTTTACATATGGTGCCCTTCGCGCCAAATGACCTAAACAAAAAAAGATTGAAACAGGAATATGGAAGACAGACCAAAGACATAAGGTGTTTTGAATAGATGGTTGTTTTAAAAGGCACTTTGTTACCCAGTATACGATAGAACAGTAACATTTGCCACTCTATTGATAACGTTTTGTTACACTGTTACTAACAATGTTGCTGACTTTTGTTACTATGTTAATGAGATTTGCTGCTGTATATAAGACATTTGTTTCTGTATTGCTTGCATTTGTTATTATGTTGCTGAAATTTGTTACTATTTTGCTTAGAGTTAGAACCATACTTACAAGCTTTGTTACCACACCAAAGACATTTGTTATGATGAGATGTTGCTGTCTTGTGTCAATATAATAATATTTCTTACCATATTCAAGAATCTTTTCATGAAGATGTTTATATCTGTTATTATGTTGTTGATATTTTGTTCCTATGTTGATATTTCATTACATTGTTGAAATCTGTAATTATGCTGACATTTGTTACTATATTGACATTTGTAACTATATTGACTTATGTTACTATAATGGCATTTGTTACTATCTTGACTCCTGTTACTATAAGGACATTTTAAACTTTATTGACTCCCGTTATTATAATGATATTTGTAACTATATTGACTTCTGTTACAATTATGACATTTCTTACTATCTTGACTTCTGTTACAATAATGATACTTGTTTCAATATTTACTTCTGATACTATAATGACATTTGTTACAGCTGGTATTTTGAAAGAGCTGTTAGACAGATTCATTATCAGGTATTCCAAATTACATTTTCCGTGGATAATATCTGATTATTATGAAGTCAATGTATGTCCCACACCGAGAAAATCAGATACATCTCTCTTCCATAAACACAACTTCAAAAGGTTTAAAAAGGGTCATTTCCTTTTGTGTCTAAACTGTAAATTTAGTCTTCAACAATTGTTGTATAATCAATTTCAACAAAAAACATTTTGAAGGCTTAATTTTGTCTCCAAACCATTCTTATGCAAAGTTAACTTTCCAGGAAATTTGAAAAGCAGCAGCCAATTACTGAAGGAAATATGCCTGTGTTGGGCCATTGTTATATGTGTGAGCTTCCACTTGGTGACAAAGATAAGACGGCCACAATAAAAGTGCCTGTTAATGCTTAACTCTGTACAGACCTCATCCAACATGTCTGCCTCCAGATTTAATTCATTTGGAAGGTTCTATTGGAAATAAACATAAGCATGTCGCTGTAAAGACCGCATCTGTCCCTCTTGTGATTCAGGTGCCAAAACCTCCGTCTTTCTGCCGACGAAGTCAACACACTAAAGCAGTAATGTCAAAGCTGTAGGTGATTAATACCAGTGGCCAGTAATGAAAGCATAGGTCTTAGAATCGTCCTAAAATTAATGCCAGACGAATAGGTTTTGACCTCTCCGCTTAGAAACAACAGGTCAGATTAGATAAAACATCAACTCAACATTCGTCTGAATTACAGTACTCTCAAATCAGTCACACTTTACAGCCAAGTGTTTGGCATTCTGCTAATTCTGTGACCTAAGGATTTTAAAAAAACTTAAGGCAAAATAAAGTTTGACTTTTTCATCTTCTAACTGTCACTAAAGATATGTCACCGAGACCTACTGAAAGACACAAACATTTAATAATACATGAAAGACAGTCTGTGCCATTCTTCTAATTATCAGTTTCACTAAAGAAAGTTAAAGAACAAAAATTGTTACTTTCAAATCGTTTCCATTATTCAGGTGAATGTTCCATGTGATGGCCAATGTATATTTAGACTTGGCTGGAATTAGAAATAAATTTAATGCAAGAAAACCAGACAAAAGGTTTCCGTGGTATTTTTTCTTCTTAATGCACAAGATGGCCGTACTTGATGTGACTTTTGTACTGAAATTACAGTCTTGAAGCCTACAATAGCTTGAATAAAAGAATAGCAATTAGTCAAATTGCATTAAGTAAAGTTTCTATTTTTTCGCAATCTCATCTACCTATCTGGTACAGTCAGGGTGTTAGTACATCAGTATTAATGAACTCTACATGTTCCAATACATGCTCTAGGTAGGTTTTAGTACACAACTCCAAAAATTGAATTTTTTTTTCACTGAACTCTGTCACCTTTGCCAACGAATTGGCCTTCTAAGGCAACTGACCAGTCTCAGCAACCTGTAGAGGCCAGTCAAGGTTTCAGCAAACTTACCCAAGGCCATCTAAGGCTGTGGTAGTTTAAGAGATTATAGAATGTTTGCCGAGTTTGGTCACCGCGGACTGATGAGGATCTTGAGGATGTAATTTCAGGGGTGAGATTTTTTTTTCTTTCTGATTTGATTTTTCTTTGTTTCGGGCATCTCTTACCTATAATAAACCAATGGAACCGAAACAAATTTGATTTGAGGTAGGAGGCTGGGCTTATTTCAGGACGACGAAAAGTATTTATAAGCATTTTAACAGAACATTAACAGACATGCATGAGCTTATTAACAGACATGGGCTTATAGGTGTTTAACTGTAGCAGATACAGAAATAGGTACAAAGAAATCATGTGCAATAAAAGTGCAGCTGAAAAGTACTCAACTGAATTTAAAACTTTTGACCTAAAAGTCGGTAGATAGGTGCACTGGTTTCAAACCTGTGTCCTCAGAACGGTAGACATACACCTTGGATTATTACCCATGACCATTGAACTCTAACTGGGAGCACTGGACTCAAACCTGTGACCTCAGAACTCTAAATGGCAGCACTGGACTCAAACCTGTGACCTCAGAACTCTAAATGGGTGTACTAGACTCAAACCTGTGATCTCAGAACTATAAATGGCAGCACTGGACTCAAACCTGTGACCTCAGAACTCTAAATGGCAGCACTGGACTCAAACCTGTGACCTCAGAACTCTAAATGGCAGCACTGGACTCAAACCTGTGATCTCAGAACTCTAAATGGGTGTACTAGACTCACACCTGTGACCTCAGAACTCTAAATGGCAGCACTGGACTCAAACCTGTGACATCAGAACTCTAAATGAGAGCACTGGTATCAAAGCTGTGATCTCAGAACTCTAAATGGGTGTACTGTACTCAAACCTGTGACCTCAGAACTCTAAATGAGAGCACTGGTATCAAAGCTGTGATCTCAGAACTCTAAATGGGTATACTGAACTTAAACTTGTGACCTCAGAACTCTAAATGGGAGCACTAGACTCAAACCTGTGATCTCAGAACTCTAAATGGGAGCACTAGACTCAAACCTGTGACCTCAGAACTCTAAATGAGAGCACTGGTATCAAAGCTGTGATCTCAGAACTCTAAATGGGTGTACTAGACTCAAACCTGTGACCTCAGAACTCTAAATGGCAGCACTGGTGTTAAACATGTATTCTCAGAACTCTAAAATGTTGTACTAGACTCAAACCTGTGACCTCAGAACTATGTGCTATGTCCAAATGGGATTTTTTCAATCACTGGTAGTCATCAGGCTAAACCCTTCCACACACTTTCCCCTTTTCTCATGTCTTTATCCTCCCCCTCTCACACACAAAAAACACTGACGGTTACTTATTAAGATATCCTTTTATCATGAGCAAAAAAATCTACAATCAGATGGTTTAAATGATACCAACAATCATGTGACACATGTTACAGAGAGGTATTTGTGAATCAAACCCCAGAAAAATCTTAAAATGTGAAATGTAAGTGAGTAAAGTAGAGGAGCATGCATACGTACTCGGAACTTTATGTAAATCTTCATGGAAATCACCCTGGCAACAGGACAGACTCACGATGAGAAATCTGTAAAAGTAGAAACAGCAATTAGGCTATTTTATTGATGTTATTGTGTAAATAATGAGTGGAGTTTGAATCTAATTGTTTACTCGAGTGTCTAAAACATGTTTTTTTTGAGGGAGAATGAAAATAAATATAGAGTAACATGCTATGGGTCATGTCTAGCATGCAATACCCTGGTGTCTTTGTCCTAATTACATCAGTGTAGTTCCCCTTTACATGTACTGCCAGGCCTGGCTAATTACCACAAACACTTAATTTAAGCTCAGCATTTAAATATTTCAAGCTCCTATCGTCCTTTATCTCTCAAAAAATTCATGAATTTGAAATTTTATCTCGAATAAAACAATTAAATACCGTCTATGCTTCGTTGTAATTTCACCCCACTTGGTTTTCAAGAATTGTATATAAAAAATTAAGGTAATTACTCTAGGAGTTTGGCCTTCATTAGCATTATCAATTTAATGACCTCTAACTTCATTTATAGGTAATCTGCCATCTTGAATTTTGTCAGCTATAGCTGAATAAATCCAGGTTGATGCCTTTATCATTGTTTTGTACTGATTTGATCTGTTAGCTTATCTAAAGATTGTTTCTGAAATAACATAATTTATTTTCCCCATAGGTTCATCTTGTTTTCCATAAATTTATTGTCGTGGTTCCAATACTTCAAAAAGAACAATAATATGGTATTTTTTGGTTTTATATGATAATTTCTAAAATTCAATATTTGGATCTGAACATTCAGTCTCTATTTGCTTTAAGAACTTTAATGATTTCATGATATCTAGTTTTCAGCTTTATATAGTGAAATAATAATCTATTTCACTTTACAAACTGACATTAAGGGTATATGCCACCTTACATACAGAAGCATTAAGGGTATATGCCACCTTACATACAGAAACATTAAGGGTATATGCCACCTTACATACAGAAATATTAAGGGTATATCCTATGTTACATACAGAAGCATTAAGGGTATATGCCACCTTACAAACAGAAGCATTAAGGGTATATGCCACCTTACAAACAGAAGCATTAAGGGTATATGCCACCTTACAAACAGAAGCATTAATGGCATTTCCTATGTTACCTACAGAAGCATTAAGGATATATGCCACCTTACAAACAGAAACATTAAGGTATATGCCACCTTACAAACAGAGACATTAAGGGTAAAGATTACCTTACATACAAAAACATTAAGGGTATATGATACATTTTAAACTAAGCCCATGGAAACATTAAGCATATATGATACATTATACCTTATGATTCAAATCGATTCATTAAAGGTATATGTTACCTGTAACATTAATCAAGTATTTTATCTTTTTAAGAATGATATTTCACTTAAAAGAAAAATTCCATTTTATTTAAAAAAAAATTTTTTTTCTATGTTTGGCTGAGATAACTTAAGGGAATATTTTCACTAACCCTGATGTATTTCCATTATAACTTAAAAACACTGGAAAATAGCCTGACCGTTGGTGTTTTAAAAGACCATCCACTCAATTGAGGACTCCAAACTCGCTTTGACAAAAATCAGATACAGCTTTGCATAATAATGATTTTCCACCACGATGAGATTAATTGGCTACTTGTCCACGAGATATTTATAAATCATGATCTCACATTACTGACTTAACAATAAAACTAATTTAGGGTTTGTAGTAAGCTCCATACCGCTGATGACTAATTACCTCAGCAGGCTTAACGTGACTTATACATATCTATATGACAGTACCATAGCTTTTTTATTTTGTCTGAAAAATAACCTACAGTAAACAAGAAACTCTGGGGAATGGACTTATTGATTTTTACTATTATATCGCAAGCTAATTAATAACGATACTGGCTAATTATACACATTCTGCCTGGCTGACAAACTATTCACAATCTCAGAACACTTTCATGTCTACCACCATTAGATGAAATTTACACCCTGATGTGTAGTTTCAATAACTGAATTAACACTTTCATAAATTTCTTCAGATTTCAAACGGCAAAACTTTAATTACTTATTTTCACCTTTTGTAATATACCACTGACATATCCCTAGTACAAAACCTCCACCATAAATAACCCACTCAAATATTTCCGCAATTTATTGCGGGAGACGTAAATTAAATTTTGCGATTCACATTAACATAAGAATATACAAATACATTTCATCAACAAGCATGTATTAAGGTGTTTGTAACATTTGTGACTTGGGGTATTCATTATAGGGAGACCATTGATTACTGGCGTGATATTGATTTCTATATGCTGGACATTAATTCCATCAAATGATTATCCCCATATGTTGTTCCTTCTAAACTTGTTAATTGTAGCCAGCTGTCATGGATTTTGTAACATATACAAAGCTCGGTGTCAGTCTCTATACAAGTGCTTAATACATTAATCCCTTGACATCAGTCACATACATCAATCGGTAATGATTTCAGGATTAAGACATACAATTATTTTCTGTGAAAACAACTTTCGTTTCTGTTTGAATCTTGTTAGATAACAAGATGGAGGCTGAAGAAGAAGTTAATTATAAAACGTGACAGTGTCCTGCATCACAAGAGTGTCACAGATGTAGATCCAATACAGAAAAGCAATCAGCAGATCTCTTTTTTGAATAAATTATCGCCGACAATATTGTTTCATATAATACAAGTATAGGTATTGATTTTTTGTTATGTCATGTTATGACTTACTGCAGCAGCTATAACGATGTCTTAAAATATCCTCACAGGATGTCAACCACTCCCTGTTTGCAACAGATGTAACAGTCTCTCATTGAATTATAATTATCATAAGCCGGTTAAAAAAAAAAAAAAAAACACCATTTAACGTGTTTTGTCAACACCAAGTTTGATTAATATAGATATGATATAATGTGATCGTTCATGTCTTGATTCCTTGAGTAGCAAATGTACTATTGGAGGGTAATCTCGGTGCTGTTAAGGTGTC
This sequence comes from Ylistrum balloti, assembly GCF_031769215.1. Lineage (NCBI taxonomy): Eukaryota > Metazoa > Mollusca > Bivalvia > Pectinida > Pectinidae > Ylistrum > Ylistrum balloti. Next base: position 1,109,339 of record NW_026782507.1, read on the forward strand.
CTCTGGGTTTTTACTATTGTGAACCTAAATACAAAAGAGTTCCATCCATGGGTCTGCATTCTTTCGGACTGTACAAGGAAGACAAATCTCTTCCTTGTTAAGCTGAGTGTTAAATATAATCTTAAAAGTAATATTTAACATATACCACAGAACAAAAGGCCCATAGGGCCTGTATCACTCACATGGTTTCGTTGGTTGAAATTGATTAATTCAAAATTTCAGGAAAAGTATTCAAAACACTTTCTTCCCAAAGGGGGTTAAATGCACTGTTTGTACAAAACTAAGTTTCTTCACAAAAGATATCTCCAGATTCAGATCAAATCAAGACAAAATCAAATTTTTTCATCAGAAGGAAAATTTTAAAAGAATTTCATCCATTTCCACTATTGGGCCCTGGCCTTCCCATGCCAGGAGGCTGAAATCCACTGTTCATACAAAATTGATCCCACTTCACCCAAGTATGTCCTAGACCAAATTTGGTATATACATAAGAATGATTATTTCAAAGAATTTGCTATTTCCATCATTGCAATCCCATCCCTCCAGCCCATGGAGTGTGAGATACAACATTTATATAAAACTGATTTCCCTTCACCCAGTGTTTTGCTGTAAATACTGTATATTTTATATTTTCGACCACATGTGAGAAGAGCCTTTGACTCAATGTGTGATCGAATGAAAATAAAGTCTATTATTATTATTATTATTATTATTATAGTGTGCTGGATTAGAGTGAGGCAGGGTAACAGTGTAGTGGATTTAAGTGAGGCAGGGTAACAGTGTGGTGGATTAGAGTGAGGCAGGGTTACAGTGTGGTGGATTAGAGTGAGGCAGGGTCACAGTGTAGTGGATTAGAGTGAGGCAGGGTCACAGTGTAGTGGATTAGAGTGAGGCAGGGTCACAGTGTAGTGGATTAGAGTGAGGCAGGGTAACAGTGTAGTGGATTAGAGTGAGGCAGGGTAACAGTGTGGTGTATTAGAGTGAAGCAGGGTTACAGTGTGGTGGATTACACTGAGACAGGGATACAGTGTGGAGGATTACACTGAGACTGGGTTACAGTGTGGTTTATCACACTGAGACTGGGTTACAGTGTGGTTTATCACACTGAGACTGGGTTACAGTGTGGTTTATCTCACTGAGACTGGGTTACAGTGTGGTTTATCTCACTGAGACTGGGTTACAGTGTGGTGGATTAGAGTAAGACAGGGATACAGTGTAGTGGATTAGAGTGAGGCAGGGTTACAGTGTGGTGGATTATAGTGAGGCAGGGTTACAGTGTAGTGGATTACACTGAGGCAGGGTTACAGTGTAGTGGATAAGAGTGAGACAGGGATACAGTGTAGTGGATAAGAGTAAGGCAGGGTTACAGTGTAGTGGATTACACTGAGACAGGGTTACAGTGTAGTGGATAAGAGTGAGACAGGGATACAGTGTAGTGGATAAGAGTGAGACAGGGATACAGTGTAGTGGATAAGAGTGAGACAGGGATACAGTGTAGTGGATTAGAGTGAGGCAGGGATACAGTGTGGTGGATTAGAGTGAGGCAGGGTAACAGTGTAGTGGATTACACTGAGACTGGGTTACAGTGTGGTTTATCACACTGAGACTGGGTTACAGTGTGGTTTATCACACTGAGACTGGGTTACAGTGTAGTTTATCACACTGAGACAGGGTTACAGTGTAGTTTATCACACTGAGACAGGGTTACAGTGTGGTTTATCACACTGAGACTGGGTTACAGTGTGGTGGATTACACTGAGACTGGGTTACAGTGTGGTTTATCACACTGAGACTGGGTTAGTGTGGTTTATCACACTGAGACTGGGTTACAGTGTGGTGGATTACACTGAGACAGGGATACAGTGTGGTTTATCACATACAGTGTTACAGTGTGGTGGATTACACTGAGACTGGGTTACAGTGTGGTGGATTACACTGAGACTGGGTTACAGTGTGGTGGATTACACTGAGACTGGGTTACAGTGTGGTTTATCACACTGAGACTGGGTTACAGTGTGGTTTATCACACTGAGACTGGGTTAGTGTGGTTTATCACACTGAGACAGGGTTACAGTGTGGTTTATCAGACTGAGACTGGGTTACAGTGTGGTTGTTTACACTGAGACTGGGTTACAGTGTGGTGGATTACACTGAGACTGGGTTACAGTGTGGTTTATCACACTGAGACTGGGTTACAGTGTGGTTTATCACATTGAGACAGGGATACAGTGTGGTGTATCACACTGAGACTGGGTTACAGTGTGGTGGATTACACTGAGACTGGGTTACAGTGTGGTGGATTACACTGAGACAGGGATACAGTGTGGTTTATCACACTGAGACTGGGTTACAGTGTGGTGGATTACACTGAGACTGGGTTACAGTGTGGTGGATTACACTGAGACTGGGTTACAGTGTGGTGGATTACACTGAGACTGGGTTACAGTGTGGTTTATCACACTGAGACAGGGTTACAGTGTGGTTTATCACACTGAGACTGGGTTACAGTGTGGTGGATTACACTGAGACTGGGTTACAGTGTAGTGGATTAGAGTGAGGCAGGGTTACAGTGTGGTGGATTACACTGAGACTGGGTTACAGTGTGGTTTATCACACTGAGACTGGGTTAGTGTGGTTTATCACACTGAGACAGGGTTACAGTGTGGTTTATCACACTGAGACTGGGTTACAGTGTGGTTGTTTACACTGAGACTGGGTTACAGTGTGGTTTATCACACTGAGACTGGGTTACAGTGTGGTTGTTTACACTGAGACTGGGTTACAGTGTGGATTATCACACTGAGACTGGGTTACAGTGTGGTTGTTTACACTGAGACTGGGTTACAGTGTGGTGGATTACACTGAGACTGGGTTACAGTGTGGTTTATCTCATTGAGACTGGGTTACAGTGTGGTGGATTACACTGAGACTGGGTTACAGTGTGGTTTATCACACTGAGACTGGGTTACAGTGTGGTTTATCACACTGAGACTGGGTTACAGTGTGGTTTATCACACTGAGACTGGGTTACAGTGTGGTTTATCACACTGAGACTGGGTTACAGTGTGGTTACACTGAGACTGGGTTACAGTGTGGTTTATCACACTGAGACTGGGTTACAGTGTGGTTTATCACACTGAGACTGGGTTACAGTGTGGTTTATCACACTGAGACTGGGTTACAGTGTGGTTTATCACACTGAGACTGGGTTACAGTGTGGTTTATCACACTGAGACTGGGTTACAGTGTGGTTTATCACACTGAGACTGGGTTACAGTGTGGTTTATCTCACTGAGACTGGGTTACAGTGTGGTTTATCACACTGAGACTGGGTTACAGTGTGGTTTATCACACTGAGACTGGGTTACAGTGTGGTTTATCTCACTGAGACTGGGTTACAGTGTGGTTTATCACACTGAGACTGGGTTACAGTGTGGTTTATCACACTGAGACTGGGTTACAGTGTGGTGGATTACACTGAGACTGGGTTACAGTGTGGTGGATTATACTGAGACAGGGATACAGTGTGGTGGATTACACTGAGACTGGGTTACAGTGTAGTGGATTAGAGTGAGGCAGGGATACAGTGTGGTTTATCACACTGAGACTGGGTTACAGTGTGGTGGATTACACTGAGACTGGGTTACAGTGTAGTGGATTAGAGTGAGGCAGGGTTACAGTGTGGTGGATTACACTGAGACTGGGTAACAGTGTGCTGGATTACACTGAGACTGGGTTACAGTGTGGTGGATTAGAGCGAGGCAGGGTTACAGTGTGGTGGATTAGAGTGAGGCAGGGTCACAGTGTGGTGGAATATACCAAGAATGGGTTACAGTGTGGTGGGTTACCGTGGGGCAGGGTTACCATGTGATGGGTTACTTCAGGATGAGGTTAATATATAGTGGGTTACACTGTTACACAGTGTGGTGGGTAACTTTGTGAAGAGGTGTCTGTTGGGTGGATTATATCCGGGCGATTGCCTTATCAGTTATACTTGAGCAGGGCAACAATGTGGTGGGTTACAATGTGGTGGGTTACACTGTGGTAGGTTATTTTGGGATGTTACCATCTGTTTGATTACATCAGGTCACTTTTACGATAAAGGACTGAAATATGGTAAAACTGAACGGGAGAGTTACTATATTTGGTAGACTCTATGGTAAGGTTACTATATGATAGGAGTCCATTATGATAGATACAGGGTTACTATATTAACTTTAGAGCAGGTCGATGTATGGTAATTAGGTAGTGTATGGTAATTATGTTACTATGTAGTAAGGTTTCACTATGACGGGTTACCGATGGTAGGATTATTGTATAGTCAGTTTAATGTATGGTGAGATTTTGTATAGTTGGGATACTGTTTGTTTTGGCTTTTGATAGACAGTTTTGTAACATACAAACATACATTCCTAAGGTTACCTTTGAACTTTTGTTAGAAAGAGTTAGAATGTAATTATTTTTTCTGCATTATATAGTAAGTGAGAACAAGGTCTCCCATGTTGTGCTTTCTACAGTCAAAACAAGATAATCTGGACAATTATGAAGTTTTAGTGACAAGATGTGAAAGGGATGGAGCCCTTATATTTTTTTTGGGGGGGAGGCGGGGGGTCTAAAGTCAGAATATAGGTCAGAATGAAGTTCAAGTAACAAGAAGTGTAAGAAATAAAGCCCAGAAAGACATCTTCTTTCAAGTAAGTCAAAGGTCAAAATATAGGTTAGAGTGACCTATTTTTTATACAAGACACAGTAACAAGCAGTGTAGAATTTAGAGCCCGGACAAGATAGCTTAAGGCTGTATGGAAGGCCAGAAGGATACAATAAAAATCCTTATAATCAGAGAGCAGTAAGGTCCAGGTCAGTTGAACTATTATTTCAATAATCTTAATAAACAGGTGGTTTTAATAGTAACTTTCTAATACCACAGAATTATAAGTTGATTATAAACACATGTCACTGTCAGCTATTCCTAGTTACTATACACAAGGTTTCCTATTTCTCATACCTCAGACGAATGGAGAGTTTTTCAGGTTTTTTTAAAATTTTTATATACCTTCATTCAAATAGTTCTGTCAAGAATTAGATCATCACTGTGTGGTAAAGTTCAGGACACAGACCTTTACTTCTAGAAGATTTCATATGTTCTGATTCACTAAGAGTACAGGTAGCATACAAAACAAAAGAATAGTATTTTCGGCTTTAATCCTAAGGGATATAGGCTTGATTTACAATATACATAAGTTTTTACAATGGTCTTAATGAGTCAGAATGGATACTGAAGTTGAAGGAGATGTACTGTATATGTATTCCAATTTTACTCTGGTGCTTTCCCCTAAATGCATTCCAATCACCACGAGACAATGCAGGGGATCTTTAGTTTTAATAAGTTATATCAGGTCTGGTATATAATATCCTCGAGTTCTATAGAGTAATACATCTCACAACACAGCCATTCTGCCATTTATTATCTGTAGACAACAAAGCATACCTGGCTGTAAGGAAGTTTGAATGCTATAAATTCCACGACTTGCCTCCTCCTCCTGATCAGTCAGTAGTACATGTAACACGAAAAGATTGTACACAACAAAAGTACGTCAAGAGTCCAGTACGGCCAAATCCCATTAAGTTGTTTTAGAATTTAACAGTGCATGTCAAATAAACAATCCGAATTTACATCAGAAGTTAATTAGATTTATCTCATCACATTAATTTTATCGACTCAGTGGCAGCAAAGTTTAATCAAATGATCAGACATCTTTGGAAAAGAAGCTATGTTAAATTAATACCGGTAATTAACCAAATTTTCCTGAACTGAGAACACTTTGTGAATTTTCTTATAACTTAATTTTGCTAATTAGATGTAAGTTGGAGTGGAGACAGTTCGACCCATCTCTAGTGTCCAGGAATTAAATACCTATTAATGAGAAAACCCGCCAAAAGAAATAATCCTGGGAAAGTCACTCACGGCTGCCGCTTCAGAACAGACCCAAGTAATTTGAGGCCTTTTATTATCATCAATTGGTTAAGCTGCCCCTGTCCGCCCTGGCTGCCAGTAAAATACTTATGTATTTTGGTATGCTATAGTCGCCTCTGATTTAACCGTTCTCCCAGTTAATCCCACTTCAGACTAAGATAAAGCTTCTGTACTTGCAGTGGGTTTTTTTTTTTTTTTTTTGAAGAGATGGATGAGATTAAAATGAGGTTCTAATTCCAAAATATCTGTATATTATTTTTATCTCCACATGAATCAAACATCACTCATTTCGATAACGTTCATTAACAGTAATTAACAATTAAAAAAAAGTCAGTTATCTCCTTTAACATAAAAACATAACAAGATCTTTCTTTCTTTTTTTCAATTGAATATTAATTTTTTGTTTCCACTAATGTTTATTCAATGAAAGTTTTTTCTCTCCTTAAACTAATGGTCAACAATGTCAAAATCATACTTCTTACAAGATATATTAAGCCTTGGATTATGTCCCCTGGTTTTACTAAATCATTCATGCAAAACAGTAATGGAATCATATGCAGTTTGTAAAGGGGATTTGTAACATCATTGTTAGGCCTGTAGTCCATGTGTGAACAAACTGTAGAGACAGGGCCCATCTCAACCAAGGTCGGGGTACAGACAGTCAACCTTTGAACAATTTCATTTGTGAAGTTAGACATTTAACATAGTTCCCATACCCTACATATTAGACCCCTTCCATAATCTTTACTGAAAGCGCCTTAATACAATAACTGGTCAAACTATATTCCTTTAAACAGTTTTCTCCCTTGAACAGCTAATAATAAGTAAGATATTTAAAAATCAAAATTGTTCACTCTCATAAGTTTGTGAGAAATTGAGAATTACAAAATGAAACTCCCGCAAATATTTCATTCACATCCTACAGCATAAATCATTATATATTACTTCAGAAGTGTAATTGTTTCCTGGATATGTTAAAACTTACAAAATTATAATCTTCATTTCACAAGTGAAAGGAATATGTCAAGTTGCTTCTAGCTGACCTTGCTCTTTATTAGAGATGTAAAATTCAAAAGAAATTATGATTTGAATATTCATTTGATTGAGTATTTGAATATTCATTTGATTCAACATTTGAATATTCATTTGATTCAACATTTGAATATTCATTTGATTCAGTATTTGAATATTCATTTGATTCAATATTTGAATATTCATTTGATTCAGTATTTGAATATTAATTTAATTCAGTATATGAATATTCATTTGTTTCAGTATTTAACTATTCATTTAATTCAGTAATTGAATATTCATTGAATTCAGAATTTGAATATTCATTTGCTTCATTATTTGAATATTCATTTGATTCAGTGTTTGAATATTCAAATGTTCATTTCATGTCAATTCCATATAGTTCGCAACTATGTGACACACTATTGTACAAGTAACGTTTTACCATTATCGAACAGAATGGTAAATAAATAATTTTTTCTTATGAAGAATGCAGCATGTAAGTAATTTACTGAAAAGGTTAGTTGCAATAAATGCAATCAATTTCCAGGTTTATCAACTCAGGTTTTAAAAACGCAAAAAATAACATGAAAAGATGTCATGGGATATTACATGATGTGAAAACACAAACGTATATATCTATCCTCTCAAGTTTCGAAACTCAGAAAAAAGAATTATAATTAAAATGTATAAATGACATTTTCAACAGAATAATTGTCATGGTACCGCATAACATCAACTCTTTCACTATTTGCTTTAATAAGTAAAACAACACTATTCCACATCTGTTACAATGGTGGCCTGTGCTACATATAATACCAGGTAGGTCCAGAACAACATTTAATTGAACAAGAGGCCCATTGGCCTTAAGGGTCATTTGACAAATAAAAATCCTATATATGAAAGAGGTCAAATAGGCCTAAAATAAATTGCTCCTTCACTCTCTACAGCTTACATAGTAGACATAGGTTGGTTCATAAAGACATTTTTTGCAAACTTATAATCATATTCATTATACATGCACTACACAAAGGCCATTACGCCAAACATATTGCTTGTTGAAAGAGCAGGCTACGAGCCCAATAACTAGATCCTTGGCATTTTGGTTACTGAGATGAAGTTGCTTACACATTTCAATACATCTGACCCCTGTGTCCTTGAAACTGGATGAAGGTCATTCATTGATAGCCCTTCTTGGTAGCCCTTCATCCAAGCATGCTAAAAACCCAATATCAGTACCATGGACCTTTTGGTTATTGAGAAGAAGTCTTTTAAAGATTTTAACAGATTTGACCATTGCAACCTTCAAAGTATGTCAAGGTCATTCATATTAACAAATGTGGTATCCCTTCATTGCATCATGCTACCTGCCCAATATCAGTAACCTGAGCCTTCTGGTTATTGAGAATGGAATGTTCAGAATGGAAAGTTTATGCAAGGTGCACGGCGATGGACAAAACACGATGGATTTAGGTCACCCTGACCCTTTGGGTTACGTGACCTAATAAATGGGAAAGAAAACTAGTATTGCATCGATTGCTCATAGAACACTTCTTTTCATTGAAACAGGCAAAGAATTTCCCAAGTAATATGTCAACATGGTCATCATTATTCACAAAATATTTATTGCCCACAGGAAGATGCCGTTGTATATCTACATTGCCCATATCTTATAAATACTGTCCATATGCACCCCAGAGTAATTATGGTAACTAAAAGCTGATTTAAGTGACCGACGATACTGTAAGACATATAGATGTAAGTTCATCACAATATTGTATTTACAGCTTTTATCTTTGTTGTTTCACACAACAAAGTGAGAAACTTACCTGGATATCGATGACCTCTGACCTTCCATCACTAGACTAATAAGTGTTATGATAAAACCATAAACACCTGATATTTTAGATGACAAAATTCTATTCTGAACGAAAATTGGACATTTTGTCGAAAAGTCGGCGATCTTTCTTCCAAATGTTTATACAATGTATCTATCAATCATGAAAATGAATATTTGAATATTATTTTCCTATTCAAATACCGCCGTACACTATTATATTTGAATATTTGTTGACGTCCCTACTCATTATAAGGCTTCTGAATAGAGAGTCTCCCTTGCCATCATTTCCTAATTATATTACTGTCGCAAGGGTGTCTAGTGTTGAGATGTAGTATAGCAATACTTACTTTTCTTAGAAATCCAAATATTTCAATGGTGCATAATGCACAGAAACAAACGACACGAACGGAGTGACAAGTCACATCAATTTTATGTATGTATGCTTTAGTTAGTGGTAGTTAATTGTTTCTTTACTTCCTGTTAACAGCCAGGGTCATTTAAGGATGAGTCAGGTTCAGATGGAGGAGGAAAATGGAATTTTCTAGGGAAAAACCCATCGAAATATCGACCCATCAAATTTACAAGAGGCTCAATTGGTCTATGTGTCATACAAAATTAACATATTGGACAAAACAAAGGGTGATAACTCTTCAAAATATCTCACTTGGATACATTAAGGAAGGTCATCAAAGAGGGCACTTGTTATGTTAAGGAAGGTCACTAACATGTCACCTGGTTATATTCATATAGATCACTAACATAGAAATCACCAACATGTCACCTGGTTATGTTCATTTAGATCACTAACATAGAAATCACCAACATGTCACCTGGTTGTGTTGATTACGTTGATAGAGGTCACCAACATGTCCAACATGTTACTTGGTTATGTTCACATAGATCACTAACATGTCACTAGGTTATGTTCATAAAGATCACTAACATGTCTTCTGGTTGTGTTCATTGAGATCACTAACATGTTACTTGGTTATGTTCACATAGATCACTAACATGTCACTAGGTTATGTTCATAAAGATCACTAACATGTCATCTGGTTGTGTTCATTGAGATCACTTACATGCTACTTGGTTAAGTTCACAATGATCACTAACATGTCACCCAGTTATATTCACAGAGATCACCAACATGTCACCTGGTTATGTTCACAAAGATCACTAACATGTCACCTGGTTATGTTCACAAAGATCACTAACATGTCACCCAGTTATGTTTATAGAGATCACTAACATGTCACCCGGTTATGTCCATAGAGATCCCTAACATGTCACCTGGTTATATTCATATAGATCACTAACATAGAAATCACCAACATGTCACCTGGTTGTGTTGATTACGTTGATAGAGGTCACCAACATGTCCAACATGTTACTTGGTTATGTTCACACAGATCACTAACATGTCATAAGGTTATGTTCATAAAGATCACTAACATGTCATCTGGTTGTGTTCATTGAGATCACTAACATGTCACCTGGTTATGTTCACAGAGATCACTAACATGTCACCTGGTTATGTTCACAAAGATCACTAACATGTCACCTGGTTATGTTTACAAAGATCACTAACATGTCACCAAGTTATGTTTATCGAGATCACTAAAATGTCACCTGGTTATGTTCACAGAGATCACTAACATGTCACCTGGTTTAATTCATAGAGATCACTAACATGTCACCTGGTTATGTTGTTGGAGATTAACAATATGTCACCTGGTTATCTTAGGGTAAGTGAATGAAAACATAATGTTACTATTATTATTATTATCATTGTTTGATTCCAACATTGAATAGAGGTAATCCACCACTCTTGTCTCTCCTCCCCTCCCCACCCCTCCCATAAGGCTCTCAAACACATATTTTCATTATTCAATAGATGCTGTCTATTTGTAAGAATGACAGAAGAAAAATCTGTCTATACCTCTAGCTACAGCAAACACAATTCAGTTAATTAGTCTTGCTGTTTCATTACATCTCTTTCCATTAGTACTTATCATTTTGAATATCAACAGTAAAATAAACAAGGTATCTTTTGAGAAAAATAATTGATATGAACTTTCAATGTAATGACATTAAGTGAATGTTTAAGTTATTCAGTTTTTGTTAATATCTGAAATATTACCCTGTATTTTATACCATTTTCAGCCAGAAATATGAAGAAAATTATTTCTAGATCTATGGCACAACACTAAAAAAGCCAAGAAATTTTCAATTAATCAAAACTTGTATTGTTTTCATCACAAAATTGAGCTTCTATTCTCACTGGCTGACAAAATAGCTCTGGTCAGTAAGGCAACACAGCAGAGAAGTGAATGGGAAAGAAATTGATAATGTGGTATAACAATTATGGGGAGAGGAAGTTTAATGAGTTCATGACTAAATGAAAAAACGCCAAAGTTAACTCCAGATAAGCATCCACTTGACCTTGTATCCAGTCCCTGCATAGTATGTCTCTGATTTATAAATGTGTACATACTATTCAACTTTGAAAACAGTAATACTACATTGAAGTGTGGTACTCAATATATGTCGAAATGTCATTGTTTCAAGCCACACTCAGTAGCCCATTTACATACATGTACATGCACCCCCATCCAAAAATGTCACACATGCCCTCAACAATAATTAACATGACATTTTACCTTATATATTCTTATTCTATACGTGTGTTGAGCTTTTTCCTGATGGGCTCTTGAATAGAACGCTTTTCCGACACATGGATATCTCTTCCTCGTTAAAAAACTGGGTAAGGGATGCAAAATGGAGTCTTACTTAACATGTGACCTTGACACTGGTCTTGTTTACTTTTCCCAATAAATACATTTCTGTTCTAATAGAAAAAATATGGCACGTTCCCTAAAACTGAATGCCAGCCTGTCCATTTGATTAAAATAAAGAGGATATCTTGAAGGGAGTGAAATTTAAATGATTTATCCTTTGTAATACATAGTGCCTCATCTTATTACCAATTAATTTATTAACTGCATTGCATACTATCTATGGCGTGGGGAATGACGCTTGTTTTCCGTGTTGTCTTTCACTTGTGTGTTCGGTAACACTTTGCATTAGTATTCGTCATTTGCACACGCATGTTACGTGTAGTGTTTGTTACTCGACAATATAACATACTCTCTTTTATCAGTTTCTATACAAAAAACATTGCAATGTGGCCGTGTTTATAAAATTTGAATAATTGCGAAAGCTCCGTAAAATAATAAAAGCATCAAATTTCCTGAAACATCATTATTTATAGATTTGCCAAAGTGAAAGTTGATCGCATTTCCACTTCCGGTTCACATTTCGTCTGCATACATTTATGCATCTTTTTTGCAGCATCGAAAAGCATTAATGCGTGGGCTTTGTTACGTATTGTAACATAAATCCATTTGTATGCTTAATAAATACAATTTAAGAACATCCGATATACAAACATCGCTTTCTCTCACCTTCACACCAAGAACGAAATATTGAAGTGAATCACTGCTCTCGATATCTGTCAGTGATGGCTTCCGCATTACCCACAATGCTTTACCCGCCAAACTTGTTAATTGAAGCATGCGCACCTCATTCCAATTAATTTTTGAATAATTAATTAGCACAATAAAAATATCCACTTTTCATTTTACGTTATTTTAGTCATTCTTTTCCGTTGCATGTGTGGGATGAAGAAGGGAGCCATGACCAATAGAATTTTGCTTAACTGGCAATACATTTTTTGAGGTGAGAAACTTTTTTTTCATTGCATAGCACGCGCTGGGCGAGATGGAGCGGGTATTTGAGGCCAAGTTCAACTAGGCCACACTGTCTATATCGCTGCTTTTCCAGCAACTAATTATCAGTTTCTAATTAGTCGCCATTGGTAGATTGAAGCCTGGCTGGCGTGATATCTGAGTGGTCGGCAGTGGGCTAGGAAAACAACAGCTGACATCGCTCCATCTCTAATATCAGCGCTACTTTTTGTTTCCTAAAATAATATGTTGAGAGATGCGCTGTAATGACTTTTGACCTCAATTCGAGTTGCACAATATAGGACTCGGTTACTCCAGGTACGTATTGTGAAACTATTATATCACTATTAAAGCGGAGATTATTTATTTTTATGGAAATAGTTGATATTTGAAAAATATATGCGTTTGTTTTTATAAACAACCGATCTATCGGATCATTCTCGTGTACGTTTACATACACGTAAAGTATTGTTTTGGTGTAGAAAAATCTATACTTAGCAGTTTATAAGCAAATTACACGTGTTTGTCACTACTGCATTTTATTGGTGCAGTGAACTTCATGGATGCACTAATACATGTCATGTCTTTAAATTATCGATCTACCGTCAGGGTTCAATGCACAGGTCTATCAGATATGCAGCACTGCACAATAACACGGATGATGTCTTTTGATCAGATATGCACGTGTGCATGAATTTTAGAGAAGGAAAAAAAGCATACATGTGCTTGTGGAGGTTATCGAGATCATCTGTGAAACTGTGAATTGTCTGTTATACAACTTGTAGCATTACACAGAGGTGTGAAATTCACATGTGTCAGTCGACTGTGAAAAGTACAACCAGAGATTAACATATAGATCTAAGTCCCTTCTGCAACTTAATACAGTAGAAGTGCTAGTCAACAGGTCCAGAGTGAATATGTATTTACATATCAGTAAAGCTTCCAAATTGTAATGAGTCATTGAATCACACACTTTATAATAGTATAATAGAAGCAGTTTAATATGCTGAGGAATAATTCTAGTCAAATATTTTTTCTGCTCTTATTCAATATACATCAAATAAATAAATAGTGCACATATGTGCACATATGTCATATGTGTGAATCTGTACTAGTAGCCATTTATGTTCAGGGCTCTCACACCCCTTTTTGGGACTGGGGCCCTTAGAATTGGGAAAAATAACGTTGTTGTCCTTAGAATTGGGAAAACTTTGGGTATAAATTTGGAAGAAAGATACTATTTTACATTTGGAATGGGGCCGATAATCTGGCAGATCAAGAGCCCTGATGTTTCAGAGTTTTTTATCCAAATATTCATTCAAGGACAAAATATATATTTATATGTAAAAGGGTTCGACTTTTTCAAACTGCGTAAGTATAGTTACTCTCTTAAAAAAAAAAGGTTTGAGCGAGATATATATTGGGGTGACCTTTTATGTAATAGTTCAGCTTTTGTTTTGGGGAGTTTGAATGGGGCTTTGATCTAAAAAATGAATTTCAGAAAAATCATGGATTACATGGTCGTGTCCCATTTATTTATTGTTTTACTTTGTTTAAATTCTTTATTGAACAAAACAGGAGAGGTTGCTAGTGATTTTAAATGTTATTTCAAAACTATTACTATGAAATATGACAAAGAAATGAGAAAAGGTAAACACTGAGTAAAAAAAATACTCAAAATTAAACTAAAAAGAAATGCATGAATGATCAGGGTGGTCTCAAACAAATTATCTATATGAATAACATCTAAATAAAGATTTCAAAATAAGTAATTATGATAAAAACCTCATTCTCATTATGTTGTTAAGTGAACATGAAAATATGTGCAATTTATATCCCATTTTTGTATCACCACATATATTGCAGAGGATAATAAAATTGTTATGAATTATTTTAATTGTTCAAAGAAAGGTATCTGTGCTATTTTAGACTCAGTACTGTAGTAAACTGATGTAACCATGATGTAATGGACAGGTGTATCAGTACTTAGTAGAGTGGTGTATCAGTACTTAGTAGACAGGTGTATCAGTACTGTATTAGACAGGTGTATCAGTACTTATTAGACAGGTGTATCAGTATTTAGTAGACAGGTGTATCAGTATTTAGTAGACAGGTGTATCAGTACTTAGTAGACAGGTATATCAGTACTGTAGTAGACAGATGTGTCAGTACTGTAGTAGACAGGTGTGTCAGTACTGTAGCAGACAGGTGTATCAGTACTGTAGTAGACAGGTGTATCAGTACTGTAGAAGGCAAGTGGTTTGCTGTTATTCGTAGACCAATTTTGTATACAGGATTACAAATGTGTCACTGCATCAGTACTGTAGTAGACAGGTGTGTCAGTACTGTAGGAGACAGGTATATGAGTACTGTAGTAGACAGGTGTGTCAGTACTGTAGCAGACAGGTGTGTCAGTACTGTAGCAGACAGGTGTGTCAGTACTGTAGTAGACAGGTGTGTCAGTACTGTAGTAGACAGGTGTATCAGTACTGTAGTAGACAGGTGTATCAGTGCTTTAATAGACAGGTGAATCAGTACTGTAGTAGACAGGTATATCAGTACTGTAGTAGACAGGTGTGTCAGTACTGTAGTAGACAGGTGTATCAGTACTGTAGTAGACAGGTGTATCAGTACTGTAGTAGACAGGTGTGTCAGTACTGTAGTAGACAGGTGTGTCAGTACTGTAGTAGACAGGTGTGTCAGTACTGTAGTAGACAGGTTTGGCAGTACTATAGTAGACAGGTGTGTCAGTGCTGTAGTAGACAGGTGTATCAGTACTGTAGTAGACAGGTGTATCAGCACTGTATTAGACAGGTGTATCAGTGCTGTAGGTGTGTCAGTGCTGTAGTAGACAGGCTTGTCAGTACTGTAGTAGACAGGTGTGTCAGTACTGTAGTAGACAGGTTTGTCAGTACTGTAGTAGACAGGTGTATCAGTACTGCAGCAGACAGGTGTATCTTTACTGTAGTAGACAGGTGTATCAGTACTGTAGTAGACAGTTATATCAGTACTGTAGTAGACAGGTGTGTCAGTACTGTAGTAGACAGGTATATCAATACTGTAGTAGACAGGTGTGTCAGTACTGTAGTAGACAGGTGTATCATTACTGTAGAAGGCAAGTGGTTTGCTGTTATTCGTAGACCAATTTTGTATACATGATTACAAATGTGTCACTGCATTTTTTTTGTAGGAATGACAAAATTTTGTCCAGATTTTGTCTTGATGTGAAATGTATTAAAATTTGGTGTAAATAGTGGGCCTGACCTCTGGGAAAGGAGGGCAGATTGTTGGTGGGCCTAAAAACAGGAATAGAAAAATGACTGTAAAATCATGATTCTGTTGGGGTAAGGGTATTTTTACCATTTTTGGTTATGATTATCAGGTAGGGAAGCTGACTCATTATTAGGTAAATCTAGGATCTGGTCTCCTTACAGGCAGGACGCAATAGGGAAATAAAGGTAAGTGTTGAAAATAATTGTTTTTCTTTTTGAATGAAAGTGTTGTTTTTTATTTGAAGTTCTATGATATTCTGGGAAAAACTTGACAATGTGATTGTGAAGAAAATGTTTTAATGTGAAAGTTGAAATATCCAAGTGAGCCCAAATGGGATTTAAATTTGCTGTAGTTTTTGGAGGTTAAAGACATAAAATTTTGAGGAGTTGCTATAAATTATTAAAGACTTGTCCTACTCACCTAATATTTTGTTATATATTGAAGCAAGTATTTTATATGTGATTATATTTCACTAATCCAGGAAAGTAATTTATTAAGGTAAAAATGTTATATTGGTTAAATTGATGTGCGTTTTAGGTCACATGAGATAAAGTCTCAAGAGACCTTTTGCAGTCGTCTTTTGTCCAGCATTGCCTGTTGTCAACAGTTAACATTTTAACAATTTCTTCTTATTAGCCAAAAGGCCAAGAGTGCATGATGGGATGAAGGGCTACCAAGTTTGTTAAAATGAATGACCTTGACCCACTTTCATGGTCACAGGGATAAAATGTGTTGAAATCTTTAAATGACTTCTTCCCAATAACCTAAAGATCCAGCGGGCTGATATTGGGCCTGTTGTATGCTCGCATATAGGACTACAAAGTTTGTTCATATTGTTGACCTTGACCCACTTTCAAGGTCACATGTATAAATCTTTAAATAACTTCTGCTCAAAAACTGAAAGGCCCAGGGTCATAATATTGGGTTAGTAGCCTGCTGGGATGAAGGGCTATCATGCTTGTTCAAATGAATGACCTTGACCTTTGTTTCATGGTCACGGGAGTAAATATGTAAACTACAGCAACAGAGAGTGTTTAATTGAAAATTAAGCCTTCAAACTTAGAAGCAATAAAGACTTTGTAAGTATGCATATATCAGTTCTATTATGTGTGTCTGCCCCAAAGATGGGACTAATGGACAGGTTCTAAAACTGTCCATAGATCTGAAGATTTCAGGTGACTGTTAAGGCCCATGGGCCTCTTGTTTGAGAAAGAGGGATTTTATAAGAAGTTTGGTATCCAATGTAACTGTTAGGAATGTCATAATCATTTCAATAGAAATCACTATTTATCTGTTTCTTCTTTTGAATATTTGATTCCATGTTGATTCCACATGCCAGATAAGGTATGAATCTTCAGAAGGGAGTCATCCTACCTGACTGCCCTGCTAACATTTCGTCTATACAGAACAGAATGGCACCTCGGCAACATAGTAATCAAAATGTCTGCAGAAGGATGCTATTCCATAATACTTAGTATATAATTACTATCCATGAACAGAGAAGGCCTAATTACATGCTGATTTAAGTGACCAGCAGTGCTGTAAAACATAAGTTCACCACAGTAGGGTTCAGTTTTTGTGGTGAACGAGGTGTGAACTTATCAGGGGAGTTGTACATGTGACCTCAGGATCTTTACATGTAGTGATCGGCTAACAATGTCAAACTTTGTGAACACTTATTATACATTGATATTTTAGCTGATGAAATTCTTATTACAAATGAAAATGAATATGTCAACAGAGAAAAGATAAATTTAATATTCTATCAGTCTTAAAAAAATGTTCGAATACCATTTTCTTACTTGAATATTCATATATATTTATAATAACTAACAAACTTCTGTAAATTTTTCAGAGGGAAGAGGGATGATGGAGGGGGGTCCAATTTTAGTTTGACTTAAAAAATATACTTTGAAACTTGCAGATGTTTAGCATTATGGACTAAGTACAGGTGAAATGTTTAATTTTATGTCTGTTAAGTGAAACTGGTCCAAGTTGATTGTTGGCGACCAGATAAATTAATTGTAAGTGAATGTGATGGAGCCTCTGCCTAGAGTTCAGAGGGTTCCGGGTTCAAATCCTGGACTGGCCATTAATATTTCTGTGATTCGATTTCCGTGAGTGAGACATTTTTCACTTAGAAAAAAAAATCATGACTGAGGTGAGATAAAAGATGAACTAATATGGCTGCATCTAAGAGACTTTTTAGTGTAAATAAGAAAAACGTTGATATGAATGATGTGATACTATTACTTTGTTGAATAAAAAGCACACTGGTCATCGGTAATGGTCAATCATAGATGCATCATAAAGTCAGGTATTGTCACACAGGTAGTTAATTAGAACACCTGTGCACCTGTATCAGGTATTGTGTGGTGAGTCTCTAGTTGATTGTGATGGATCATAATTACCTGAACATGTGGTAGGTAGTGTGGATAGTAAAACAGTTCATTAATTATGGTTGTTTTGGATGTAGTAGAGAAGTTCACACTACTATGTTTATTGGGCACTTAATAATCGGTGAGTACAGAGATGGGTATGTCCTGCAGGTGTTAAACGACATTCACAGATTAAGATAGATTGGGATTAAATAGAAACCGTGATTTTGCTTACAAATAATAGGGGTATACTGTTTTGTTGATATCTCTGTTAAAACTTCTGTAAAGAAAAAAAACCAACATGTCAACAGAATCATATTCCAAATTTCATAAAAATTACAAAATATGAGGAGAAGAAAGAAAAAAAAGAGATGATTCCACTCTCAATTGCTTTCTTCTATGTTCTCAAATAAGGATTTCTTGAAAACCTTGGAATTCTGTCTCATGTCTGGGAATTCAAGAAATTTGGTATTAATGACTTGAAAAGTCCTTGAGAAGTTATGTATTTGGTGTTTAAATGAATTACAAAACAAAATGCTTTCCTAAAAATATTCACAAATAAATCTCCAGTGCATTACAATGAAATAATATGCTATAATTGTTTTTTTTTATTGGGATGTCTCAGAATTTACACCTTGTATTGACTGTATAATATCCCTATCTTGTTTTATTTTGATAGTAGAAGTGATCACATAATGTTGGGTAACATTAAGCATTATAGATGTGACATTAAGACAAAAGAAAAAAATAGAAGATTTGACATATGCCAAAAGTTAAGAAAACAATGAAGAAAATTGACATCGGAGATGTAAGCGTTGATGTCAAAAGATCAGAGGACATTGGTGATATTAGATTTGATGTCAAAAGATCAGGCAACTTTGGAGACATAAAATTTGATGTCAAGAGAGTCGGTATTATTGGCAATATCATTGAAGATATTAGATACTAAGTTAAGAGATCAAACAACATTGTAAAGGATGCATCATATTTGATGGTAAGATTATAGTTGGACTATAATGATCATTGAGGAATGCATGTTTTAAATCTTTTTAATCTATTAGAACATTTGGTGATTTATGTTTCTAAGGAAGCTGATCTGTGCTGATGTGGTCGGCACTTGGGCAGGACACTTTACCCAAATTGCTATGGATGATATGCAATGGGCCTTCAGTATTTTGTTCAGTAAGGTAGCCACTAGCTAATGTGAGAAGACCCCACCTCAAGATGGCCCTGGCTGTTAACAAGACAACAAATTCAACAAACATTGAAATATTTTTTAAATTTGAAGCCTAATTTGATTAGATTCTGAAAATTTTCACAGAATATATCAACATTTGAACTAGTTCATGGGTGTTGTAATAGTATGTATCACAATAGATGATTGGTGTAGTATAAGTATATTACGAGCTTATCTTTTACTAATAATGTTAATTTCAAGGGATTCTATTTTTCGTATTTTCATTTGTTTGGTTTATGTTTGCTTAACATCCTGTTAACAGCCAGGGTCATTTAAGGACATGTCAGGTTTGGGTGGTGTAGGAAAGCCGCAATTCTCAGAGAAAAACCACTGACTTGTGGCCAGTACCTGGCGACTGCCCCATGTAGGCCTCGGAACCCGGACACAGAAGTGGAGGGCTAGTGATTAAGATTTGGATAAATCTCAAAAAAAAGACACCTTGAAAACAAACATTTATGCAGTATCTATCCACAGTAAGCCCCTGCCCACAAAGATGTCCCTATCTTAGTTTTTGCTGAATTATCAATTTCAAAATAGCATACTAAAAGAAGTTAAGAAATAAGCCCTGCCTAAACTTTAATACTAAATTTGTACTCAAGGGGAGGGGGTGTTTATGAGGATGAATATGGTAAAGAAAATGGAAGTCCATTTCATTGCTTTCTTTAAAAACATTTTGTCTCTGCTTAAAGTTTTTGGTAAAATTACTAAAATTTGAACCACTTGAAACACCAACCTTTACAGAAGTTTGAAATGGAGAAGTAAGTTGACAAATGCTTTTTTAATGCAACTAAAATCATAAAAACATTAGTTATAGTTAGATGTTAAAATCGATGCCTTATGTGGGCAGTTTAAATTTTGGGAAAATCCTCACCAGGTATAGTGATAATCTCGATTAAGTGCGATAAACTGCACTGTCCAGTGGGAACGAAGTTAATTGTAAACAAATGCATGCAATGGACGAAAAGAGCAATGAAAATATGTGTTTGATTTCACATTTGAATCTTTCTCAGGATTTTGAATTTACAAAATAAGTAGTAAGCAATTGTGATATGCATGAAAAAGAGTAAAATCCTAACCAAATTGCCTTTTATTTTTCAACCAATTACAGCTTCTTATGGATTATGCACACAATGGGTCCCAAAGAACAACTCCATGAAATGTGACCCTTGTTTCACCAAATACTAAAATCGACATTTGAAGTTACAAAACTGCATAGTTATGACCGGTTTTTGAGATCTGATAAAAAGATGAACTATCAGGACTAAATTGTCCCTCAATTTGAAGATCATGCTATGTAATTATACATAGTAATTGGTCCAATACGTCAGGAAAAATCCTTGGTATTCTTCACCAATATTCCTGTTTCTAATTTATTCATTATTTTTCCTAAAATTTCAAAAAGTTATGAATTATTGAATATTTTATTGTAATCAAGGACGGCCTGAATTAGAACACGTAAAAATCAAGCTCATCTATTGGCACTCTTCATGTATGTTAGATATGTTACGTATTGAGTAATGTTTAAACTTTGCAAAGTTGCAGTCATTTCTGATTAGTCCATACACAATATTGAAACAGACTTAAAATTTATCAATTCATAAAAGGTAATCTATATAAAATCAATATACAAAAATCAATACTTAGTTTAATATACAACAAATGTCCTTTGTGAATGTATAGAACTTATAATACCATAAATTCAGGTTGAAGAACTCGAGACGTGAATTTATTGAAAAATGTGGATTTCTTCTTGGTATCAATTAATACTTGGCGTCAGGATTTCTGTTGATGACTCAGGGCTTAATTAACGACTTTCTATTCAAATGAAGTATTAATGAAAACTATTAAGCTGTAGTTTCTAAAACGTCTTTCTGTCATATGATGGCAGAGACAAATTTTGATATACTTGTGTTGTGTAAGAAGATACGCCAAGAAAATTCATACATGATTTATTCATAGATACCCTACAGTAATCAACTAACAATTAATATTGATACTGTGATGACTCACAAGACCTTAAATCTTACACAATCTGAACTCTTATGATGGGTATGAGGTCGCTTGTTAAAAGTGTAAAGGAATTAAACGTAGTCCAGATTGTATGTATCCCACACTTAATGATAATTTTTTGATATTTCGGACTTCTTGGTAACATGTTAGTGCTATAGTCACGCCTTGTCATTTTTATGATAATTTATATGAAAGTTGAAACGGAATTATACTCTTTTTCTCTAACGGTTTCCACTGTAATTACTAACATAAAAGAACAGGAATTCTGTTCCCTAATGAAGAATCTTTTATTGCATTAGGTTCATATGCTACTAGGAACTTGCATACTGGCTCATGAATTTAAGGAATGGACACTGTTTAGTGAGCGCAGAAGTTGACAGCTCGAGACCCGATGTGCGAAGTTATGACTGAATGTTTTAAATGTTAATGAGTGCAGAAGCAGGGCGATTGATTTTCTATGGTTTCCCGATGGACTCCAGCATACTTTATACTATAAGGGAGCCAGGACACGTCTTTAGGATGCTAGTATCCCATTTATATGGAAATTGGGGCGTCTCCCACTTGCTCTTTTAATTAATTTAACTTGGTATTTTTTCTCGGTGCATTTTTTTTTTTTGTTTTTCTCTGCCATATTTGTGTAATAGATTGCCACTAATTTGTCTTTTGTTCTCAGGTTTTTGTAGAGAATGGAAATGGCTTCAGCACAGATATGAACCTGTAATTAGTTTAAGCCGAAGGAAATGTTGAAAAGTTGACTTAAAAGCTTGATGATGAATTTCATGGATATTAATGCTTTGTTCTGATCTTGTAAGGCTTGTACTATTAAGAAGATAGGTCAGGGATACATATTTAGAGCTATCATTTAGAATAAATAGATCCATTCCCTACAAAAATTAAATGACCAAAAAGGACCAGAAAAAAAAAAAAAAAATGAAAAGAAAAACACCAGAATGATCCCGTTAAAAGCAAGACAGATCTTAAATGGTTACTGACTCACTAAAGAAGGATGCTTATTACTTGGCAATTAAGGAGTTTCACAACTGAACCACAAGGAATATATTAATGGGCTTATTATCTGGCATGTGCTTATTGCTAGATAAATATGGGAGTCTGTTTTTACACAAAGTACGTGTTAAGCACATGATTGTGTTCAAAGTCAATGTAGATTGTGAAATAAAATGGTTGATTTCTATACAAGATGAGTTGCTATTCGTATTGTCTTGCCAATTGGCCATTAATACAGAAAACGTTTTTGTATCGATCGATTAACTGAAGCAAAAAGTCATTTAGGACAATAAACAGAAGAACAGCCATGACTGTATACTGAGGTTTTTTTTTGTTAACTTTTTGACTGGTCTCGTATTCGTCCAGTTTGTGCTAGGTACATGTCCTGATGTGTCAATATTTGACAAATCTGCAGAGTTTGTTGTATCTTATAGCTTTACATTGCATGTCTGACAAGGAAATTTTACTTTTAACAATAAAAATGCCATCTTCTGGGATCATCCTCTTCGACGGTCATACATTATAGAGAAGGCTTCTCTCTGTCGTCTCAATACCACCTTCATACACATGTGATATAGCTATATCAAAGTAAGGGTGGGTGTGAGCTACAGGAAGGAGAAACCAACATAATCATACATAACATAAATTATCGCTTCAAAGAAAGGATGTCTGCCCCTTCCCTAGTCAAGAAATATAAGGATTCATTTTTCTGTGAAGTTATATAAAAAAAACAACTCCCAACCTGTAAATTGAATAAAAGAATACCTGGTAATCTTAGCGAGGCATTTGTTTAATGATATACCATATATCCAGTTTTATGTAAAATGAAGAAAACACTAGTATAATGTTCACAGTTACTCAGAAAAAAAATATTTCTGAAAATGTATTCATGAATGACTTTTAACTGTGTTTAAGTTACAAGTTTCATGCCATTTGTAAGAAGACAAATTAATAATCAGTGTTTGTGAAGACTTTACTTTTTTATAGGTCGATGCTGATACAGGTAAAAGCTAATTTAAAGAAGGGACTAAAAAATCGGTTAATTACATATATACTAGAAGGTTATTTTTGTGATGCATTCACAACCATGAAAAAGACAGCATTTGATATTTTACAGTATACATAAATGCCTTGCTAGTGTGTTTGCTATATACGTACTTTATTGTATAGTCGGAAATTTCATCATTAAGTTCAATCCATGCATATTTAAAAACTCTTCAGACTTAATGTAATTTTTTTTTTTTATGAATCAAAATTGTACAAGTGCATTGGTTTTTGATGAATATGAGACTTTGTCATATACTTTTCTATTCAATGTATAAGTTAATGGTCTTTGTGATCTTTAATTATATAATAACATCCCTGCAGATGAAAAGCGTGTTGTTTAATTAGATCAGAAAATGGAAAATTATCTTTTTATTAAACCTTGCCATCAGATAAAAATTCTCCACACTTTGCCTTTGGCTTCAGAAGGAAACTAAAGGTAAGGTTTTAATAATGTTATTTGAACACAACTAAAGTGAGGTTGACTTTTCTTTTCATTATGTACTTTAAACATTAAGTATCTACAAAGTGGATATATTTGCTAAAGAAGAAAAAAAGATATTGAACATTGAAATTCCAAATTTTATATCTTACTGACATTGAAAATTACAAATGCATTGACTCAGTAGCACAGATAAATACTAGATGGTACAGAATGTTAAATTTATTTTTAGCTGGTACACAGTGTTAAGTTTATTTTTAGCTGGTACACAGTGTTAAGATTATTCCTAGCTGGTACACAGTATTAATTTTAATCCTAGCTGGTACACAGTGTTAAGTTTATTCGGAGCTGGTACACAGTGTTAAATTCTAGCTGGTACACAGTGTTAAGTTTATTCTGAGCTGGTACACAGTGTTCAGTTAATTCCTAGCTTGTACTCAGTGTTAAGTTTATTCGGAGCTGATACACAGTTTTAAGTTTATTCAGAGCTGGTACACAGTGTTAAGTTTATTCTGAGCTGGTACACAGTGTTAAGTTTATTCTGAGCTGGTACACATTGTTAAGTTTATTCTGAGCTGGTACACAGTGTTTTTTCCTAGCTGGTACACGGTTTGACCCTTTGGACCTCTGGCTTGCTATACTAACACTTATCTCTTGCTGAAAGGAATATTGCATTCAGTATGTACCTGGGTTACATAGAATTCCCAACTTGTTTTCCTCCATTAGGATTCGAACCCAGGACCTCTAGCTTACTAGCCCTGCTCAGTTTGAGCTAAAGAGATGATCCCTATAGCCAAGCAGGGTATTAAGGCTAGCATATTACAAAGGTTACTTAAACATTAATCTGGAAATGATGAGTTATAACATATTCATATACTGGAAACTATTGTTTGTTTTATTTGCATTTGCATTCATTTGGAAAGGATGAAATATTAAAGCCGCTTATTGATATATTGCTGGTGTTTTGTAAATAAAGGAGTTGTAACACTGAGTCAGAAATGATTAAATATTAAAACAGCCAAGATGTAACACTGTTTTAGCGACAGAGGTTATATAAAATTTCAGATCTGTGTTTTATCTGTGTGAGTGATGGGAGAACAGGGAGTGTCCTTAGTCAACAGGTGGTCACAAGACAGAGGTAGTATAAAATTTCAGATCTGTGTTTTATCTGTGACTGATGGGAGAACTGAGAGTGCCCTTTGTCAACAGGTGGTCATGCTCTATATGTAGATTGAGAATTTTTCATGATTTTTTACTTATTACAGGACTGCAGCACTTATTTCCACCCTCAATCCCAGAAATCACTAAACTTCAATAATTAATTGGGACATCTGAAAAATGTTTGACATTATTGAAACGGGGATACATTCAACAGGTTTCTCCTTCACATCATTCTCAATCTTAAGTGGAAAAAGATTTGAAACCTTAAGTATTCCCTCTTACATTGTTTTCCATGCCTTGAATATCCTTAGCTCATAATCTCCCTTTGATACCAGGCACCATAAACACTTAACACTATACCCAAATTATCATTCCAACCGATGCACCACTGCCAAATATCCAGCATACATTTGTCCAATATCTGCCCCATCCCCACACATTTGTCCCCGATGGCTCAAAATGGCTACTAGATACACTTCTGCATTTTAATTTTGAAAACAAACAGAGCCTAGAATGGTCTGCCAATATTCAGTGTCCTCCTTTCCCATTAACAGAGCCCTATGGCAACCTGCCTGGTCAGACATGGTTCTCTCCAATCAACACGCACGTCTGCTTTAAAAAAGATCTGGGTCGATGAATCAGACAGATTTCGGAGCAATTAATTCGGAGTGTCTAATATAAGGACATTTTTTAGTTTGACAGATCTAGAGGTAACTTGTTTTTGAAAAATCAATACAGTTATCTACATGCACATACCGCAGCCAGCTCTCCAATACGTATATGTTTCTATCAGAGCTACCATCTATCATTGTGTATCTCAATTGTTTTAATCTGTCGTACATATTGTTGCATGCTTTTACCCAATGTAGATAAATTTTGGTTTACAATGACAGTCTCCATTCCCCCCTCATGTTGAAAAACCTATATACATCTTTACTTATATACCTATACAAACGTATATATATGTATACATAAAATTCACTTAAATATAGCTTTCCTTCGTTCTCGTTTTTCTCCACTGCAATTTTAAAGCTCATTTAGATGTAGACAGCTAATTTATCCAAATTTTCTGTTTTCAATTCATCACACTCCACATAAGAATTGTGGGCAATATTTGAAAATCAATTTTTGCTCAGGTGCTTGTGCCTTGGGTTTAGTGCCTATCATGTTGTTTAAATTTTCCCGTCTGAGCTTGGAAAGGTCAGACAATATTGACAAGGTTTTATTTTATCTTGATGTAAATTAGTTATTTCATTACAGGAGTTGCCCTCTCACTAAGATGCTTGTCTTTGCGATATACTTAATACAAGATAGTTGACATATAAAATTTTTCTCTTGAATTCGTCTACATTTCGATAATTTTTTTTTTAATTTTTTTTAATCATATTCTTAAACTAATGTTGTCATTATTGTCTTACGAGTGATTTTGTATATTTGATGTGTCTGAAAAAGTAGCGATCAGTCAAGACGTATTATGGTACAAGACTTCAAATAGTTCAGTATCATTTATTTAGTATATAATCCAATGTTGTGTAACTGGTACAAAATCTCCTGACACATACTTATCTAACGACTTATTGATAGTGTCTTGGAAGAGCCTTGATAATGAGTGCTAAGTTCCTCAGTGGTAGACAAACATCCTCTATTTCAATCTACCAAGACAATATCACACAAACAGTCGACTGTTTTTTTCCTTGAACACAAAAAGCATGGTAATTAGTACTATGGTGTAGCATCTGCGGTTTAATAATTAATCCTGTGAAATTATTAGTACGGTTTCCATGGAAAAATCGGCAGCAATAAAGCTGTGTCATTTTGAATTTGCAATTCAAATTGTTTAATGATCAATTAAGCCCCATGTGGTTCAGCTACCAGAGTTGTTTTCAAAGTAGTAAATGTTTTCAATTATTGCTAAATTTTATCACATCAATCACAGGAAGACTTTATTTTTGCATTATCAATTTCTTGCTGGAATGATTTGCGTGGAGAGCGATCTACGGGTCTGTACATTAGCGTTAGTGTGTGCAAGTTATGTGGGCCGTGCTTGTTTAGATTTGTCTCGCCGCAGCGTGAAAAAAACCTACCAAGCAGAATCATTGAACGTTATTAGTAGATGTGCTGTAGAATGATTTCCTTAATTGGGAAATGGCCGAACTTTATAGTAATGGTAACTTATTAAATGTTGAATTTTGCAGGTTAGGACAGCAATATCGTGCCCGAGTTTCCTCGGTCCTGAACTTAACTGCTCACCCCTTGGGACCCAAATAATCAGAATTCCGTAAAACCAAGGCCAGGAGTTGGTAAGCTTGTTTCAGACTAATCAGATCGTCTTCTGCAATATTGTTCCTAAAATTATTATTGATTTGGCAAGAGCTATGTGTCTGCATTATAAACGACCATTTTTGTGTGTGATATTTGCATAAATATAGGGTGAGTAGTCTTAATGAGGTTATGCTACTCTGTTATAACCTCCAAATTCATCAGACTCACAGTGGATGTGCTCGCGCGTCTAATCCCCCCGCGTTTACATGACGAACCATAACGCTGGGAGATGCCAGGCCAATATTACAGGGTTTATATGTCATCCACTGATTAAACATAATGTGTTAGTATGCAAATTGTGGGGAAAAACAATCAGACTTGACATTACAGTAATTAAAGATAAAAAAAAAACCTGTAACATTCTAGGTATTTTCTCTGACACATTCTAGAAAGTACAAGATTTAGACTTTTCTAAGCGGCAAATTTTATTCTCAGGCGAGATTGATGCTGCGGGTATAATTGCATGGCTGACATCCGCCTTTATCATAGATGACAATCATTTGCCGCATTAATTGGAAAGGCTAAAAAAAATGATTGGACAAAAATTACTTATTTGGCTTTGATATGCATCTTTTACTTACTCATGTCAATTATCTGTGATATACTGTTACGACCCAGTCTCCCCATTTCTTATGTAATGCCAGCCAATTTTTAACATCTGCATCAGTGGGAGGACCTGTGTTGGAGACTTCCCCAGCTCTTCTGGCTCTAAATGATCTTCTTCTTGTAGGTTATGTACCTACATGTCTGGACATTGCTGTCAAAAAATTCGAACAACTGACCGTTTCTTGTCAAGTAACTGAAACGGCTATAAAATCAAAGGCACTTCCATTCTTGAATGTTTCAAATATTTGTTAACTTCATTTTATAAAGCTTTTGAATTAAATTTAATGATATTACATTCAAAGCTTTAGAAAATTTCATTACATTTAAGATGGCACTGAAAAATATTGAGAAAAAACAAACCAATGTCCAAGTGTGGGTATTGAAATATACATTTTAAAAGAAAATCACACTTTTTAGATTTGATAAAATTATTAAAGTAAGATGACATAGCTTACTGCTAGAGAATCAGAGAGGTTCAATGTTGTTTTTTGTGGCTTCAAAAGTATTAAATTAAACATTTTTATTGTTCCTAGCCACATCATATAGGTCTTGCTATAAAGATCATAAAAAAACTGATTGACACAACATGCAAAAATTCACTTTATATGATTTCTTCCTATTGAAAAAAATCTGAATTTGTATTTAAATGGTCTTTCTGGAGCAATTGATGGCTTACGGCCGAAGAAATGGTCATTTGGTACTTTTACTGTATTTCAGAGTGTCAGTTTCGTCTGATTTTTACATGGTGATATGGACAGGTGTTGTACAGGTGACTTATACATGGTGATATGGACAGTTGTACAGGTGACGTTTACATGGTGATATGTACACTTGTTGTACAGGTGACTTTTACATGGTGATATGGTCAGTTGTACAGGTGACTTTTAAATGGTGATATGTACAGTTGTTGTACAGGTGACGTTTACATGTTGATATGGATAGTTGTACAGGTGACTTTTACATGGCGATATGGACAGGTGTTGTTCAGGTGACTTTTACATGGTGATATGGACAGTTGTACAGGTGACGTTTACATGGTGATATGTACAGTTGTTGTACAGGTGACGTTTACATGTTGATATGGATAGTTGTACAGGTGACTTTTACATGGCGATATGGACAGGTGTTGTTCAGGTGACTTTTACATGGTGATATGGACAGTTGTACAGGTGATGTTTACATGGTGATATGGACAGGTCTTGTACAGGTGACTTTTACATTGTGATATGGACAGTTGCTGTACAGGTGATGTTTACATCGTGATATGGACAGTTGTACAGGTGACTTTTACATGGTGATATGGACAGTTGTTGTACAGGTGACGTTTACATGGTGATATGGACAGTTGTTGTACAGGTGATGTTTACATGGTGATATGGACAGTTGTTGTACAGGTGACGTTTACATGTTGATATGGATAGTTGTTGTAATGGTGACTGTTACATGGTGATATGGTCAGTTGTTGTACAGGTGATGTTTACATGGTGATATGGACAGTTGTACAGGTGATGTTTACATGGTGATATGGACTGTTGTACAGGTGATGTTTACATGGTGATATGGACAGTTGTTGTAATGGTGACTGTTACATGGTGATATGGTCAGTTGTTGTAATGGTGACTGTTACATGGTGATATGGTCAGTTGTTGTACAGGTGATGTTTACATGGTGATATGGACAGTTGTTGTACAGGGGACTTTTACATGGCGATATGGACAGTTGCTGTACAGGTGATGTTTACATGGTGATATGGACAGTTGTACAGGTGACGTTTACATGGTGATATGGACAGTTGTTGTACAGATGACGTTTACATGGTGATATGGACAGGTGTTGTTCAGGTGACTTTTACATGGTGATATGGACAGTTGTACAGGTGACGTTTACATGGTGATATGGACTGTTGTACAGGTGACGTTTACATGGTGATATGGACAGTTGTACAGGTGACGTTTACATGGTGATATGGTCAGTTGTTGTAATGGTGACTGTTACATGGTGATATGGACAGTTGTTGTACAGGTGACGTTTACATGGTGATATGGACAGTTGTACAGGTGACGTTTACATGGTGATATGGTCAGTTGTTGTACAGGTGACGTTTACATGGTGATATGGACAGGTCTTGTACAGGTGACTTTTACATTGTGATATGGACAGTTGCTGTACAGGTGATGTTTACATGGTGATATGGACAGTTGTACAGGTGACTTTTGCATGGTGATATGGACAGTTGTACAGGTGACTTTTACATGGTGATATGGACAGTTGTTGTAATGGTAACTGTTACATGGTAATATGGACAGTTGTACAGGTGACTTATACATGGTGATATGGACAGTTGTTGTACAGGTGACTTTTACATTGTGATATGGACAGTTGCTGTACAGGTGATGTTTACATGGTGATATGGACAGTTGCTGTACAGGTGATGTTTACATGGTGATATGGACAGTTGCTGTACAGGTGATGTTTACATGGTGATATGGACAGTTGTACAGGTGACTTTTGCATGGTGATATGGACAGGTCTTGTACTGGTGACTTTTACATGGTGATATGGACAGTTGTTGTACAGGTGATGTTTACATGGTGATATGGACAGTTGTTGTACAGGTGACGTTTACATGGTGATATGGACAGTTGCTGTACAGGTGACTTTTACATGGTGATATGGACAGTTGCTGTACAGGTGATGTTTACATGGTGATATAGACAGTTGCTGTACAGGTGATGTTTACATGGTGATATGGACAGTTGCTGTACAGGTGATGTTTACATGGTGATATGGACAGTTGTACAGGTGACTTTTGCATGGTGATATGGACAGGTCTTGTACTGGTGACTTTTACATGGTGATATGGACAGTTGTTGTAATGGTAACGTTTACATGGTGATATGGACAGTTGCTGTACAGGTGACTTTTACATGGTGATATGGACAGTTGTACAGGTGACTTATACATGGTGATATGGACAGTTGTTGTACAGGTGACTTTTACATTGTGATATGGACAGTTGCTGTACAGGTGATGTTTACATGGTGATATGGACAGTTGCTGTACAGGTGACGTTTACATGGTGATATGGACAGTTGCTGTACAGGTGATGTTTACATGGTGATATGGACAGTTGTACAGGTGACTTTTGCATGGTGATATGGACAGGTCTTGTACTGGTGACTTTTACATGGTGATATGGACAGTTGTTGTACAGGTGATGTTTACATGGTGATATGGACAGTTGTTGTACAGGTGACGTTTACATGGTGATATGTACAGTTGTTGTACAGGTGACTTTTACATGGTGATATGGACAGTTGCTGTACAGGTGATGTTTACATGGTGATATGGACAGTTGCTGTACAGGTGATGTTTACATGGTGATATGGACAGTTGTACAGGTGACTTTTGCATGGTGATATGGACAGGTCTTGTACAGGTGACTTTTACATGGTGATATGGACAGTTGTTGTACAGGTGACTTTTACATGGTGATATGGACAGTTGCTGTACAGGTGATGTTTACATGGTGATATGGACAGTTGCTGTACAGGTGATGTTTACATGGTGATATGGACAGTTGTTGTACAGGTGACGTTTACATTGTGATATGGACAGTTGCTGTACAGGTGATGTTTACATGGTGATATGGACAGTTGTACAGGTGACTTTTGCATGGTGATATGGACAGGTCTTGTACTGGTGACTTTTACATGGTGATATGGACAGTTGTTGTACAGGTGACGTTTACATGGTGATATGGACAGTTGCTGTACAGGTGATGTTTACATGGTGATATGGACAGTTGTACAGGTGACTTTTGCATGGTGATATGGACAGGTCTTGTACTGGTGACTTTTACATGGTGATATGGACAGTTGTTGTACAGGTGACTTTTACATGGTGATATGGACAGTTGCTGTACAGGTGATGTTTACATGGTGATATGGACAGTTGTACAGGTGACTTTTGCATGGTGATATGGACAGTTGTACAGGTGACTTTTACATGGTGATATGGACAGTTGTTGTAATGGTAACTGTTACATGGTAATATGGACAGTTGTTGTTCAGGTGACTTTTACATGGTGATATGGACAGTTGTACAGGTGACTTATACATGGTGATATGGACAGTTGTTGTACAGGTGATGTTTACATGGTGATATGGACAGTTGCTGTACAGGTGATGTTTACATGGTGATATGGACAGTTGCTGTACAGGTGACGTTTACATGGTGATATGGACAGTTGTTGTACAGGTGACGTTTACATGGTGATATGGACAGTTGCTGTACAGGTGATGTTTACATGGTGATATGTACAGTTGTTGTACAGGTGACTTTTACATGGTGATATGGACAGTTGCTGTACAGGTGATGTTTACATGGTGATATAGACAGTTGCTGTACAGGTGATGTTTACATGGTGATATGGACAGTTGTACAGGTGACTTTTGCATGGTGATATGGACAGGTCTTGTACAGGTGACTTTTACATGGTGATATGGACAGTTGTTGTACAGGTGACTTTTACATGGTGATATGTACAGTTGTTGTACAGGTGACTTTTACATGGTGATATGGACAGTTGCTGTACAGGTGATGTTTACATGGTGATATAGACAGTTGCTGTACAGGTGATGTTTACATGGTGATATGGACAGTTGTACAGGTGACTTTTGCATGGTGATATGGACAGGTCTTGTACAGGTGACTTTTACATGGTGATATGGACAGGTCTTGTACAGGTGACTTTTACATGGTAATATGGACAGTTGTTGTTCAGGTGACTTTTACATGGTGATATGGACAGTTGTACAGGTGACTTATACATGGTGATATGGACAGTTGTTGTACAGGTGACTTTTACATTGTGATATGGACAGTTGCTGTACAGGTGATGTTTACATGGTGATATGGACAGTTGCTGTACAGGTGACGTTTACATGGTGATATGGACAGTTGCTGTACAGGTGATGTTTACATGGTGATATGGACAGTTGTACAGGTGACTTTTGCATGGTGATATGGACAGGTCTTGTACTGGTGACTTTTACATGGTGATATGGACAGTTGTTGTACAGGTGATGTTTACATGGTGATATGGACAGTTGTTGTACAGGTGACGTTTACATGGTGATATGTACAGTTGTTGTACAGGTGACTTTTACATGGTGATATGGACAGTTGCTGTACAGGTGATGTTTACATGGTGATATAGACAGTTGCTGTACAGGTGATGTTTACATGGTGATATGGACAGTTGTACAGGTGACTTTTGCATGGTGATATGGACAGGTCTTGTACAGGTGACTTTTACATGGTGATATGGACAGTTGTTGTACAGGTGACGTTTACATGTTGATATGGATAGTTGTTGTAATGGTGACTGTTACATGGTGATATGGTCAGTTGTTGTACAGGTGATGTTTACATGGTGATATGGACAGTTGTACAGGTGATGTTTACATGGTGATATGGACTGTTGTACAGGTGACGTTTACATGGTGATATGGACAGGTGTTGTTCAGGTGACTTTTACATGGTGATATGGACAGGTGTTGTACAGGTGACTTATACATGGTGATATGGTCAGTTGTTGTACAAGTGACTTTTACATGGTGATATGGACAGTTGCTGTACAGGTGATGTTTACATGGTGATATGGACAGTTGCTGTACAGGTGATGTTTACATGGTGATATGGACAGTTGTACAGGTGACTTTTACATGGTGATATGGTCAGTTGTTGTACAAGTGACTTTTTCATGGTGATATGGACAGGTGTTGTACAGGTGACTTTTACATGGTGATATGGACAGTTGTACAGGTGACTTTTACATGGTGATATGGACAGGTCTTGTACAGGTGACTTTTACATAATAAGCTGTTCAGTTCTTGTACAACCAACTTATATATAATAGGATATATATGTTTAAATTGTCCTACTACACCCCACCCCTCCCAGAATATACTTTTCTGATCATTTCCTCCATTGCTAAGCCTAAGAACAGATGATCTTCACAGGTCAGTTGGCCGGTTAATATCTTGTATCATTAAGTGGAATTTTTATTTATAGATATATATATATATATACTGACTATAAAGTCATACTGCTGTATTTGGCTACACTCCCGTTCGTTTTTAGTGGCTCTATGAACTTTTTTTTTTATATTATGTATTAAGAGCTCCATTCTTAGGTTATGCGTAGTGTAAGTATTAAATTGTGTCCCCTTGTAGTGTTGTCTGATAGTTGACACAAGGTGATAACTAACCCCCGGGGTGGAAGTGCAGTGCAAGCTCTGTAGCACATGGCCACGTTACAATAAACTTTCCCAACAATCTCCCTATCAAACCACCCGCAGATGTTTGCTTAAATAGAAATTAGAAAAGGATTAATTCTTAAAACACACAAAAAAGTGTAAACAACCTTTATTATTGGGTTTTGAAAATAGCAATCTCTTTATCAGCAACAACAGGGAAGCATTTAGTTGATTTTTGTGCCCTTTAGAGTGTTTCCAAGGTTTTTGTGAGTAGAGAAAGAGACACGTTAATTGGTGCCAGAGCTAGGAGTGATTAGACTGAGAATTAGACAGATTAAAAGCATTCCTGTACCGCGCCTTGATTAAGAGTCTGAAACGTATAAATTAGTGTAACAGTGGCGTAAATTGTATTAATTGTTTCAAAGGTGCATGTTGACTCTGTAAGAGTTTGAGCGCTCTACATAACTCAAAAATTAGGATCAAACCGTATTTTAAAATTCATATGTAATGCATTTCCTTTTCCTTCATATTGTTTGAATTAGATGTTATTAAAACCAATTATTTTGATGGTGTTTACAGAACATCCCTAAAACTACATGCAAATTTCTCTTCCTTTGTTAGGTTTTTACTTGTGGGAAAAATGGGTGGAGTCTGGCTAATCGCTTGGTAACTACCTGTTTCCGAAACACAAATGCGTTTCCATGGTTATAACTTATTAAGATGGCATACACAAAAGTTAAGTGGCTATGAGGTTCTTGTGTGGGGCTGCCTAGAGGCTTTTACTATATATCTACAAGGGAAAGACTGACAGTGTTCATAATGCAGTGAAAATGAGCTGATCCGCCCTGGCATATTACCCATCACGTTAGTCTTTATACCGTGATTGTTGTGTGTGTGTAAAAGACATGGTATATAGCTAGGAAAGTGAGAAAGGCACAGTCAGGGTGGTATTGTGTATGATTTATCTCCCTTTGATAGGCTCTTCAGTGGAAAAAAAGTTATGTAAAGCTTAATCGGTGGCTGATATGAATAAATTCCATTAAAGAAGAACAATTTGTAGGATGAAAGAGTAAATATTGCTGGATAAGTCTTTTGCAATATCTTTGAGGTTTGTGTTGAATCTTTTATAACTTTGTAATGTGTCTAAAATTTATTCACTTGTTTTATAGAACTAAGTTGTAGTGATCACCCTTTCCATCTACAAAATATACAAAAGACAGACAATCGATTATTTAGGTAAAATTAGATAGTGAAATTTACTGATACAATCTTTTCTACTGAAACTTCAGCTGTCTAATTGGTACAAATATAGTTTTGCTCTCTCTTCTACCACACACTTACCAATTGTGAATTCACCTTGTAGACACAAATGATGCTAACTTATCCTATAAAAAGTCACCTTATTATACCTGAAACTAATTAAAATACCATAAACTCAATTATTAAACTTTACTTGCAGAAAGCATGTGTTATAACTCTGGTAAAGAACATTTATTACAAACTCACCGGAACAAATTTACTACAAACTTTTATGAACCAAGTTACCTCCTACAAACTCACCTGAACCATGTTACCTCCTACAAACTCACCTGAACCAAGTTACCACCTACAAACTCACCTGAACCAAGTTACCTCCTACAAACTCACCTGAACCATGTTACCTCCTACAAACTCACCTGAACCATGTTACCTCCTACAAACTCACCTGAACCAAGTTACCTCCTACAAAGTCACCTGAACCATGTTACCTCCTACAAACTCACCTGAACCATGTTACCTCCTACAAACTCACCTGAACCAAGTTAACACCTGCAAACTCACCTGGACCAAGTTACCCCCTGTAAACTCACCTGAACCAAGTTACCACCTACAAACTCACCTGAACCATGTTACCTCCTACAAACTCACCTGAACCATGTTACCTCCTACAAACTCACCTGAACCATGTTACCTCCTACAAACTCACCTGAACCATGTTACCTCCTACAAACTCACCTGAACCACGTTAACACCTGCAAACTCACCTGGACCAAGTTACCACCTACAAACTCACCTGAACCAAGTTACTTCCTACAAACTCACCTGAACCAAGTTACCACCTACAAACTCACCTGAACCAAGTTACCTCCTACAAACTCTCATGAACCATGTCTCCTACTACAAACTCATCTGATACAAACCATCTGTTACAAAAATACAAAGTATTTTGTAAACTTTTTGTAAATTGACTATAAACTGATCTTAAATATAAAAAAGACTATTTATAAGCCAGTGTGTGTAGTTACAGCTCAGCTATCCTATCCTCATTGTGTTTTCCTAACACACCTAACCTAATCTCCATCATGCCAATAGTTATTTACAAAAAACAAAGAAGATTGTCCTGTTTATAATGAAGAATGATCATGTCGTGTATTAAGTTAAGATCATAGAAATATGTAATCAAATATGTGTAGTTTCCATGGAAACACGGTCTTTGGGCGTTGTTAAACCAATATTAACCAAACTAGGAAGAAGGAGCTATCGACTTATATAGATACCCCAGTCCTTGTTAATTCTACTGATTAGCTGGCAACGTTAGGAGATAATTAAATTTCCGAGAATATTTCATGGTTTCATATAATTCTGTGAATACTAATGACCATATTTTCACTGAGATTCAATATATTTCCCATACCACCTCATTTGTTTCCCATTGGTAAAATCATCTCGGTCATCTAGCATGGTAAATATCTCTTGAAGTTATTTTTTAAAATGAAATATAATGAGATATGATTTAGTATATATAGTTTAACCATTAAACAAAGCTTACATTAGTGGGTAACCACGGCAACGCACGATTG
The DNA here is from genome assembly GCF_031769215.1 of Ylistrum balloti. Lineage (NCBI taxonomy): Eukaryota > Metazoa > Mollusca > Bivalvia > Pectinida > Pectinidae > Ylistrum > Ylistrum balloti. The sequence goes on from NW_026782507.1 coordinate 1,146,490, forward strand.
TGGATGCTGTGGTGGTCTGGGTATTATGACATTAGAGCTAACAATTTGTTATTGTAATTCTTAAATGGTGTTTTTGAAATAATATGAAAGGATTTCTAAAGTATGTACTGTATAGTATACCGTTGCCTCACTAAGTGTTATCGGGCTTTGATTCTCAGCCCAATATGTACAATAAGATCACTAACAATCGCATGCATGGTAATATTATATTTCCAATTTTGAAAGGGGAAATAATTGAATTACATGTGGGAATGTTTTTACCTCAGAATTTGTCGGCGCAGTAACACGGAGATGTAAGTGGATGGATAGGTATCAGTGTCGTAACTAAATTGCTAAGGGCTAAACATAATAAAAGCAATCATGGTCTACCAAACTCTTTAGTAATACACCCTTCTCACTTTCTTTGAAAACGCATTGCAAACTGAAAAGTTATGTAAAAAATTGTGTCATTCTGGTGCTAGTCAATTAAAACTGGGAATTATTTTAATTTCTTCAATTAAGTGCAAATTAAGTTGAACGAAATTTAAAGACAAATGATTTTAAGAATGAAAACTTACCACATGTTATGTGGAGGCTTGCTGCATTTTTGCAGCTTTTTGCTGACCTGTGCTCTGTATAGCTTTTGCCAATTACCAAGAGGGTAAACTTTAACAGTCTTTTATGATCAGAGATAATCACTAGTACTGTACAATGGTTACGCATGTGTAAAGGCTGCCGTTTGCAGATAAAGGGTATTCGTTTTCAAAAAAATGTAAAATTTAATGTTTCACAGAGGTAATATGGTTACTTTGGCAAGTGCAGATACAAAAGTATTCCAAATTTGACAATCATTCTTTTTGCACTACATCCTAGGTGCTTATAGGACCACACACACGAACTGATGGACAGCATACATGATTTCATCCTTCCGTAGTTATTTCAGTTAATTATCGGCCATTTTTTCCTTTGCATAAAATTCTAAAGCACTTTATTGGTATTGCGGAATTCCCATCGCGGTTTGGAGTTAAAGAAGCCCGTACAAATTGATTTATTCTACTTCATATCTGCTTATTGTGTCTCCACTGTTAGAACTGCTATCCTCCATTTATATCTAATTATCACTGGTATAATTGAGGAGTTGCATGACCACGCTGTTTTGTTACTCTCATATTTGATATCATCTTTAAGAGTTGCCGTGATGTACCCTGTGTTAATTCTACTATATTGACTTCAAAGTAGCAAGTTTTGCTGGGTTTTTTTCTGACTAATGAATTTTTACCCCCAATTAAAAGTACACCTGTGACGGCGTAATATAATTAATGCAGAAAAACGCAATGTGAAGTTTAAACACTTTGACAGAATAGAACAAAGAAGAAATTAAAAACCAATTAGTTAGAATTTCCAATCAGGTTTCTGACTGTTCTTTTACCATTATTGAGTTTATTGTGTTTGTGTCGTGTTTTACGGGTTGTTTCTCTATCCAAGAAGGGCACAAATCACCAATAAACACTTTACCTCATTTTCCATTGGGAATTCCAATATCGTCTGCTTGTGTGCCCTACCCTAAATTTCTCTACATTACAGTGATTACAACTTCCGAGTGTTTCACTGGAAAACGTTTTTTTTTTTTTTTTATTTGTTATCGATAATTCTTTGTATTGAAGATTTTATTTATTCATTTGGTATTTTTTATATAAAAGTGTAATTATAATTGTCTGTACCATTCAGAGAAGGAAAAGTTGTGATTTTTATCAGAAGCTGTTTATTGTGTGTCCGCCTCCGATCATACGCGTGATATGCATAAAATACAGCTGATGTAGTGTTTAAAAAATCTCATCTGTTAGAAAAAAAAACTTAATAATCTGCTGTGTTTGTTATTGTTCATTATGATCTCAGATTATGGGATAGGGAAAGCATAGATTGAAGGCTGATGAAAGAAGATGATATTTTCTTGTTGATGACCGAGGAGATAGCTTTAGCACTTTTCAGGAATGACGTGAAAAAAAAAAAAAAAATTCTAAAAACATATTATCATTTATTTTTATTTTCACTTATCTTGGAGGTCACTTAAAATGATCTATGACTTAGATAGAATTCTACATTCCAAGTTATTAGAATAAATGAATTGTAAATTCAAGAATCAAATTCACTTCTACACATTTAATGATTTGGTAGACTGGAAAAGATAACAAAATTAGGGAAAAAAAGTTATTTGTCATTTAGATGTTAAGTGTACTTTTAAAATTGTCTGGAAAGAAAATTGTGGTTATCATATTGCAATCAGCTATAGTGATGAATTCACATGTACCATACTATTATCTTATGAGTTTTCATAAATACCTTTTCTACATTTTTAGATTTTAATGTATCGTCATTATCTAGCAATCAAGAAGGACTTGTAAGGAAATGGGTAATGAAACTGGAGACCGTGAAATAGAACCTATTACAAGCTGGTTTAATGCATCTAGAGTGATGGGAAAAAATAGCAGAGGAAAATGAAGTGAATAATTTTATCATGGATTAGATTTCGTCATTGTTTTTTATAGAATTGTAACAAATTTTGTCAATTTTTAAAAAAAAAAAAAAGGTTAAAGATAGTTTATAAATAGACTTACATGTCCTATACCTATGGAATTTTGATGAGATCTGCAGAATTTATAGAAATACTTGACTTTTACATTGTGGGACCCTTTGTTTTAGCAATAAAGTTGAAAAGTACTCATGGAAATAATTTGTAAACTGAATATGGTAATTACAGTGAGATATGTATGTGAGTCTGTGATAAAAGTCGAAGATATGTATCAACTATACATAACGAGCGAAATATCGGTTAATCCTTTGATAAGCCCGAAGAGACAGTTGTGTGGAGGGATTAATACAGGACAGTCAGACAGTTGTTGGGACAGTCAGACAGCGGGAAGAGTACAGTACGATGTTGGTGAAGATGTAGATTTTACGTTTTTTGCCTATAAACGTGATGAATTGTAGTTATTTCCTCACTTCTATGTAAATATTGTCTAATTCCAAATAATATTAAAATGAAGTTATGGCTATCTCACAGCACCTGTTTCCTCAACAGGGACTCAACTGTTTATGCTCTTTTATTTAAATTTAATATCTTCGGATCAAATTCCACATTTTGATAATTTGAAATATCCGGATCTTGTAACTCTTTTTTAATAGCCTCATTACTAACTGTTAATAGTCAATCACCAGATCTAAATCTATTGGATTAAAATTCTACATATCAATCATGTGACACTAATATATGTGTCAGTAATCGCTATATTGATAACATTATTTATCTCAAGTTAATCTTGTAGGTTAATTAGCAGTATTTCTCCCAGTATCCACTTAAAGACCAGGTCTTGTATTGAATGGATCTACACAAACTGGTAGCTCTGTTTTGGATGTGTGTTGTTCTCTAGAGAAATTTCAAAGAAAATTTGGTAAGTTTATTAGCTCACTTGGCCTTTGGCTATTTGGCCGTAGCACAGCGTCCATCATCCCTCTGTACCTACAGTATCAACTTTTCCATTTAATGATTTCATCTCAATAACTATCCAAGCAATTGTCATGGTATTTGTTTGTTGGATTGCTGGAATGAAGCCTGACAGAGTTTGCTAAAAGAAATTACCTTGACCCATGCTCAAGGTCACAGGGGTCAAATTCGTTAAAACCTTTCAAAGACTTCTCCGGATTAACCAAAGAACGCAGAAGTATGGTATTGCTGACATGTTAGGATGAAGTGTGACAAATTTTGCGAAAAGAAATTACCTTAACCCTTATTCAAGGTCACAGGGGTTTGTAAAAACCTTGAAACAGTTTTTGGGACAGTAAGTGCATTCTGTTGGTAATCATCACCTCAGGGACAATGTACAGGGACAGTAAGTACCTATACATTTTGTTGTCAGTAAATGTCACCCTGGGGACACAGTATTTGGACAGTAAGTACATTATGATGTCTGTAATCTTTATCCGGGGGACACAGACTGGGACAGTAAGTACATTGTGATGTCAGTAATCTTTATCTGGGGGACACAGACTGGGACAGTAAGCACATTGTGATGTCTGTTATCTTTATCTGGGGGACACAGACTGGGACAGTAAGCACATTGTGATGTCTGTAATCTTTATCTGGGGGACACAGACTGGGACAGTTAGTACATTGTGATGTCTGTAATCTTTATCTGGGGGACACAGACTGGGACAGTAAGTACATTGTGATGTCTGTAATCTTTATCCGGGGGACACAGACTGGGACAGTAAGTACATTGTGATGTCTGTAATCTTTATCCGGGGGGCGCAGACTGGGACAGTAAGTACATTGTGATGTCTGTAATCTTTATCCGGGGGACACAGACTGGGACAGTAAGTACATTGTGATGTCTGTAATCTTTATCTTGGGGACACAGACTGGGACAGTAAGTACATTGTGATGTCTGTAATCTTTATCCGGGGGACACAGACTGGGACAGTAAGTACATTGTGATGTCTGTAATCTTTATCTGGGGGACACAGACTGGTACAGTAAGTACATTGTGATGTCAGTAATCTTTATCTGGGGGACACAGACTGGGACAGTAAGTACATTGTGATGTCAGTAATCTTTATCTGGGGGACACAGACTGAGCAGTAAGTACATTGTGATGTCTGTAATCTTTATCTGGGGGACACAGACTGGGACAGTAAGTACATTGTGATGTCTGTAATCTTTATCCGGGGGACACAGACTGGGACAGTAAGTACATTGTGATGTCTGTAATCTTTATCCGGGGGGCACAGACTGGGACAGTAAGTACATTGTGATGTCTGTAATCTTTATCCGGGGGACACAGACTGGGACAGTAAGTACATTGTGATGTCTGTAATCTTTATCTGGGGGACACAGACTGGGACAGTAAGTACATTGTGATGTCTGTAATCTTTATCCGGGGGACACAGACTGGGACAGTAAGTACATTGTGATGTCTGTAATCTTTATCTGGGGGACACAGACTGGTACAGTAAGTACATTGTGATGTCAGTAATCTTTATCTGGGGGACACAGACTGGGACAGTAAGTACATTGTGATGTCAGTAATCTTTATCTGGGGGACACAGACTGAGCAGTAAGTACATTGTGATGTCTGTAATCTTTATCTGGGGGACACAGACTGGGACAGTAAGTACATTGTGATGTCTGTAATCTTTATCTGGGGACACAGACTGGGACAGTAAGTACATTGTGATGTCTGTAATCTTTATCTTGGGGACACAGACTGGGACAGTAAGTGCATTGTGATGTCTGTAATCTTTATCTGGAGGACACAGACTGGGACAGTAAGTACATTGTGATGTCTATAATCTTTATCTGGGGGACACAGACTGGGACAGTAAGTACATTGTGATGTCTGTAATCTTTATCTGGGGGACACAGACTGGGACAGTAAGTACATTGTGATGTCTGTAATCTTGATCTAGGGGACACAGACTGGGACAGTAAGTACATTGTGATGTCTGTAATCTTGATCTAGGGGACACAAACTGGGACAGTAAGTACATTCTGATGTCTGTAAATTTTATCCAGAGGACACAAACTGGGATATCATGATCTTTGCAACGCCAATAGAAAAATGGCGGTATCAAACCTTTACTTTCATCATATCAACAAATTGTGTTATATCACTGTAGTGAAGATTTCAATCGTTCATAGCAAAGATTTATATATGTATATGTATGTAAGCGGCTTGCTACATCTTTATTTCAGTATTGATCACCCTGTTTTTAAAACAAAAATCAATCTTTTTTTCACAACCAATGTAGACTTGGCTTCAAGTAAGGTGTTTTGCCAGTAAGTGTAATATCAAAATCAGTCGGGAAAGCATGGTCGTTGTCTGTCCATATCTGTCTAAATAAATCTGTTTCTGCTCTCCCTGTCTGTCCTGCAATGTCTGCAGTGCCTAGCGTCCATGTCTGTCCTATTTGTCCTTAAAATTGTTCTGATGTTTGTTGTCCATGTCTGTCTATCCATCCATATCTTTTGATATTTGATATTCATGACAGTCCGTCTGTCCAATTGCTTTATTATTTATTTGACAGTTGTCCATTTCTGTCCATCCGTCCATATGTTCTAATGTCCAGTGTCTTTGTCTGTCATTCTGTCCAAATATTTTAATATCTGTGTGTCTTCTCCATATCTGTATATCTGAACATCCTAACCTAGGTCTTTTCTTGTTGTCTGTTGTGATTGTCCTCCTTAATTTCTATGCAAATGTTACGATCTTTGAACAAATTTCTCAGGATATTTTTTATGAGATATCCATTAATATATCTGTTTGTGTATACTCTGGTTATATGAAATCTTTCACTCTATCCCATGGGTGACCTTGTTTCTTGACCTTCGCAGATTTTAATTACTCTTTAAAGGCTTTGATGACTTCAGAAATCACTGGGTGAATAATCGGTGGAAGAAGTTAATGGACCATGTCTGAAAAAAAAAAGTAAATGGATATTTGATAATTAGAAACATTTTCTCCAGAAATGGTGCTATTTATCAATAATTTAAATTCAAGGCTATTTTCAGATATATAAATTTGAACTCATACAAACATGTTTTAAATTACAACATCTGTGACATATGTCAATTAATCACTGATATTTACACAGTTTCGTATTTCAAAATTTAGATATAATTACAAAAATCTGATCAAACGAATTTTAAGGAGAAAAAAAGTCGCGTGATTAATATGCACTGACAAAACCTATTTAAAAGTCTGCAGTCAGCCATGTGTGTATGTTGATTTCTGGTAGATTTTAATCATAGTTACCTCATTTACATACTGCATTTTAATATCAAAGAAACACTAATGTTAATATCAATTTATTCTAGTGTAGATGATCCTTTGGAGTAAATCCACATATAATGATCAGAAATGGCCAAAATGAGGATCTTCTTAATTGAATTTCATAGTCTATTAGAACAGAATACTACAATTATGTAGCCAGGCTGTTCCTTTTATTTCACGAACCCTTTTTCATGTTTTATGGAAAAGTATGAAAAAAATAAATCTTGAGTTGGTTGACTTGACTTAAGAGTTGATTAAGGACAGGTCAGTCTGAACAAGCCCTGAAAACTTGATCAACATTTAGAAGCTTTATATATAGAATTCAAAGTTAGAATATTGAATGAAGTGTCTGATCTGTCAACATATTGAAATCCTTATAGCCCTGAAAACTTTATCAACATTTAGAATTCAAAGTTAGAATATTGAATGAAATGCCAGATTTATCGACATACTGAAATCTTCATAGGATATCATCTTATTATTGTTTAGTATTGTATAGTAATGAGCTTGCTCTCTAATTATTTGTTTATTTTGTTGTAGAAATATTTACCTCTGATGACTCACTTTATTTATATGTTTTGGTATGGCAACGTAATTATAACCTCGGACCATCAGCTGTCATGGATTAATACTTAATATAGGATGGTATTTCTTTCCATTAACATGGTATGTCATCCTTTGTACTGGTTGTGATATTCTCATAATTGAAAATATTTTACATATATGGATATATGGGTGGTTGGGTGGTGCAGTGGTATGGCACTCGCCTTTCACCAAGCCGTCCGGGGTTCGATTCCCAGAATTGATGTGAAAAGATATGAGGTCACCTGCCCGACCACGTGGGTTTTCCCAGGGTACTCCAGTTTCCTCAAACACTAAGACACCTGGTGTACTTCCATCCGAGCCAACAAGAGTGATTAATATAAGTTGGAAAAACTTGCTTCATGATTACTAATACCTGGACATCATATTGTCATGATCACTAATACCTGGACGTCATATTGTCATAATCACTTATACCTGGACATCATATTGTCATGATCACTAATCCCTGGACGTCATATTGTCATAATCACTTATACCTGGATGTCATATTGTCATGATCACTAATCCCTGGATGTCATATTGTCATAATCACTTATACCTGGATGTCATATTGTCATGATCACTAATCCCTGGACATCATATTGTCATTATCACTTATACCTGGACATCATATTGTCATTATCACTTATACCTGGACATCATATTGTCATAATCACTTATACATGGACGCCATATTGTCATGATCACTAATCCCTGGACGTCATATTGTCATAATCACTTATACCTGGACATCATATTGTCATTATCACTTATACCTGGATGTCATGTAGTCATTATCACTAATACCTGGACGTCATGTAGTCATTATCACTTATACCTGGATGTCATGTAGTCATGATACCCAATGCCTTGATGTCATATTGTCATGACCGCTAATACCTGGATGTCATATAGACATATGACAATGGTCACTGATAATCTTAGATAACTGATGATATACTATGGTAGAAATAAACAATGAAATGTACACCATTTCTGAATGATACAGAGGTTACTATACTGCTCATAGTGGGGTGGACGTGCCACCAAAGTGTCACCTATAAGTAAGGCTTGATGATTCTTACTGATATTGAACCAAATCCTACCACACTGTAATGTTGAAAAACATTTCTGAACTTTTTAAAATCCCTCAGGGAATTGATTTTCTACCTTATAAAGCGTGTTTTAGGGAGCCTTAATTCAAAGAACACCTGTTAGCCACATGAAAAGGCTGTTAATTGTCTCAGATGTGTATTTGGTCGGAGACAGAATGTGTGGTAGAGCCCTAATGATGAGGAGAGACCCCTTCTATTGTAGGTCCCAGGGGGATCGCCTAGACTTGATTGCTATATATAGAACACATTGTCCAGCTCTCTAATTTGGTTTGCCATGCATGTAAAGTATATTGAAGTTCAGGTGAACTATACCAAGTAAATTAGCTAATAAACCTAGAGAATAAAGAAAAAAATTGCGAAAAAATTGGTTTGAAAGTGTCTGGCAGTGGGCAAAAATATGTTGTGGATAATAGTTTGTTTGTATATATCACCCACAAGTGTACAGCTGGCAAATAAAGAATGAGAATGAAATACTGTAAAAAAAAAATCTGAAATATTTGGCAGTCACAAAAACAATGTTTTGTAAAAAAAAATCTGTTTTTATAGGTTAAAAAAAACCTATATATTTAGCAAATAAATCTGGCAAAAAAAAAAAAAAAATGAAAAAAAAAAAAATCAATCTAGCAAAAAACAAAGTGTTGTTGATAATTAATTTTCTATTGGTGGCCACAGTTATATGCAGCAATGAGATTTATTAAGTTACAGCAAAACATTCATATATTATTTCTGTACAAATTTGAAGGCTGCAGGAAAGTTAGAAAAAAAAATTGAATAAATTCAAGCATTTGATATCTAAGATGGTTTGCTTTCATGTAGAAACAACTGACAACATTTTGATATAAAGATTGTATTTTATCATCAACCCTGATAAAAAAAAAAAAAAGGCATAAGGTGTAACTAGCATAACGAGATGAAATTAATTAGTTTTTTTTCCCTCAGCTGTAGCCACTGATTGATGAGTGGAGGATCTTATAAAAGGACAAAAAAGCAATTCTATATGTTTGGCTGGATATTTGGTAATGTCAGAAAGGTTGGTGATCTGATGCTGGTAGTGATAACACTTACTCTAATTAAATATCCTTGATTGGAGAGGTAGATAATGAGGTTTACATGCACTTTGGTAAAAAGTACAAGTAAACTATGAATCAAAGTCGTGTTATTGATATGCGGAGTCCGTCAGATTTTGTTTTCTGAGAACACCTGTTGTGTACTTGTGTAAACCATTATTAATTTTGAACAAATTCTGACATAATGATAATGAAAAAAAAAAAAAATTAATTTTTTTTTTGCAAAATATTTTCATTGTTTTAAATCCATGTTTCCATATTGATTACTATTGGTGCTCTGTGGAATTTTGTTGCGAACTTAGATAGTGCCAATAGTTTAAATTAAACTCTCCGTGCTACTGTATTTTTATATCCTCCCAAGCTAGTTAGAACAGTCCTTTTAATAGGATTTAGATAAGCTACGAAGGAGCAATTTCGAAAAAAAAGTATACACCTACCAATTTGAATTACTTTTGTCTACATTTGGCCCTATTAACATTCAAATTTTATTGTTTTATGCAAAAATTTGGAATTTCACTTTTCCTTGATTTGACTTTCTGCTACATCCACATTAGAATGGCCCAAATCAATAGTAAGTTGAAGATACATGCAAATATTTCTATTCCAATTCGTTAGATTTGTCGTCTGCTGGCTCATTTGTATACCAGTATCAATGAATTGCTGTGGTGCCATTTTCTGGTGATTGAACTTCCAAAACAACAAAAAGCGAGGTGCTGATTCCCAATGGAGGCTGTGTCGTCTGCTTCTCTAGTCCAAAGGAAAATGGCTTGTCGTTTTAAATAAGCATACTCCAATTATCCATCTAATTTCAGAGCTACAAATATATACCCCTATTTGTATCCTGTATTCGTGGACAGGAAACTGCTCGGGGCATATCAACATGTGTCTTCTTTTTGATAATGTAAAAAATTTCTTCATAGGGAAAATAAGAAAAAGAATGAAAAAAATCATTGTATAGATAATTATCCTTTGTTTAGATTATTAGTTCTTAACGATGGCTTTAAGGCAACTGATAACAAAAGGATTCATCTTTATATATATATAGATATTTACATAATTTGAAATAACTAATTCATTGACAATACAAATGAAAAATATCATTGGTTATAGCTAATGAGAAGGAATAATTATTTCCATGTCTAGAAAAATAAAAAAAAGCTGATATGTATGGAGGACAACTGAAATTAATATCTAGTTATTTGCTCAGTTATCAACTAAGGGTATTGACGAATTAAATTATATGCAAGGGAGACAACTGAAAATGATGCCTAGTTAGCAACTGAGGGTTTTGAAGAATTAAATTATATGCAAGGGAGACAACTGAAAATAATGTCTAGTTATAAAATCAGGGTTTGAAGAATAAGTTTATATGCAAGGGAGACAACTGAAATTGATGCCTAGTTACCAACTGAGAGTTTTGGGAATTATATTATATGCAAGGGAGACAACTGACAATAATGTCTAGTTATCTGCTCAGGGTATTGAAGAATAAGTTAATATGCAAGGGAGACAACTGAAAATGATACCTAGTTATCTGCTTTGGGCATTGATGAGTAAGATAATATGCAAGGGAGACAACTGAAAATAATGTCTAGTTATAAAATCAGGGTTTGAAGAATAAGTTTATATGCAAGGGAGACAACTGAAATTGATGCCTAGTTACCAACTGAGAGTTTTGGGAATTATATTATATGCAAGGGAGACAACTGACAATAATGTCTAGTTATCTGCTCAGGGTATTGAAGAATAAGTTAATATGCAAGGGAGACAACTGAAAATGATACCTAGTTATCTGCTTTGGGCATTGATGAGTAAGATAATATGCAAGGGAGACAACTGAATGTGATGCATTATTAGCTGCTGAGGTTTGAGAAATAAGTTAATATGCAAGGGAGACAAATAAAACTGATGCCTTATGATCAGTTAAGCACATTAAAGAATACAATTATATGCAAGGGAGATAACTGGACATGATCTCTATTTATCTACTTTGAGTAATGAACTTTATATCCAAGGGAGGTAATTAGAAACGATGACTAGTTATCTACTGAGAGAATTAAAGAGTAAATTTATATCCAAGGGAGATAATTGAAATGATGCCTAGTTATATTGTAAGTGTATTGAGGAAATTTATAGGTAAGGGAGATAACTGGAAATTAATCCTAATTTTATTCTTATGTCATAGATGAATTAGCTTTACATACAAGAGAGAAAACAAAGAAATGTGTTGTTTTGTTCAAAGAAGAGAGTAGATCAACTTTATATGCAGTGTGTATAATATTTCATTATGGTATTTGATTTGAAAGGTATCTGGGACACTCATGAATTACGGAAATTAAAGGAGGTTTCTGATTAATGATTTTCAAAGTAAGCTGATTAATTAGTTTAGACAAGACATCTGATAGAGAATATGATATCATATCTATATGTAAATGACTGGTTTTTTATGAGTCATAGTATTGGGCTGTATGTTGAGGATGTTGTTTCAGTCGCTACATACTCCGTGATAGATGAACAGAAGCAGTGTAAAGGATTATGTCAATTGTTCTTTCAAAGAGGGGAGGTAACTTTGGAATGTTGCAGGTGTTAGATACCTATACATAGACACCTGGCCTATACGATGTATATGTGAACAGGTTACACAGAGCTAGCAGAGAGTGGGTGGTAAACATGGACAAACCTTGTGCCAAGTGAGGACCCTGATCCCCCACAAACTAGGGGAGGGATATAGCACCAATTAATAATCTGCTGTCTGATAAAAGGCCAGTCCAGCCTAAACAGCTGTACTTCTGGAGCAGTTGAGCCAGATAACTAGACAGACATGTTATACTAACTAACCTCTGCCTTTGATCCGTCCGGGCTGGGCTTCCCACAATCAAATTGATGCAAATTTGAAATTAAATCTTGGATGCTTATTGGTGCAAATGCTACCAAATGCCCAACATCTTTTGTTGAACAATTTACTATAAGGTTCTGTGCCAATATCAGGCATTATTAGAAGAACAGAGGAGACTAATTGGAGAGATATATACATATAGTTCTGTGTTTATATCTATGTCCAATTAATCTATCAGCGGAAACAGTATATCCACTCTGTGGAATGGAAATCTCATAAAAATTGAGAGTATAAAGTGGAGGTTTTTAAAATCAGACGAGAATAGGTTTACGTATGGCGGTATCTTTGTTTATAATCACTGGCCATGGTTATGGCACTAAGATCTTCAGATGTATATAATGAATGCAATGCTATTGAAATTTGGGAGGAAGGAGCTTTTCTATCTCCCATAATTACCAGTGGTTTGTGAGAAAGCTAGCCTGTTGCTTTTGTGAAATACAATTTATGCCGACTCTATCCGGGCAATAATTGTATTAGCTAGTGTGTCGGATCAAATCCAATTAGATGATGACTTAATTCTGCCATCTTTATCCTCAACGTTTGTCTGGCTTTGTAATAATTTCTTGCCCCCAAATGGCTTGAGCATTTTACGTTATTTTATATTTGTATCCTGGGAATATATGGAAATATTATTTGATATAGCTCAGTCTGTCTGTAGTTTCAGTTTCAACTGTAGTGCATCATTGAATGAATTAGGACATTGTAAAATGTTTATTTTAACAGAGCACCAGTCTCTTCGGAGGCAGAAAAAAATTAATGTTGTTGCATATTAAAAATCCATTATGGATTGCATACTCCATGGATTTTATCTTGAGAGGGAAAAGGTCTAATGCAGATATAATGCTTTCCTGATTAGTAACCTTATTTTGGCTTTATCAGCTACTCTCGGCTTTACCAATTGGAGATATCCATATTTTGTGCCAGAGACTACAAAATAATTTACCAATTTTTTCATCTAAATTTGCCTTTTTGTTTGATAAACTATTGGTATATTGTCATAGATAACCCGGCCATTACTTTGATACAATTTGACAAAAAACATGACTAAACTAGATGAGCATGTCTTTTGTGGATAAAAGGTTGATTTTGAACATCATTTGGATCATGGCAGTCTCTGTCTGAAAGCTTGGAGGTCAATAAAAAACACCAGTAAATAAATAAGAGAAAATGAATGTTAACCAGTTGTGATGGTCAACCAATTGATTTATTTGGCAATTACATGTCCTCTTACTGTTAAAGTTGTAATTACAAAATAATATTAACCCAAACACACTGTGTGAAAGCTAAAACAGTAAACCACAATTTGTCGTGAAGAAGCTCAAATGTTCGAGCGAAACCGGCAGACGTAAATAATAAAGATGTTAAACTGAGGAACCTAAGTTTGTTACGATTGACCATATTTTTTTTAAAACAGAAAAAGAAACATTTTGATATGTCAAAGATTTATTGAGATCTTGTTTCAAAATTGGATGAAGAAAACAGAAAGAAAATCTTTTCCTTAGCAATAAAATATGTAATTTCATTGTCTTCTGTAGCATAATAAGTATTTTTTTTCCAATCAAGCATTTGTATAAACCACAACTTGGTTGGTTTCTTACAGTGGTTCTTCCGATGTTGTGTGTGAAAGTGCAGTGGTGAGGACCTATGTGTTGGAGACAGAGGGGTTAAGTGTTTCTGTCAGTCACTCAATCAAGACAGATATTGCGAAATACAAAAACTACATGACATCTGATATGATCATCTGTTATCAGATTTGAAAGTACAAGAAGATGTTAAAGGCCAGTTTGCCCTTTACCTGTTTTGGTCAATTATATTTCATATACGACTCCACATCTGAAGGTTTAATTAATGCTAATTACTAATGGTCAAAGGTCAACACTTCGTATTTAATATAATAGATATATGAACTTAATATGATAATATATAAATGTGTGTAATGATATATAAATATGATATGACAACATATAAATAAGCTTTTCTGTATAACCTTGTCTTTCCGCTCAAAGCTTCATTTAGGAAGTCCTACCTGTTTCAAAGTGCTTGCAATTATTTACCTTTTATTTGAAAAGGTCAAAGGTTCATTGTTTTTAATTGCTTTAAATAGAAATTCTTTTATTTTGAAACATATGAAGTTTTCAAAGTATCTCTCACCTCTTACCAAAAACTTGGTACAAGTCTTCCTGATGTTCTCATTGTTATGATCTTCATGCAAGAAGCTCGTCAACTGATGGACAAACTCGTAACGCAGGGTTCCAAACAATGCATGTTGGTAAATGGGGAAGATTTGTGGTAGTCATAATGATGGCATTGAGAAATAGTCTATTTCTTTGTGCAATATGAACCGGAATGCTCATTAGTTTACCTGTTGGTTCCATTGTTGGAAACCTTGTTTTCATTTGAGAACATGAAGTTACTTACTTTGATAGACCAAGATTTAATTGGTAGGTGTTGTTGATGAAGCAGAAGATGCTCACTCTTCCAGAACACCTGGTCTTATTCTCCTTGTACTTTCTCAGGAGTTTCCGTGCTAAGATTTCTTTTTTTCATTCTTTGCCCTCTTTTTTTTTTTATTGAATTTGAGTTTGGATTGTGATCATGTTGACATGATGGTATTTTATTGTTGTTTTTTGTCAGAAGGGCATAATTTGAATTGCTTTTCAAGTCAAAAAGGTCAACAGTGTAACTATAAATAGAAATATGTTGTCACAGTAAGCAAAATGCTTTGTTAGTGCTTGCTTTAGACATTTTTGTAGGTTTTTATCATACAGCAAAGTGTTAAATTCACAAATTTATCAGCAAAGTAAAGTAATACATTAAATATACAGGATTTCATCCAGTATTTTCCATGATGTAAGAGCTTGGTAAATTGAAGTGGTTGTGTCATTTTTGATGTTGCATGTAAAAGAAAAACAAATATTTGCATATTTTGAAAATAATTGTGAAGGCAAATTTGATTATCTTGTTAGCAGTGAAATGATTTCTGATTCTGACCAGCTAAATCTTTACGTAGACTGACTGTTGCAACCTTGCATGAGTATCAGTTGTCAGGCTTTGACCAATAATGTTCAAGGTTATTTTTTACTGTGCAGAAGAATTTGAAAGACAATTATCTGTCAGTTACGACTATATAAATGTCATCTGTTGTAATATCAAGGTAAGATTTTATACTTGTTTTCCTGCTACTCGTGGGATTGATAAAAAAAGGAATATTGACATTTTGGTTTTGTAGATGTCTTATATGTGGAAGAATCTGGAACAGAATACCTAACCTTTTACAAGTATCAAAACAACACACTAAGGCACAATACCATACTTCTCCTCAAAAGAACAAGACATTGTGTTACTTTTCCTGGAGTCTTAAGACATTAAGACATTGTGTAAGTTTCTCTTGAGTCTTAAGACAGCAAGACATTGTGTTACTTTTCCTTGAGTCTTAAGACAGTAAGACATTGTGTAACTTTCCCTTGAGTCTTAAGACAGCAAGACATTATGTAAATTTCTCTTGAGTCTTAAGACAGCAAGATATTGTGTCACTTTCTCTTGAGTCTTAAGACAGCAAGACATTATGTCAGAAACAACTAATTTTAAGTATGCTTTACATGAAAGCAAATTTAAGGGAGCAGGACTCTTTATCAGAAAGCTTGAACTTCCAGCAAAGTGACTGACACCTTACTTCTTACACGAAGTCAGTGGGTGGGCTTATTACAAGGTTAGGATTTAACAGGGATCAAAACATCATTTCTTACACAAAGTCAGCGGGTGGTCTTATTACAAGGTTAGGATTTAACAGGGATCAAAACATCATTTCTTACACAAAGTCTGTGGGTGGGCTTATTACAAGGTTAGGATTTAACAGGGATCAAAACATCATTTCTTACACAAAGTCTGTGGGTGGGCTTATTACAAGGTTAGGATTTAACAGGGATCAGAACATCATTTCTTACACAAAGTGAATGGGTGGGCTTATTACAAGGTTAGGATTTAACAGGGATCAAAACATCATTTCTTACACAAAGTCAGTGGGTGGTCTTATTACAAGGTTAGGATTTAACAGGGATCAGAACATCATTTCTTACACAAAGTCTGTGGGTGGGCTTATTACAAGGTTAGGATTTAACAGGGATCAGAACAACATTTCTTACACAAAGTCTGTGGGTGGGCTTATTACAGGGTTAGGATTTAACAGGGATCAGAACATCATTTCTTACACAAAGTGAATGGGTGGGCTTATTACAAGGTTAGGATTTAACAGGGATCAGAACATCATTTCTTACACAAAGTCAGTGGGTGGGCTTATTACAAGGTTAGGATTTAACAGGGATCAAAACATCATTTCTTACACAAAGTGAATGGGTGGGCTTATTACAAGGTTAGGATTTAACAGGGATCAAAACATCACTTCTTACACGAAGTCAGTGGGTGGGCTTATTACATAACATCAAAATATGATGATTTTACTGAACAGCAATATTACATGTTACATGACAAGAAAATAACATTTGTTTATGATTTCACTCAAGATCATGAATATATGTGGGTGGGCTTATTACCAGGCATCAGGCTTATTGCTGGGTAAATATGGTCAACGGAACAAGTATACTCATTTCTAGATGTTAAAGTACAGTAATGCATTTTTTTGTAATACATATATACAAAATACTACCTGTTGACTCATTTATTTTCCTAGATATTAAATTTCCGCAGATAAGTTTTCACATTTAAATGATTTTCGTATGACATATACAACTACAACTAATTACGGTTTAGAAGCAGTCTTACATCCAGGTCTTTTTAAAATGATTGTTTCCATGGACACCTGAACAAGGTGTTTAGATTATCAAAGATTCTGATGTTACGAAAGGGAAAGTTGGAAGATTTGTGTAATGTGTATTTATGTATGTAAATCCTATATCTTTTAAATGAAACAGCATGTGATTTACATCGCGATGTTATCAGCCTCGGAATGTCAGCTTGTAGACAGAATTTTCATGTAAGTTTGGAATTATTTAAGAAGAGACAGTTGTATAGTTTGATAGCTTGGTTAATGCCCTATATCATGTTTTATATTGATCTAAAACTTGTGTATAAATATAAATAGCTGAGTTGTGAGGACTGCCTTTTGTTAAATATAAATGAAATTTCATGAAATGTTATGTTGTGTGCCACAATTAAAAACAGGAAATGGCATCCGGTATTGCTTTATGTGACAAATACTGCTGAAAATAAAAGTTAAATCTTACCACAAAACTCTTTCTTTAAAAGAAAAAAATGAAAAATCTCTCAATAATTTTTCTGTAACACAGACAAACTTTCATCAGAAATTACGGCATTGTGATTGGGTTATTAAATAACAAATAGGTCATATGATAGACCAGGTCAGTAATTTATAAATTGATTAGAATTCCTCTCAATGTAGGCAAATCTTGTGATGAGCAAATTCTCTCTGGAGTGATTCTGATAGTTATTTTGCACTGTAGATGAATTTATATTCTAGACTAAATGCATGTTGTCAGTAGGGTGTTTCCCCATTGTCAACATCTAAATGTTATTTTCGCAACATATCATACAATTTTCATGTTTTAACAATTTTTCTTGAGACTCTGAAAACCTTACATGATAGTGTTAGTCTGTTGAACTTCACTAGTGGATAAATTGTACCATATTTATAAACAAGTCTTGGTATACCGTCAGTGTCGGTCAGTGTCTCGCAGGTTTTTAATTTTAATATTTTGTTTATGATCACAGTGACCTTGAATTATTTTCAAGGTCAAGACATGGTGGTCAAATTTGTTGAAACACAAACAATTGATCTTCATAACCTGTTTCCAAGGTTACTTTTTTAATAGATTATAGTTATTCAAAATAAGTTACATTTTTTTTTAGGTCATCTGGACCCGAAGGGTCCGATGACCTATAGTCATCATGCTTCGTCCGTCGTCGTCCGCCGTGCGCCGTGCGCCGTCCGCCGTGCGCCGTGCGCCGTCCGTAAACTTTTCATTCAAACGACTTCTTCTCAAATACTAGAAGGTCTAGGGGGCTAATACTTGGCACAGAGGATACTGGCATGGAGCTCTACCAAGTTTGTTCAAATGAATGACCTTGACCCACTTTAAAGGTCACAGGGGTCAAATATGTTAAAATCTTTAAACAACTTCTTCTCATTAACCAAAAGGCTCAGAGTGTAGATATTGGGCCTGTGACATGCTGGGATGAAGGACTACCAAGTTTGTTCAAATGAATGACCTTGAACCACTTTAAAGGTCACAGGGGTCAAATATGTTAAAATCTTTAAACAACTTCTTCTCAATAACCAAAAGGCTCAGATTGCTGATATTGTGCCTGTGGCATGCTGGGATGAAGGGCTATCAAGTTTGTTTAAATGAATGACCTTGAACAACTTTCAAGGTCACAGGGGTCAAATATGTCAAAATCTTTAAATAACTTCTTCTCAAATACTAGAAGGCCTAGGGGGCTAATACTTGGCCCATAGCATGCTGGCATGGAGCCCTACAAAGTTTGTTCAAATGAATGACCTTGGCCCACTTTCAAGGTCACAGGGGTCAAATATGTTAAAATATACAAAGGACTTCATCTCAATAAGCAAAAGTCTATGAGTGCCGATATTGGGTCTGTAGCATGCTGGGAGGAAAGGCTACCAAGTCTATTTAAATGAATGACCTTGAACAACTTTCAAGGTCGCAGGGGTCAAATATGTCAAAATCTTTAAATAACTTCTTCTCAAATACTAGAAGGCCTAGGGGGCTAATACTTGGCCCATAGCATGCTGGCATGGAGCCCTACAAAGTTTGTTCAAATGAATGACCTTGGCCCACTTTCAAGGTCACAGGGGTCAAATATGTTAAAATATACAAAGGACTTCATCTCAATAAGCAAAAGTCTATGAGTGCCGATATTGGGTCTGTAGCATGCTTGGAGGAAAGGCTACCAAGTCTATTTAAATGAATGACCTTGAACAACTTTCAAGGTCGCAGGGGTCAAATATGTCAAAATCTTTAAATAACTTCTTCTCAAATACTAGAAGGCCTAGGGGGCTAATACTTGGCCCATAGCATGCTGGCATGGAGCCCTACAAAGTTTGTTCAAATGAATGACCTTGGCCCACTTTCAAGGTCACAGGGGTCAAATATGTTAAAATATACAAAGGACTTCATCTCAATAAGCAAAAGTCTATGAGTGCCGATATTGGGTCTGTAGCATGCTGGGAGGAAAGGCTACCAAGTTTATTCAAATGAATAACCTCAACCCACTTTCAAGGTCACAGGGGTCAAATATGTTAAAATATTTAAACAACTTCTTCTCATTAACCAAAAGGCTCAGAGTGTAGATATTGGGCCTGTGACATGCTGGGATGAAGGACTACCAAGTTTGTTCAAATGAATGACCTTGACCCACTTTAAAGGTCACAGGGGTCAAATATGTTAAAATCTTTAAACAACTTCTTCTCAATAAGCAAAAGTCTATGAGTGCCGATATTGGGTCTGTAGCATGCTGGGAGGAAAGGCTACCAAGTTTATTTAAATGAATGACCTTGAACAACTTTCAAGGTCGCAGGGGTCAAATATGTCAAAATCTTTAAATAACTTCTTCTCAAATACTAGAAGGCCTAGGGGGCTAATACTTGGCCCATAGCATGCTGGCATGGAGCCCTACAAAGTTTGTTCAAATGAATGACCTTGGCCCACTTTCAAGGTCACAGGGGTCAAATATGTTAAAATATACAAAGGACTTCATCTCAATAAGCAAAAGTCTATGAGTGCCGATATTGGGTCTGTAGCATGCTGGGAGGAAAGGCTACCAAGTTTATTCAAATGAATAACCTCAACCCACTTTCAAGGTCACAGGGGTCAAATATGTTAAAATCTTTAAACAACTTCTTCTCATTAACCAAAAGGCTCAGAGTGTAGATATTGGGCCTGTGACATGCTGGGATGAAGGACTACCAAGTTTGTTCAAATGAATGACCTTGACCCACTTTAAAGGTCACAGGGGTCAAATATGTTAAAATCTTTAAACAACTTCTTCTCAATAACCAAAAGGCTCAGATTGCTGATATTGTGCCTGTGGCATGCTGGGATGAAGGGCTATCAAGTTTGTTTAAATGAATGACCTTGAACAACTTTCAAGGTCACAGGGGTCAAATATGTCAAAATCTTTAAACAACTTCTTCTCATTAACCAAAAGGCTCAGTGTGTAGATATTGGGCCTGTGACATGCTGGGATGAAGGACTACCAAGTTTGTTCAAATGAATGACCTTGGCCCACTTTAAAGGTCACAGGGGTCAAATATGTTAAAATATACAAAGGACTTCATCTCAATAAGCAAAAGTCTATGAGTGCCGATATTGGGTCTGTAGCATGCTGGGAGGAAAGGTTACCAAGTTATTTAAATGAATGACCTTGAACAACTTTCAAGGTCGCAGGGGTCAAATATGTCAAAATCTTTAAATAACTTCTTCTCAAATACTAGAAGGCCTAGGGGGCTAATACTTGGCCCATAGCATGCTGGCATGGAGCCCTACAAAGTTTGTTCAAATGAATGACCTTGGCCCACTTTCAAGGTCACAGGGGTCAAATATGTTAAAATATACAAAGGACTTCATCTCAATAAGCAAAAGTCTATGATTGCCGATATTGGGTCTGTAGCATGCTGGGAGGAAAGGCTACCAAGTTTATTCAAATGAATGACCTCAACCCACTTTCAAGGTCACAGGGGTCAAATATGTTAAAATATACAAACGACTTCTTCTCAACAAGCAAAAGTCCATGAGTGCTGATATTGGGCCTGTAAGATGCTTGGAGGAGAGGCTACCAAGTTTGTTCAAATGAATGACCTCAACCCACGTTCTAGGTTTGGCTTGCTTTTTGTCAGATGACCGTTAAGGCCCATGGGCCTCTTGTTAATTACCCTGCTTTCTTCTGCTACAAAGCTAAGTCACATTAGCCATACTGTTTTATGTACAAAGTCCATGTCATATTGATACGTCAGGTCAAGGTCATTGATATTATAATGAGTCAATTACATTATTATTTCTGTTTATGTACCCGATACATTGTTTCAGTTTTATTGTATATCTGTCTGGTATATGGTTGGATGTTTATTCGCTAAATATACCTTATAAAAAAATAGAAGGTCACGGCCATCACAGTACTGTATACCAGACCTGGTGTTGAACAGTCTGTCTAATCTGGAATATGTAGATATATATATATCTGGTGTCCTTAAAGTACAAATAGCTTACTTCACTTAGAAAACTAAGTATATATTAACACACTTGGGTTTTTTGTCTGACATTTTTTTTAATTTTCTTTACCATTAACAGCAGATTGCATCTGAGATGGGTGTGAGTAGGGCCCCAAATTAGACACCAATATGGAGGGCCTGTTTGTGGTAGCTATCAGGTACAGAGGCTTCTAAATCTGCTAAGATTTGCTAATGTGACCTGTCATGGTTGTACGAAATGTACTGGTGTTTCCATAGTTACTAGTAACCGTTTAATGACATATATCACAAACCAATTAAACACAACCTTTTTTTTTCTTTTCTTGTTTTGTTGGAAAGATAAAAACCAATATGGAGAAAAAATATTGACCCGTTATTTTGCACAGCATTGAAGATTTTCTTGAAAAGGTCATTATCATTGTTAACACATAGTATGGGAATGTAAAAGTTAATAAAGGTATGTGAAATTGAAACCATAGTCTTACATTGTTAGAAAAAAAGGTCAATGTTCTTAACCTAACTGTATCATTGTATACATCAGTTCAGAGTGTGAAGTGACATCCCAATTTGACACAAAGTCTGTAGTATATCTACACATGTATTTCCATTTTATACTGCATTAAGAGAAAGTTCCTGTTAGACACAGTGAAGAGAATCAATGGTCTTTGGGTATATAACACCGAATATACCTACTGTATACCTTTACATTCATTGTAATGTTGGGAATAAAGTTATGATGTTTCCGTTTGACATGACGACTGATGAATATAGCTATATTCTAGTTTGACATGATTTTTTAAAGAATACAGCTACATTCCTGTTTGACAGTGTCAATTAAAATATAGCCACATTCTCGTTTGACTTTAATTTAAAAGAATACAGCTACATTCCTGTTTGACAGTGTCAATTAAAATATAGCCACATTCTCGTTTGACTTTAATTTAAAAGAATACAGCTACATTCCTGTTTGACAGTGTCAATTCAATATAGCCACATTCTCGTTTGACTTTAATTTAAAAGAATACAGCTACATTCCTGTTTGACAGTGTCAATTAAAATATAGCCACATTCTCGTTTGACTTTAATTTAAAAGAATACAGCTACATTCCTGTTTGACAGTGTCAATTCAATATAGCCACATTCTCGTTTGACTTTAATTTAAAAGAATACAGCTACATTCCTGTTTGACAGTGTCAATTCAATATAGCCACATTCTTGTTTGACTTTAATTTAAAAGAATACAGCTACATTCCTGTTTGACAGTGTCAATTCAGTATAGCCACATTCTCGTTTGACATTAATTCATTTTAAAGAATATAGCCATACTCTTGTTTAACACTGATTTAAAATAAATATAGCCTTTGTGGTGCTGACTTGTTTTTAGAATTACAAATGTTGATATTAACAAAATGGCTTGATCCTACTATAATATTACACAAAGGCAACACTACATATATTGAGGATTTGTACTTCCTTAAAAGCTTATCACTTAACATTAGGAGATTTTAAAACAATAGGATTTTAAATATTGATAAACATTTCTAAAATGTACCAATCACCAACACTTCTGTACAGCGTTTCTGTTTCCACTGAAATAAGGAATTCACAAGGGATCAGGGGGGATGATGCTCATTGATGAATGCCAGTCTTCTCTTGACATTTCAAGTTGAGTGTAAGTTTTCAAACATTTGTTGTAAGACCCAATAAAAAAAAAGTTGACAAACAAAATCTGGTTTGTGTTCTGAAAGACTTTTTTAACTTGCATCATCAAGTTACGATCTGTTTGAAAACTACGTATCTATCGTCTGTTGAATTGTCAGTCCTGAAAAAAAATTTCCTGTCCCTAAATCTTGAGAAGTGCTGAATGATCTGTTATGGTAAGCTTAATTTTGATTCTGTTATCAAAATGGCCGACAGGCAGCCATATTGGATTCATATATGTTTTCATGTATTTTTATCGCTCTTTTTTTATAGTATTAAAAAAATTTTTTTTTCCAGTTTTTCTTTCCAATTTTTAAATTGCAGAAATCCTTCATATTTTTCCCTCTCAATATTGCTTACCTCCTCTTAAATTCAAAACAATAAATTTTTAAAACTGAAGTAAAAAGAATCATTACTTTTGAATTTATTTGAAATGATAATATTTTTATAACCACTTACATTTAACTTATCAATAGGTACACAGTATAACAGTGGATTGATTGATTTTTAAAACAAAATTGAAAGACGACTTGTAGGTTGCTATTTCCATCAGAGCCAATTTGAAGCAGTGATACGGGTCAGGTCACAGTTTATAAGGTTAGGGGTTTGATACCCATGGGGACTGGTGTCCCCTGATTAAGGTTGTTGGGTTCATCCAAATATTGGCATGGCTGCTTGGAATGGACATATACAACAGATTACCCACCTTTTTCTCTTTTCAAATTTTCACACCAGTTGAAATATATATCCCATCCTCTCTCTCTCTCCCTCCCTCTCTCTTTCTCTCTTTCCCTTCCTCTCTCTCTCTTCCTCTCTCTTTCTCCCTCCCTCTCTCTTTCTCTCTCTTTCTCTCTCTTTCCCCCCTCTCTCTCTGTCTCTCTCTCTCTTTCTCTCTCTCCCTCCCTCTCTCTCTCTCTTTCCCCCCTCTCTCTCCCTCTCTCTCTCTCTTTCTCTCCCTCCCTCCCCCTCTCTCTCTCCTATCTTTCTCCCTCCCTCTTTCTGTGTACATTTTTCTGTGTTTTTCTGGATTCATCTCTGTTTATCTTAACTATTTTTTCCTATGCTGTTTTATCTTCTGTCTTACCCTTTCGGTTGTCTTTCCTGCTTGCCTATCTGTCACACTGCTCTGAAAGCTCTCAAGTCACTGTTTATTTGCAAGCATCAAATTCTTTTCTGAAATTTGAGGAAATATTTAATGAGAGAAGTATTTCTTGTTATGTTTGACTGTTTCTGCTCTTATTATGGAATTTTTTCATTCATCATTTTTTCAAAAATGAAACCATGTGTTGAAAAAGAGAAATCCTGTATAACAAGGACATTACTACATCTGTTTCCACACCACATCTTTTATATATTTGTTATCATATATATATCTAAAAACAATCTAAAGGAATAACCAACAAGAAGGTTACATATCAGTTTGCCTTTCTAGAAATATGTGTTTGATGAGCGACCATGGCACCAGGTCATTAGAACATACAGAAATTAAATATGTATTGTCCATTAACGTAATTTGCTGGAATAACAACTTTTCCAGCCATGTTGTCTCCATTAAGCATAATGTTCATGTTTAATTATTTAGAGCTGTCATTTTTATACATTTAACAATTAGTGTACAAGCGTAAAACAACAGCCATATACAACATGGCCTAGCTGATATTGACAACCAGTTCGGTCGTCTATACAACAAATGACTTTTTTATTTTTTTTGCTTCTATTATTTAAAAATATGTCATTAAGTACCAGTACATTGTTGTATATACCGACATGCTGTTTGAACTAAAGATGCATTTAGGTAAAATATATTTATGAAGTATGATAAAATAACAGTTAAATAGTTAATAGTGGCAACTGAGGTGACACTATATCATCAAAACAATTATAGATATTGAAATTACAGTATGTAATATATTCTTATCTGTGAGAT